>NC_088245.1:114617630-114920755 GCF_036013445.1 Caloenas nicobarica | reverse complement strand
GGAATTTTTGTAGCAGTGTGTATGACAATGGCAGTGATTTCAGATGAATTCATTATGATTGGTGTTACGATGAATCTGAAATTCTCATTATTATTTTTAATGATAAGTTAAATTACTGCTGAGTTATAATAGAAGTCTCATGAGATTGCATATAACACCCACATAGATAAAGTATAAATTAATAGCCATTAGTTCAGTGGCTCCAGTGACTGATTTCAGATGAATCAAAGAGATACAGCACCTAAAGTGTTACTGCAAGACATTGCAAGTCATTATTACCTTGTTGTAGAAACCTTCATCACAGTGAATTTTTTGTTTTAAACTTATGCTTAGGCTCACAAGAATTCTTTCAGTATGATACAAATTTTTTTCAGGAACTTGGGACATAGTGATTTGATAACTTTCTGCCAAGAAAACAAGATAAACTCAGATGCTGGTAGAGGTGGTCAGTAACAGACCTTTATACCACTACCACTCTTTTCTTCATTTGCAGAGGGAAAAGCTTTCCTACCACCAGAAAACTGCAGAAGCCAAAGAAACTGAAGTCCCTGCTATGCAAATGTTTTTTGCTTTAAAACTGTATTATGTTAAGATTCAGACACAATAGGTATGCTTATCCCACAGATGTAGCATGTCTGCTTATAGCTCTGCTCTAACCTGGAACATCTAAAGTAGCGTGGTAGGACCATTAATGGCAGGTGTTAACAATGCAGATAAGCACCTGTCCCTGAGATTAATCTGTTGTTGCTGAGATCCTTTTTGGAACTGCCTGCTTTTGCTGCTCCCTGACATAATTTGGGAATGGTTCAGTGCTTAGATTGCTATCAGGACTCTCCACCAACTTCTGTGAATGATACTGTGAGGTTTCACTCCCTCAGTTCAGCCTGGTTCTCCACCATGTTTGTCTCCTTAACTGTCATGACAATACATCTTACAGCAGTGCTGCATAAAATAAATAAGTAACAAATAAAAGCAGCCTGTTATCCAGACTCATTTAGTGGTTTAGCTTAAAGCTGCATAAATATGCTTTAGCTGCATAAATAAAAGCAATGATGGAAGTATAGCATGCAGGTCTAAACTAGTTTTCCTGCAAAATAGGAACTACTTTCTATAGCAGATCAGAAAGACAGTAGAGACTTTGCCAATGGATTTAAGATACAAGAGATGTACCACAGCCTTTCCATATTTTCCATAATTTAACCTCAAATGCTCAAGCCTGTGTACTCACTTCAAAGGCCTCTATATGGCATAATATTTAGATAATTTGATAAATAAATTCACATTCCTATTATATAATCTATTTTCCTTTCAATTTCTTTTTCTATGTGTTCCATTACAGTGTCAATAAAAACTGCTTGTAATGTATTCACCATATCTCTACTGTGTATGCAAGGCTTTAGGGCAATCACTTTTAAACCCTTGATTTAAAGTTGTACCAAAAATATCACTCATGATCTTGAATGAACAGTGGGAAAAGTGTGGTGTGGAAATGCCAGAAACAATTGACTTTTATGGGTTCTCCATTGGCTCACCAGTTTTACAATAATGAGTTGGTATGGTGAGAAGAAAAACTGCACTTCAGTGACACAAGAATTACCTTTAAAGTTAGGTTGAAAACAGTACTTTCTCAAGGAGTCGTATGATTCAGTGTAGTGAGTGTTTACTAAAATTACTATTAATATTACAGTTTCATAGAGGGCTGTAGTGCTGTTTGTGTGTGTATTAGTCTGGAGAAGACAAATAGACAAATTCTCATTTTGGCTACACAGGTGTAAAACTGGAATAACATGATTGCACCAGAGAGGAACTTGATTGTATCAATGGGAGCAATATTTGTTCATTACAATAGAATTTCCTAGATCATCTTCTGTAATGTGAAAATCTAGATGCTTCTCTTTAACATAATGAAATCTTTGCTTTACTAATAACCATATATTTGACAAGAGTGTTTGTGGAAGGCTGTTTATACTGAAATTGTAAGTCCTTTATAGTATTGTATAGTGCGAGTTCTTTAAAGTCAAACCACCTGTCAAGATAACTGGAAAAAAAGTAGCCTGAGTTCATTAAAAGATTCTATTAATGCTTTTTAGGTGTTAGCTTTAAATAGTTCGTTAGTAGACTGCACAACCCTGTGCCAGAGAAGGAGGCAGCTCAGCAGCATTAGTCAGAGGATTCCACACGCATGATTTCACCACAACACGGGCTATATATACAGCTCTTTCCTGTCTCTTAGAGTTGCACTAGTTCTATTGTTGTTTCTTCTGGTTTTGACTGTTCCTTAAACACAACTGTAAAATAAACAAACTACTTTTCTAATATAGTCTACTTAAAATAAACCAGATTTCTCACTCATTTACAAAACTCAAGAAATGATGTTAGAAATTCCAGTCCCTGGTGCAAAACATGAGGACACTATTGCAATTAGCTTTTTTGCAATATTGTGGATGAAACTAACTTATGAGGCCTATATTTTCTACCATTTAATCTGTGATAGTTTTTTTCACTAAATGGAGTGGGAACTGAAAACAACTCACAAATATCCTTCATTCTTTATCACAGAATCACAGAATCACAGAATCACAGAATGTTAGGGATTGGAAGGGACCTCAAAAGATCATCTAGTTCAATCCGCCTGCCGGAGCAGGAACACCTAGGTGAGGTTACACAGGAAGGCGTCCAGGCAGGTTTTGAATGTCTCCAGAGAAGGAGACTCCACAACCTCCCTGGGCAGCCTGTTCCAGTGTTCCGTCACCCTCACTGAGAAGAAGTTTCTTCTCAAATTTAAGTGGAACCTCTTGCATTCCGGCTTGAACCCATTACCCCTTGTCTTACTGTTGGTTGTCACCGAGAAGAGCCTGGCTCCATCCTTGTGATACTCACCCTTTACATGTTTATAAACATTAATGAGGTCACCCCTCAGTCTCCTCTTCTCCAAGCTAAAGAGACCCAGCTCCCTCAGCCTTTCCTCATAAGGGAGATGCTCCAGTCCCTTAATCATCTTCGTTGCCCTGTGCTGGTCTCTCTCCAGCAGTTCCCTGTCGTTCTTGAACTGAGGGGCCAGAACTGGACACAATATTCCAGATGAGGTCTCACCAGGGCAGAGTAGAGGGGAAGGAGAACCTCCCTCAACCTACTAACCACCCCCCTTCTAATACACCCCAGGATGCCACTGGCCTTCTTGGCCGCAAGGGCACAGTGCTGGCTCATGGTCATCCTGCTGTCCACCAGGACCCCCAGGTCCCTTTCCTCTACGCTGCTCTCTAATAGGTCATTCCCCAACTTATACTGGAACTTGGGGTTGTTCCTGCCTAGATGTATTTTCCGTAGCCACAAAGCTCCATGAGCACACATCCACGGCTAAAGCACTTAGTAGCTGGGGAAGGGGAGAAGGGACCATGAAATGTCTTCCTTTTTATTTTTTTCTGTTCTCATAGTTCTCACATACCAGCAACTGGGAGTTTTGGTTGCTCTCAGGTTTTTTTAAATGCTTCTGGGTCAAGAGCCAGTATTAGAAATTATTTCCATGGTCATTCATTTTAAGCAAGAAGACACCCACTGCAGCCGTGATACAAAGGAAAACCTGCCTCAGAGCAGCTTACTGTGCAAATGCAGTTCTGTCACAATGATTGCAATAAGAACATACTGTATTGCCCATAATTACATCCATAGTAGGAGGAAAAAAATTAGCTAAGCTGTTCAGTTACATGCCAAAACTATTTCCTGAGGGATATTTATTTTGACTAATGTTAGAGTGAAAAAATGGAACCAATCTGGCCTGGTTTAAAGCACTTGATTTTTCTTTTATGTTTGATGAAGAGAAACAAAGAAAGCCAAGAATTCATGTAAAGCCACGACTAGGTTTTAAGGTGTCAAGAGTTTTTAGGGTGGCAAGAGTTCCTCCCCCTTGGCAAAGAGCAAGAATTCATAAATGCAGAATGAGGAAAGGTTACTGTTCTCAGGGAGAGGTATTTTTTCCCCGTTTACTGCAGCACTGTTCTGTGGTTTGACACAATGCCAGCATTCACTGGGACAAAATCCTATCTCCTGAAGTACCAACTGCTATTTGGCTCTGGATAATTGGAAATATGCTCTTGTTGCTACAGTAATCTTAGTGTAAGTCTGTTTTCTTGCCCACTTTCTATTTCTTTAGTTGTTGTTGTTCTTAACTGCAGACTAAAATAACAGATCATATTACTCCCAAATGAGATAAGTCATAGCTAGACATTCTTAGGGAAGAGGCACAGGTCTGCTAGAAACTGTTGGCCGGTTGTAATACTGGCTTGTCTTTAAAGCTGTGTCATCAGATTTCGTTGTGAATTAAGGGGAGAAGTTTATGTAGACCTAAGAGTGCCAGTGAGAATCACTGGCTGGCAGACTACAACTATGATTTATTTTCCCTGCAACCTTTAGATGGCCTGAGGCTTTCCTCCCTGAAACACTGCTTTCTTTTCTAGGTCATTCCCCAACCTATACTGGAACCTGGGGTTGTTCCTGCCCAGATGTAAGATTCTACACTTTCTCTAGTTATATTTCATTAAACTTTTCCCTGCCCAACTCTCTAGCCTGTCCAGATCTCGCTGGATGGCAGCACAGCCTTCTGGCATGTCAGCCACCCCTCCCAGTTTGGTGTCATCAGCAAACTTGCTGATAGTACACTCAATTCCCTCATCCAAGTCATTGATGAATATATTGAATAATACTGGCCCCAGAACTGACCTTTGAGGCACTCCACTAGATACAGGCCTCCAACCAGACTCTGCCCCATTGACCACAACTCTCTGGCTTCTTTCCTTCAGCCAGTTCATGGTCCACCTCACTACCTGATTGTCCAGACAACAGTTCCTCAGTTTGGCCATGAGGATGCGGTGGGAGACGGTGACAAATGGTTTACTGAAATCAAGGTAGACCACATCCACCACTCTGCCATCATCTATCCACCTTGTTATGTCTTCATAAAAGGCTATGAGGTTGGTCAAGCACGTCTTCC
Source organism: Caloenas nicobarica (assembly GCF_036013445.1). Taxonomy (NCBI): domain Eukaryota; kingdom Metazoa; phylum Chordata; class Aves; order Columbiformes; family Columbidae; genus Caloenas; species Caloenas nicobarica. The sequence continues at coordinate 114,915,768 of NC_088245.1, read as the reverse complement.
CCTTGGTGAAGCCACGCTGACTGCCCCTAATGACGCTCTTATCCTTGATATGTCTTAAGATGGCACCAAGGATAAGGTGTTCCATCAGTTTCCCAGGGATGGAGGTGAGGCTGACCAGTCTATAGTTACCCGGGTCCTCCTTCTTGCCCTTTTTGAAGACTGGAGTGATATTTGCTTTCCTCCAGTCCTCAGGCACCTCTCCTTTTTCCCAAGACTTGGCAAAGATGAGGGAGAGTGGTCTAGCAATGACTTCAGCCAGCTCCCTCAGCACCTGTGGGTGCATCCCATCTGGACCCATGGATTTATGGATGTCCAGATTGCTTAATTGCTCCCTAACCCAATCCTCATCAACTAAGGCAAACTCCTCCATTGTCCTGACTTCCTCTGGGGCCTCAGGGGTACGGGGCTCCTCAGGACAGCCTCCGACAGAGTAGACAGAGGCAAAGAAGGCATTCAGTAACTCTGCGTTCTCTGTATCTTATGTCAAGATAATAGATCATAGAATCACAGAATAATTTGGGTTGGAAGAGACCTTCAAAGGCCACCTAGTCCAACCCCCCTTCCATGAGCAGGGACATCTTCAACTAGATCAGGTTGCTCAGAGCCCCGTCCAGCCTGGCCTGGAATGTCTCCGGGGATGGGACATCTACCATCTCTCTGAGCAACTTGTGGCAGTATTTACCACCCTCATTGTAAAAAAATTTCTTCCTCATGTCTCGCTTGAATCTCCTCTCTTTTAATTAAACGCCATTACCCCTTGGCCTATTGCAACAGGCCCTGCTAAAAAGTCTGTCCCCATCTTTCTTGTAGGCCCCTTTTAGTTCGTTTTAAGTACTGAAAGGCTGCAATAAGGTCTCCCCAGAGCCTTCTCTTCTCCAGGCTGAACAACCCCAGCTCTCTCAGCCTGTCCTCATAGGAGAGCTGTTCCAGCCCTCTGATCATTTTGCGGCCTCCTCTGGCCCCCCTCTAACAGAACCATGTCTTTCCTGTACTGAGGGCTCCAGAGCTGAACACAGGACTTCAGGTGGGGTCTCACCAGAGGTGACAGAGGACCAGAATCGCCTCCCTCAACCTGCTGTCCACAGTCCTTTCGATGCAGATCAAGATACAAGAGACAGCTCAACATATTCTGTCAGACTACAAGTCTAGAAAGCACTAGATATAAGGCCTTAACATTAATATTTGATAGTATGCATAGAATTAAGTTTGCCGCTTGTTTTGCTTAGTAGCTTGCTCATCTCATAAACTGAAGAAGAATCTGGAATTGGCTAACTGTCAAATGAAAAGCATCTGCTTTCTGACTACAAGCTCCTTCCCTGCAAAGCTATGCAACTGTAGGAAGCTACAAGAACAGCCTGTATCCATTGTCTTCATAGTCAACTTTTATTAAGTAACAGCACTCTGAACCTGATCTTTGCAAGCCCTTAAATGACATAAATGATACCTTGAAAACTGTATGTATAAGAAAAAGCATACAAGTGAGCAACGGCCAGGTTGTTTAGGTGAAGCATTTCTGACTTAGATGAGTTCTTGTTTAAACATCTTTGCAGGAGAACATGTTACTCTTGACTTTTTCAAAGTATTACTGCCTGAAACAATTCATGCTAGAAAGCATTATCTTCTAAGCAGGGAACATCTGGATTCACACTTACGGCTCCTGGCAAAGGAGAATCTATTGAACCCAGAATAGTATCAGGAAACACAGCGCTCAGATTACATCAACCTCTGATCAAATACAGTGGGGGACATGGGCAACAAAGATAAGCTTTGAATGATATTAAAGATATTAGTCGGGTTTCTGAAGCGAGACAGTAAAATCTGCATTTAAAGTGCATTTGTTTGATAGAGACCAAATTGTTTCTGAGGTCCTATAGAATAACAAAGACAACAAAGAAGTGTTCAGCAAGCATCAGCAGTAGCTTGAGTGCCAGATATACAGCCTGTGGGCTGGATTTTTTCTTTTGGTTTGAATTCACAAAAGGATTGACTTCAGAATTTCAGTGTTTCATACTTCTTGAGAAAATATAACTAAATGTAGAGTTCAAAACCAGACTCCAGAATATCAGACAGAAGTAGACTGATGCCCATAAAAGATAGGTGCGGGGAAGTGAATTGTAGAAAGAGAAGCATGTAAGAGAAGGATAGGGAAGCCTGGCATGAACAGAAAGAAAAAGTGGAAGTCACAGAGCTGCTGATGTGCAGTAGGAGCAGTCATAGAGCCCTATTTAACTACCATGTCTTGAGAGAAAAGGAGTGTCTCTGTCAGTGCCATGTAAGGGACAGAAAGAGGCACAACATCCCTCCAGAGAGGTGAAGCAGGTGGCTGCAGGTAAGGACAGGTACGTCCCTACAATGTGGGCAGCAGCAGTGAATTCACGTCTCTGAGAGAAGAGAGTTGCTATAGACTTCCAGGGAAATGGGTTGACCTGGATGTATCTTGTGGGACGTAACAGAGGAATGTAAGGAGCCCGTTCTCAGTGCCTTGAGCTAAGTCTGCAGAGATAAAGGCTGTGCAAGTCCTTTTTTAAGCATTTTACAGTTATCTTAGCACTCGAAACCAAGAAACAGCAACAAGATTTCTGATGGCATCGTAACTTTTCTGGTCAGGAATACATGATAATAAACTCTTCTCATGAGTTTCGGTATCTTCTTGTAGAGATCTTTGAGCCCCAAAGGCATTAAAAGATAGGGACAAGGAAGAGCTATGCCAGTTTTAGAGAATAGACCTCTTTCTCCTTTCAAATATATTTATATGATTATAGAAGAGATGGAAGATTATTTCTGGCTTGAGAGTATTTTTTCTCGGTTTCCTTGTCAGTTTGTGATAGCAATTTTTCATCTGCTTGGTTTGAATCTCTGTTTTGTTTTTGCTTACTGTAAAAGATAAAAATTGAATCTTGTAATTTTTCATTTCTAATGTAACTACATTATAGCTACAAATCTGTATTATATTGTGGTTTTTGTGAAAAAATTTATTAACTTCTCGTGGCACAATTTTTCATATTCGAGGGCAGAAAAACTCATCTTGAATTTCAAATTTCAGATTTAGTTTGCAGGATTCATTATTAGGAAGATGAAAGACTGATATTCTTTTGATTGCAAAATATGAAACTTTGATCCATTAGGAAAATATGTATGGAGTCCTACAATACCTGTTTCAGTGACTGCTCCTAAAAGTATACCCTTGTGCTCTTTTAGAATAAGCAAATACCATTACCCCAGCATTTCCTCAGGAAACATTGCTGCTAAGTACAAAGAATATTATACTAACATATAAAGGAATGTGAATTGTGTGCTAAGATTATTTAGTTACACTAAATTTCCATGGTGACCAACAACTGTACTTTAAGACAGTCACAGAAATCTAGTGAGCATTAACAGAATTGTCTGTGCAACAAATGAAAACCCAGAATGTGAATATTTTTTCCTCAGGTATGTAAATTACAGCAGGCATGATATGAATAATACATCCTGTGCACATTAGCACATTTTTCAAATGCAAAAGAGATTCTATATGCACAGTTAAAATGGGCTTGTCTGAATGTTATATCAGAAGAAAACCTCATTTAGGCAGTGGAAATAAAGTGTGGCACCATCAGTATGACTTAACTTAAATGGCTATAGAGGTTTGAAAGTCCTAAAGTAAGAAAAACCCCATTTCAGAAATCTGAAACTAGTTCATTTAGGACATTATCCTTTAAACCCTGCTTCTGATCTCTGTGGGTTTTCATGCTTTTACATCTATTGAAGTGCCCTATACAAGCAGAGACACCCTTATTATGGCAACTGCTAATAGTATGGCTGAAGAAAACATATATCAGTGTAATATAACATTTTTTCCTTTTTCTTATATTTTCTCATTTATATGTCTTTTGTTCACTTTTGTCCTAATAAATGTGCGTGTGTTTATGTACAATGAGAAAAAAATAACATCCTTCCTATTTTATATTTTCAAGCCTAGGAAAAAAATAAGAATAAGACAAATCATTCATTTTAGATGGAAAAGGCTTAAATTGCAAGAGATGTTACCCTTCTGCAAAAGAAGGCGAAAGAAACAAAATGTGGCAGGCGCTGGTGGTGGTTCTTAGTGTTCACTGGAGAGCATTCACACGGCATGAGAGGGTGTGTAGTGTGATTAAGGATAGAAGAAACGGAACAGAGGGAAGGATCGGAACAATAGAAGTTCCCAGCAGAAGGAACCTGCGAGACACTGTAGAAAACCAATGAATATTTCAATATATATATTTTATCTCACTACATTTTAAACATTTAGGTCTTCAGCTAGGGAAAGTATTTTGACTTTTTTGGACATTTTTTTGCCACCTCTGTATGGGAATAGCGAAAGATTGGTGAGGAGGTTCGTTAATTGTGAATATGCTCAAGTGGCTGCAGCTATGGTATAGAAAAAGCACATACATCACACTAATTGTTTTACTGACCTTGTATCCTTGACAAGTAGGACCTCTCTGTTAGATAACATAGGCCTGTGAGAAACATTATAATTGTGCCTGAGATTCCTGCTTTGTTGTGAGAAAGAGCAAGAGGACGTGCCTGCTTGAAGCCTTGAAATACAGGCGAGCACAGGCAGCCCACTGATCTTCTACCAGGGCTGAACTGCTGCAGTGCCTGCATCCCCGCTTGTATTACCTCTGCAGGGGAGCTTAGGTGCTACTTCGGAGATCCCTCAGCAGAGAGCTAACTAAGATAAAACTTGCTCTTTGCAAATGCATTAGTGGCCTTTGGCTCTTCTTGCGATGTGCCTGCGCTTGTGTACACAACCTGTAATGTAATTTTTTACATTTCATCCAGTTTCTGCCACTCGTAGTGCTCTGTTACAGCTCTTTCTTCTTGAGCTCAGACCCGCCGTCTCCCATGCTCAGATTAGGCCCTGGAATCTATACAATAATCTGCAGCATTCCCAGAGAAGTGTTAGGCCTGGTCATCATTTGACCAACACTACCTATTTCCCAATGACTTCTGCTTCTCACCATTTCTGGCACCAGAATCACATGGCTTCATGAAGGTACATGTTCAGGATCTGGTTCTTGGGCAGGTGCGGGGGACACAGAGAACATCCCTCACAAGCCCACATTGCTTTCCTGTTCACCGTTCACTTCGTTCTTGAGTACTTCTTTTCTAGAACTGTGATTTTTTGCTACATTATTCTGAATTAATTATTATTACTATAATATTCTGAATTAATTATTTTCAGAGAGGTTGTATCTCTTCGAAAGCCTAGGAATTTTCAGTATTAGTGGATTTCGACTCAGTGTATTTTGTAATCCCTGATCCTCATGCCAAAATTCACTCCGACAACATTAAAAACTTCCTCCAGTTCTAAAATTCTCATGTACAAAATTATGTTTCTTTGAAATTTAATCCTGTTACCACTGGTTTTGGTATGTGAACCTATCATTCTTTAAAATGTGCTATTAGGGGACTCATCACCTCTTGTTGCTAGTTCATCAAGAATAATGTCTAAGACAGACTTACATTGGACTGTTTCTTAGGTCCAAGGTAGGATCTTACTCAGCATTGGGATTAGAAATCATGTAGTAAGGATTTAGACCAGGGTCCTTAACATAACTTGGTGTCTAAGACTCCATTCTACCAAAGAATATTCAGGGAAGGACAAGGGAAGAATTGACAGCCGAGGTCCACATTGACCTAGAGTTACAGGAATGTCAGAAGAGAGCTCAGGTTAGCAACTCCCAGAAGAGAACGGAAAGATGGAGTCCAGCACTAAGCAAAGAGATGTTGGCAAGGAAGATTAAGTTAATGTAAATCCAAATGCTATGTGGACCTGGTATGTGAAATGTACAGGAGTCTAAGAATCCTGGATAGAAAAGATGAAAGGGCAGATGAATGGAACATACTTCTTGGCACACACCTATAGTGAGTTGCATCAATTTATCAAACAAATATTTTAAAGACTAAAAATACTTTATGAAATTATTCAGGAAATATTCATTTCAGTTCTGACTCATGCTACTCATACATAGATCCTAGACAGAACTCTTCTACCTTTGCTTTAGTTCTTGGTATTTCACTCTAAACACACTTGCTCATATTCTATTATTTAAAACATTTTAATTATATGAAAAAAGGGTAAACTATCATTATAAGCAAAGAACTTTCAATATATATATAGGAAGGTCCAGGGTCATGTTCTCTTTATAATACTACAAATATCACCATCTCCTGACTTTTAGGAAAAATGTTATTAGAAATGACACACTTTCAATTCAGTGTGTCATCCAGCTATTCTAAAGCTAACTAGTCACCACATTTTTTTATTGTTGCTATACAGATGAAAGTGTAAATCACGCAAGATTTTTATAAAGACATGACGATAACCTGCCATGTTTAAAGTTTGTAGGTTTGCTCCATCTAGGCACAAGTCATCTGATTGTCCTTCAGCAATTTAAAATCATGTCAATACAGGAATAAATATCCAAGCCAATGAACTATCAGGAAACACGTTGTGACTGTCTGTGCAGACAGACAAATTCAACAAAAGAATAAAAAAAAAAAAAGAAATTAATAACAAAGGCAGATATTTGGTTTAAAACTGATTAGAATCTTCCAAGTTACTTGTATTTTAAAGTTGCCACTTTCACATGGCAAATAATTCTAAAAAAAAAAAAAAGAAAAAGTAAAATTGTGACTCTATGTTCTCATTTTTAAAGCTGTCCTAAAGTTTAAGGTCATCGCAATGTTCAGTTCATACCTGCCAGAAATAGAGTATTTTTATCTCGGCAGCATGAGGTGTGAAAATGAATGTGAAGTGTGTATATGGGTCGGGAACAGTCTCCTTTTTTCATAGCAAAGTTAGAATCTTTCCATATAGAGATCTGGTTAATGAGATTTTAGAAGCAATTTAAATCCACAAACTAAAGGAAAGATCTAAACATGGCTTGTGGAATTGATTTCACTTCAGTAAGATTACATTTGGATGTGGTGCATGCTCCTTTCTTTTTTCAGTACAATAGAAATGTATATATTCTTTTTTCTTTTTTTTTTTTTACTTCAAAAATAAAATTAAGGAGTGCTTCTGAATTTATATTTCGGGTTTGACTGGATTTTACTGAAAAAAAACAGTTTGAGAAGGATCCGGTTCTGAAATTATAAGAGCTCAAGCATATTTGCAAAGTATGTTTACGAACTCACTGTTCCTACCAATACAGCTCTAAATTCACACTTCATCATAAAACATAAAAGGTAAAATATAAAAATTAATAAGGTCTGTTCACAGTGTCTTGTAAAACCAATAACTCCAGGCAATTATGTCAACTCTTCAAATGTATTCAGTCTTAAGAAAAAAACAAACCAACAACAAACCAAAAAAACCTAAAAAAACCACCCAACACCAAATACAAAAAAAAAAAAAAACAAACCAAAAAACCCAACCAAACAAAAACAAACAAACAAACAAACCCAAAGCTGATCTCTTCCCTGTCCCCTCCAAAGAAACTGTTAGAAGTCTGTGCTGAAATATTGATTGCAGCAAAGAACATGGTTTGTGGCTACAGTGCTAGGCAAGAAATTTAATGGTGGCAACCAACATCCAAGCTGTTCTGAACTGCTGAGCCCAAATGCTGAGAGTCCAGCCAAGGATGGATGTCGCTGCTAATTAAGCTTGGGTTTGGTGAGCTGCTCATTTTGCACACATTGTGAAGAGCACTTTGCCTGTTGTTAGCACACAATAACTCTGAGAAATTATTTTTAGTATCTTCTCTTATCTTCCAAATCTTCTCCCTTACCACTCAACCCCAAAGGAAAACAAAACCCTAGTTTTATTTTCACATAAAATTAGTACTTACACTACATGCTTTAGCCTATTTTTATATGTTTAACTATAGGTGCCAAAGTTAGGGACATCAGTTTGTTATGTTGTTAATGATGGGATGACAATGCCTCCATAAGACAATGCAGAGCATCTAAGTCAAGCAACTAAGCTTTTTCTCACACTTGTAGATCTCTGTACCATTTGTAACCACGCCTGCAGCCTTGCTACCAAAAAACCCCAAATGTTTAAACCAAGTCAAGGAGTCCAGACAACTCCTCTAGTCTTATTGAGCACTTAGAATCCACGTCTGACTTAAAAACAAGCTCAGAGTTGCAAACTGTTGGAAACTGGGAGACTACACAGGGGAAGTATCAAAATATGTTTTTACTCTTTCCTAGAAATCTGTATGTATATTGTTGGAAACAGTGCTGGGAGAGGGTGACCTCACGTCTGATCCAGGACAGCTCTTCCTCCACATGACCTAGTACTATTGGCATCTTCTCACTGGTGATATGCTAAAGCTACAGAGAAAAAAAAAATAAAGAAAGAAAGAAGAAAAAAGAATTGTGCTTTCAACGTAGCTGAGATATCCTGAAATCCTACAGTCCTCCACAGGTCTAGAGACTTCTGCAGTCACCAATTTGGAGTAGTTCCCTTAGAGCGGCTATAATTTGCTCTACAACTCACCAGATAAATACATGTTAATCCTCAATTATAATCCACAATGTTTGATTACATCTTTCAGTTTTACTTGTTGGTGCCATGGAAGACTTGTATTCTGTCTTGTTAGTAAAACAGTAATCTCATGAAATGGTTTAAGATCTCATTACTTGTTGCATTTTTTCACCATCTATATCAACCTATAACTGTCTGTGTAACCATATCTGAAAATGAAGGACATAAGAATAATTTTTATATGAAATTTAATGTGAGTAAAATATGTCTGGACTCAGGAAAATGAGATTTTCATCAGCCAGTCAAAATAATTCGCTGAGTGTCCCTTAATTTACATTCAAAGCACAAAGCATCAGTGGCTTAGAGCTAAGGGAGAATTAGTGGTTTCAGAAACAAAACCAGTACATGAAAAAGAGGAAGCCCTTAAGTACCTTGAAGCTGGAAAAAACATAGGCTGGGTTATGTTCTGCTTGAGCTTCAAAGAATTAAAAGTAAGTCCTTTCCTACAATTATGAGACTGGAATTGAAAATGCACGTGTGTCACAGGTCCTGCTGTTACCTTCTACAGCCCAGCGGAGTGCTTTGAAGGCAGCTTAGTCCGCTCCTGCCTCTGAAGTACAAAGTTCCTTGAATAGATACTTCTCTTGAACAAAACATCCCAATGAATTAATGCTAGTTACACTCCGTAACAAAGCTTCTAAAGAGCTTTCAGGGCATTTCCTCAAAAGGACCTCGGTGTGTGCAGTCATGATAAGCTCCGGTCCTCTGGGATATTGTTCTTCCCTTAAGAATACTAAGCAGTGAGTCACCTTATTGTCATTTCAGATTTTATAGGCAGGCAAGCTGGTAGACATGATTAAGTTTGGGATATATTCCCTCTTCCCCAAATGCTCTGCTTGTTAATGAAAATGAACATTTGAGGATCAGTATCCTGGCAAGTCCTCACAGCCTGATGCTGCGGGGAGTGAGAGCGTGGCAAGTGTTGTGCAAGACAGGTGCTCCACTCACACCCAAACCAAAGGGAGAAAAAGGGGCATTTTAGTGGGGTTTTTTTGTTTGTTCATGGTTCCTAAAACCCTTGTAACTGCTGCAATGGTTTGATTCTTTCAACACTGGCTGCTTTCTTTTATTAGTGCATTATTTTAATAGAACGTTAAGAGATATATTCAGAAAGACTCTCTGTAGCCTGCAAGTGCAGGCCTACAGGCAGCGGAGAGACAGATTCCTGCAGGGGCCTAGATTAGAAGCACCTAAAGTTAGTCTCTTGCTCTAAATCGCCCTGTGGAGCAGCCTTCGTGACTTTAGGCCATAAAGGGAATACAGAAGACTTCCTTCCTAAGGCTAACGTTAGCCTTTATAAATATCTTTCTTTGCTTCCCCAGAGAGACATCATTTTAGATCACTGTTTGGCTGTGGTGTGTTTTTATTGTTTGTTTTTTAAATGGAAGCTGATTTTATTTTGTCTCTGAATGTAATGCATGAAACACCAAAGTGCCACGCTGCAAGTTTTTTTTCCATATAGTGTAAATATTTGCTTCCAAGTTATGTATAGGTTTGTCAGTCAAATTTTAGTCTGAAGAAAATATTTGCAACTAAGATAGCAACTCTGAACATAAATAAGATTTGTGATGGATATGACAGCCTTGACTCTAGCATCACGATCACATACCTGTACATAAATGGTGCAGCCTTCCTGTTGTATAATCTACTATTGGTCCTGTTATGTGACATAATTAAAACTTTATCTCAAAGACGTTCTTGTCATGCCTGCCCAAATATTAGGGTAATTTAAGAGTTCCCCAAGAAGAGACCTGTGACGCTGCAGACAGCAATCAAATGTCAGCTTTTGCACAGAAAGACAACTTCGAAGGAAGTTGTGAGAAGCTGATTTTCACAATTCAATGTGGGAATTACACTTTTTTCCATCATGGACATCAATTCATATCAGATGCTCCTACAAAGAATTTTGTTACAAATTGGCCTATATAATTAAGTTTTTCATGAAACCTGTAATGACTGGAATCACACAGTCAAATGCCCAGGAACCTGGGTCCACCCTTTCCAGAATGAGACTGTATCTGGTTTCTGCTCGTGGTATCTCTATGCCACTAAACTCCTATCAGTGAACAGAATCGGAGAAGATTTTTTTCTTTTAATGTGAGATAGTAGAGCCAGTGCTGAAAAGGCAGGAGATGGGGTCACACATGTTCTCATAAGTGTGTAGGATGTCAGCTATACACGACAGGAGGGGGAAGAGCCGGCGCTGGGCTCCTAGGAATGGGTCAGGAGTGCGAGAAGGGAAGCTGGGGATGGAGGGAGGCAGCAAAGGGGGAGAGGAGGAGACAAAGAGCCAGGGGAGGGCAGGGGCTGAAGCAGGAGAAGGGCAAGACAGTGAAAGTATCCTTAACTCATGCCAGTTAAGTGCCATATAAATTCCCATAACTCTGAAAACCTTTCCTTGGCTCGACTCTGAAGCACCCGCTAAAGCTCTCTGCTTTCCCCAGGTGATCCTCCAAGAAAGCAGGGGAAGCAATGTGTAAATATGAAGTCCAATATGCAATTACTGTTTTGAAATTTGTCAGACAAACATTTCAGTGCCACTACTGACTTCCTTATCTTGGGCTCATAAAAAGTTTGGTTGGTTAGCCAGTTAAGACTGTTACCTCACAAATTGAATAATAAACAAAGAGATACCAGGAGACATGCTGATACATGGCCCTGTGCTAACCAGCTGTACACATGCAGTGGCTCAGGCGAGCCAAGTGTAGCTGGAAATTGAACAGTTGTCAACCATGTAATCACTCAGACATCAGGGATAATGATTTGTGAGTGGGACACTAACCCTTTAGTAGGAATATCAAATTATAAATGGATGAATTTTTCAAGTAATATTTGTACAGAGTAGCTTCCCGCTTGCTAAAATATATTTGCAGAATGCATTTGCTGAATCACCTTCAATACCAAATGAGTTTGGGAAACTGAAGTTTGTTCATGGATAAAAAGCACAAGTAATTAATGTAAATAATTTGACTTGTTTTAAAATGTAATCATTTCTCTCGCCTCAGAAAATCTGGAGAACTGGACAAAAGAAGTTTGTTGTGGTAACTAGTAGATAACACAATGTCCTCAGTGCTGAATACAGAAAAGGTCAGCTTGCAGTGAGGAGTTCCAGGGGGAAGAATTTCAGATTTCCCGGAGCTCAGTTGCTGCTTCCTTTTGCCAAAAGGAGTTTCAAATCAGTTTCACACTCCCCCAGCATTCTTTCAGGAAAGATTAATGTGAAAATTAGGGTGGCAAAAGCAGCTGTACTTTCTCTTTGGGGGGAAAAAAATAAAAAAAATTAAAAAATTGGTTTCTAATTCTTGAAAAGATACCAGGGGATCTCTAAACCCTTCAAGCAGCTGCATCCTTAAAGGGTGACTGAGTCAATAATTTTTTGTAACTTTTTTGTAGATTTAGTCTTGTAACTTTTCTGTAGTGCAAAATAGTGGTCAAGAAACATTATCTGTACAAATCATGACATCAAATTCTTATTTAGGCTGCTGCCAGCTAACCCCTGGGATGGTAGCCTGCTGAGTTTCAGTTTGGGTTTTGTTCTTTATTATTTTGATGTGGCATTGCTAATGAGTTGTGAAATTTCTTGTGCTGAGCATTCAGCGCCTTTAGCACATTCCTGCATTTGGCAGTTGTGAGAGAGGGTTACTGCAGAATTGCATTTTGCCATCTGGATGGCTTCTTTTTCAGAGGCCCTGCAGGGACATGGGGATTGTAAATCTTTACTTGGCATTTTCAAAGGGTTAACAAAGAAATTAAAAGCTCCATTAGCACTGGAGAAGGATGACAGTCGGCCACTGTGCTTACATACATCGGACTTTGAGACAATTTTAGCACGAAAGAGTTGAGATTGCCTGAATGGTGCTGAGGGCAAATAAAACTGAGTATGTTTTTCGGGTAAAGACAGATTCCTTAATGAGTACCTGGGCAATATGGAATGATTGGAGTACAGTACATGATTCTTGATAAAACAACATGGACAGTTTATAATGTTGTACAGGAGTATTACAAACTTGCCAATAATAAATTTTACATCTCTGTTCAATTTTTGAATTTGAATTCCACTATATAGTTTTTGATGTAATGGAAATTTATTGAAATCCCAGTCTTATTTTGGATATTTACAATTCCATGCTCAAGGGCCAGAGAAACTTAAATCATTACGGTGCACACAAACAACATTAAAAGAACATTATTAACCTTCGTGGAGATGAATAATGTTCTCTAATGTAGTTCTGTACATGTATGCAATTTATTTGGTGTTTTGTTTTTCAAAATTCTTTTCATCTTGTAGATTCATATTGATATTTGCATAGGTCAGCAGCAGATTAGGAATCATTAAAACAGCTGAATGTGTCGTTTAAACTAATGGAGTAGTTTCCACTATCAGAAGCACTACTGATGTAAGCCCACAATAGCTTTGACAGTGCTTTTCATAGACATTTATTGGACAGCAAAGGAAGGGTGAGAGTCAGGACCTTGAGCTTCTGGTCCTGTCTTCACAAGGGGGATGTGTTCCAGGGGGACAGAGACTCTCCTTGTTCTCCCTAAGTTTGCTCCTTTCCCAACCCACCCTTTCTAACCCGCACGGTTGATCTTTCCCAGATCTGAGTCCTGATCCACCTCCTTGGTAGTCCATACAGACGGGAATCATCTCACCTAACTTCAGATTCTGCAACACAAATGTCTATGTCTGACCTGGTCTTCTAAGCACCTGTTGTAATCAAGTGTGGGAGAGTACATGTTTGATCTATGTTAGATGCCTATTTTAGGTTGATAGGAATTGTGCTTTGCTAGTGTCCTGTTTCATGCCGACTACAAAGAACCTACATGACTGGCTTAATTGAAATAACTAGCAGCTACTCCAATTTCAGATCCAGTTTTCTCCTTTTTCTCTCTTCTCCTGCTGCATCCTCTCCAAGCAGCCGTCCTTCACGGGTCTCCTTGCTCTGATGTCTGATCTTTCCGTTGGAAGAACAGGACAGTCACAGGCTGGGAAACAACAGAATTGTCTGATTGGTAATAGATCTTCCTCCCCTCCTTGCTTTCCTTCCTCTTCCATTCTTGCCCTCATGTGGTTGTCTTTTTGCACATCTTACCCAGGCATCATCAGGTAATGGCATTGCCTATGAGCACCAAAAAGAGAAGATCTTCATTCTGAGGCCTGTCAGCCCTTCCCCAGAGTATCCATTGCAAGTCCTTACTGTCATGGCACCTTCCTCACCTTGGGTGTGAGGTGAAAGGAGAGCACTCATGCTCTGCCTGTGGCATAAGGGTACTCTGACAGTAAGTGTAAGAGATGTGCCTATTCACTGAAGATGGGGGATTCAGCTATTGGATCCTAAGGAGGTGTCCATTACTGAACAATCTATCTTGACTATGCCTACACTGCTAAAAAAAAAAAAGGACCAGCAGCTGATTATTAGCTCCAAATGCCTGAGTAGCATGGTCTGTCTTGCGTCCACAATGTTTGAGACCAGATCCCACTAGAGAAGATAGTTCAGGTCTTTGACCTAGCGTGAGGCACCAAGTCTCCTCTGAGACTCCTGTGGTCCTAAAAGAAAATGATTGGGTTTTGTGTGGTTTATCGCAGAGTTGGGCTCTGTTGTAGCTCATCAGAGAGTTGTTTTTATAGCATGAAATGGAGGATATATATTGCATGCTGTAGGGCATCACAAAGGACATATAGATATGTTTAAAGACAAAAAGCCAGAATAGATGTTAGAAGATATTTATTTTTGTGAACAAGACCAAACAGTGTAATCATCTGCTCAATACTACATTTTTGGATCAGTTCATGGAGTGAACAATCTATCAAGCTTTATATCCTTCTTTGGGTGGTCAGTTTGGAGGAGCGATGTACAGTACTCAACCTTTCTCCTTCTTCTTCTTTTATTTAGCAGCACATAGATACCCACAGAAATATCAAATTATTTTTAAATGTGCTAGCTCAAGCATAAGAGACTGCATAGTTATTTAAGCATGGAACTGTGACCTCACTAATTTGTCCCACTTCTTGACTCAAAGCTAGATTTCCATTACATTGAGTAGCAAATCCAAACAAGTTTCTATTAGTCATGTATGGGGAGGTGTATTTTTATATATTTATCTCTATATTAATATTTACATAGAAATTTTCTATCTAGACATGTACCAGATGCACAAACAAGCACCATTCCTCGTCTGCCAAATGTGAAAACCAAAAGCATAGGAACTCCAGATCTTCTTAAAAGTCAGAGGTTTAGGGAGAAATTTTAAATGCAGAATTTTAAGGGGCAGATGACATTTTTCTGTAGCTTCAATTTAAAAAATGGCTGGGCTGCTTTAAGTAAAATTCCTCTCAAAGTCTTCAGACTGACCACCAACTTGAAAAGTTTGAGGGTTAGTTCCTGAATTTTGTCAAGGTTGCACATGAATGGAAATGGCATCTTATAATAAGTAATCTTATTAGCAATAAGAGATGCCTCCTAAATTTTCCATGTTTTTAGTGAACCCCAAAATCCTCTCATCAACCTAAAGGGTTCTATACACACACAAAAGGAGAGGCATGGATTCTGCACTGATTCCAGGGAGAAGTTCACTTTCATAACTTCAATATTATAATAGAAAAATGCATCTAGTAATTATTTTGATAAAATAAACCATGAAATTCATTCTTATGTTTAGATGCCGAGGCTTTAATCTGGAGTGTAAATTTGAGGGTGATGAGATTCTTTGCAACATTATTTTGCAGGTCATATTTACTGATCTTAGCAATATATTGTACAAACAGTCTTTCAGCATCATTTGAGTACTGGTGTCATTTGAAATAATATCACAAGGAGGCAAAGCTTATTTAGTACTTATATAATGTATTGCATGTAAGTACCTGGATAGGTAATGCAGCATTTTGTCTGTGCCATGTCTGTGAAGTTACCCAAAATAAACCAAAATCTTTCTGCTTGATTTCTTTAGTCACTAGTGCTATACATATTTTCAAGAATGACTGCAGCCTTTACCCTATATTTGTTGCTCCTCCTTTTTTTTTTTTTTTTTTTTTAATCCAATGTTCAAGCACAGTAAAATAAATGGCAAAATCTGTTTATTTCAATTGGACCAGGTGTTGGCCCTAGCAGAATACACAGAGAAACAGCCTTCATCTTTTCTTTTTTTCTGCCAACGGTTTTCTACAGGCTTATTTCAAAAGGATAAGAAGCCTTCTAGAACATAATACTTGGTGGTAAACTACCCAAAAGGTCCAGCAGGTGAAAAAAAGGAAGAGGAGTCTTGGTAAAAAATAAACAAAAATGATCAGCTAAATTTTCTGTAATATTTATGAGAACCATAAAATCCTTCTTGCTGAGCACAAGAAGCCTAAGAAGGTCGCTACTCTGCTGGGCTAATGCCTGCCCAGTGCTCTCCAGCCCTGCCCAGGATCCCTAGAGCAGCACGTGTCTTTAGCAGCAGGCAGCAATTCAACACTCAGTGGGTGAGAGCATGGTACTGATAAACACAAATCGTGCAGCAGGTGCTCGGAGAAAGAATATACAACTTCACCATATACATAATTAAGAATTTGCCCAATAAGTAATTTTGGCTTTCTAAGCAGCCCACTAAGTCACAAGAAGATTTGGTTCTCCTCTTGAAGAAAAACACTGGTGATGCTGGTATATTGAGACAAAATTGTGTCCCAGTTCCCTAGGCTGAGTCCAGTAGCCTCTAATTGTCTCAGTTCAGTCAGATCAAATGCTGGAACACCTGTGCATGTAACACTAGAATTACATGTCTGTCTCCAGCAGTTCCAAATGCTTTCGAATACAGAGACATTCTATGCAGAAAGAATAAAGAGGAAAACTTTCATAGCTTACTTGCTCAATAGTTTCCCTAAGCTCGAAGCAAAATTGTGAAAAAAGTCTGCTTTATGCTCCCAAGGATTATTTTTCACTCAGAATTTTTTTTTTTTACATTTATTTCAGAGCTTTCGGAATTTATGTTTTAAAATTTAGCACATTGCATTAATAAATCAGAACTCTCTAGAAACAGATTATGAAACATTGTTATATGTCAAAAAGATAAATCAGAATTTAATGGCCAGGATAGAAAATATTTTCTAATCAGACAGCTAGATAACAAATTAATGTTATCATTTGTAAACCAACCAAAGAAATACAGCCATATTCTTAGTTGGAATGCATAAATCTGATGGCAAAGTTAACACTTATCATTTGGATCATTTTGTCTAATGTTTATAAATCAGTCTGTTAAATAAGATTTGAGCAAGATCTATAAATTAACACACTAAATTAAAAGTGTGTGGTTTCTGCTGATAAATAAGGACTTATAAGTGTTGGAGGTAACAAAACAGACAACAAATACACATTCCTAGATTAGATGATAGTTAACCTTTATAAATCAAAGCTGTAAATAATGTTTATCTCCTCAGATGTTCACATTTCAGAAAGCCCATTTTAAAGAAAAAGAGAAAAGCTGTGAATTTAAATTCAGTCTCCTCTTTAGCATACAAATAGAGTATGTAGTAAAGACCAAGAGGAGCATGAGTAGATTCTCATGTTTGAACTGCCACAATGCCAGCTTTTGTTCTGCTTTGTTTCTAAGCTTTGCAAGCAAGTGATATACTGGTATATGACTTGCTATAATACTGTGGTTCACACTATTAAGCACATCTGCAAGTTGGAGAATGACTAGTTTTCCCCCCAAAATGAACATGACCTGACAAGGCGAAAGAGGATCAGACTTCCCTCTGTGGATTTTCATCCTCCCCCTCCCCTGCTCCAACTGCCTGTACAAACAATGGGAAGCTGAATACATCTCATGCCAAAAGACAGCAGGTTACTAAAATACCCATGACATATTTATGCAAGAAACATGCTGTAGAGCATATGGACCTTGGGAGTCTTTCCCACCTTCTGTCTGTGTGCATTTTTTTTAACTGAGAAGGCCTGATGAAGAGATTGACTTCATTGGGAAAATGAATTTTAAGGCAGGATAAGATAATAAAGCAATCAAAATGGGTGACTGTAGACACAAGCCTGAAGTTCAAAGCATTTAGCTAGTTTATAGTGAATTAATTCTTGCAAACTTTAAGTCAGATGCCTAAGCGTTATCCTGGGTTAACAGGTGGAGAAACCTCAGCTGTGAAGAGGCTGGAGCCAAAATGTTCAGCAGGGGCCAGTGATATTTAATGCTTGACTGAATAAATACATGTAGGGCTTCAAGCTGAACATTAGAACACGGCAGCAACATAAATGAATGCTTTATTTTGAAAATGTGGTTGTGGATTGAGGATGACTGGAAAGACAGCAACAACAGCACTAGTGCTCAGTCACTTCTGGCTCCTGATTTACCACTGAAATCGAACCTCTTTAGAAAGACCTTGTCCCAGAAGCCCTACTTACCTGATAGCTTTAAGCGTTAAGATTGCAAAGAATCACAACGAAGTATTTTTATATTACATAGTCATAGGGTGAGGAAGAATTTTTCTGCAAATTATTTAACCTATATGAATTCAGAAGCAGTTACATTTGACCCACCTGGGTACCAGGGATGGCATCACTGGCTGTCACACAGGGGACCTAAGTCTAGTAGATGAATATCTGAGCAGAGTTAGTAAGAAATGCAACAGTGTTTAGTAGCAAACTGAAAGTTTCAATTTCTGCTAAAGGTTTGCCTCTTTTACTCCTTTGCCGTATCCTTACTGACACGCAGCGTCTCCATCTCCTAAGCTGGGATTTGCTGTCTTTAATAGGATAGAGTATAAAATGCCAACCCTGATTATTAACCAAGTTTCCTAGATGCCAGTTGTACAATATCACTCTCTTGTATCAGCTGGCTCATTTGGGGATTGCATGAACACAGTTAGCGTAAGATGAATTGCCCTAAACACTGGAAGTAGTTTCAGTAAGTAATTTTGAACACAAACATCAATAGTTTGTCAGACACATGGGAATGCAGTCCTGAAAAAGAGAAGACTGTACTTACACAGAGAATTTTCCACTAGAAACAGAAAATAGTAAAGTATCTTTATTTTCTTTTTCAGAATAATATTATTTTTAATTCTATTATTTATATATTATTACTATACATTATTATGGTACATTTTTATTATACAACATATGCTGTTATTAGTTAGAATGTGGTAAACTAACAAGATTATCCACAAATAGGTGGGTTTTCCTTCCTCTTTAGAGCTGATTGTGTTACCACCAGTTTCTGTATTTCACCTATAAAACTGGATCGTACCCTTAATTTGAAGGTTCCTCGGCCACCATGTGTGAGGAAACAGATTGGAAAAAGATAGCATTTACATTTATTTAATCAGCACACATGGATAAGCGTCCCTATTTAGGCAGCAGAAGATGTACTGTCTACAAATGCAGTAGCCTTGCTTTACTAGGAGAGCCATGTGTTGCTAATTTGGCAAGCTGATGGCGGCTTTATAATCCCCATTTCTCTCAGTGAGGAGGGCAACCATGGTGACTGACTGGTGAATGTCCTTTATTGGTGCTGTTAAATCTGTAGCAGTGTCAGCATCTGAGACCTTACGAAGCTTCTCCAACTCTGGTAATCCAAGTGAAGGGACAGCTCTTGGAAGTATACGGCATCACTCTCTTGCCTTCCATGTGGAAGGGTCAGGAATGAAAAGGGAAGTAAAGTAACAACTCCAAAGCTGACACTACACAGTTCAAAATTTCAAGCAAAATGTCAGAAAGAAACACAGATAAAGAAAGAGGAATGAGGAGAGGAGAAGAAGAGGACAGTGAACCTCGCTTCTACCAGTTTGCCAAACAGTTGCCAGATTTGCATTTGGGTAATTGCCATCTGACAAGACAGGTTGTTTGCTGCACTTGTGATAGACTTCTAGCTCAGCCCTTCTCCAGCAGAGATTGGTTAAATATTCTAGTACATACTAGGCAAAAGCACCAGCCAACACCACAGTAGCAACACAGTTAACGTATTGCTTCAGACCCCTGAAGTCAAACCATGTGCAACTTGCTAAAACAGTAATAATGTCAGTTTTAATGCAAGTAAGGTTCTACTACTTTCAAGGCTGATCCTTTAGCTGCCTGCATGGGGTTGCAGTAGAGCTGGATCAGCGAGTAGTGAAATATTGTGTGCAGTGTGTTTCATTCCAGATGTAAAGTGTTGCTTCCATTTATTCTTCGGCTTGTGAAACACAGAAGACGATGTGACCAGGCTCATAAGGAGAAATTATTCATAACCAGCTTGAAGTAAGGCCATTGGTTTCCGTCAGAACAACATGACATGAATAGGGAAACCTGCTTAAAACTGATGTCACATTTGAGCCCCGTATTGCCCCCAGAGCCAGGGATTCAAATCACCATGGGTATGGCTAGGAGTCCCTCCAATTCTCAGCTTTCAAGGCCAACCATGGTGCTGGGCTACACAGTGTCACATCCCATTAAGTCACTTCACATATGACATGATGCAACCTGACATAACATGTTTGGAGGCTTGAAAGAATGTTATCTCTGTGTCCACAGGCACTGAACATCAAGCTACTAAGCCTAAGAATGCAGGCGGCAATTCAGGGAATCAGTGAATAAAGCTTTTCTTTTCTTTTGGGGAGATTACATTAAGGCATAGTCATGAATCATTTTTCACTTACTTTACATAAGTCATACTAGGAGTCTTAAAATTCAGATTTCATGCCTTTAGATATATTTTTGCACCTCATGAAAGTTAGCAACCTTGAAGAGAACTCGAACAAACTCCATGATTCCAATGCCAGTACAGATGTCTGGGATTGGAAAAACACTACTTTCAATATTAGATTTATGAAATCTGGAGTTAGTGAATTTCTAATTGAGATGTTTTACTTATATGAGAAAGTGGTTTATAACTATAAACATCTAACATAGACCAGAGCATAGATGCAGACCTATTTCTGTAATGAGTGAAGAGGGTGCAAGGGACTGAAAGGACTAGAATTATTAAACATAGATTCTGTTTGCCATTCTCTATATGCCTGTGACTGTGTGTGTGATGCTTTTCAACTGATCTTTCTCTCTAGGCCAGAGATGTTGAAATTGTATCATACAACAAGATCAGTAGATGTCTACTGATTTAAAGTATAAGGATCTCTCGATCATATTTTCTCTGCTTTGATTTAATTCCCTCTATAAATAAGCTCCAAAATAAAAGATAATTTGATTTTAAAGTAATGCAATTTTTTTCCTGTTCAGAAAAAGACAAATCAATACACTTTGACAGCTTTGACATTTTTACCAACTGGAAATCAGATGAAATCAACCTTGTCAACTCATGTATTCTGATTAAAAAAAAAACAAAACAAAACAACAAAGTCTGTGGTCAAGTTTATCTGCTAAAATGTTTGCAATGATCTATTCATTGCAACATCTCCAAAGAAGACAGTTAGCTTTACTGTTAAACATATACCCCACTTGAAATTTATCTGTTTCAATATATTTGCATTGAAAACCTGTGCAAAGACTAGAACAGTAATATCTGCATCAGCCTCCCACCCCCATCCTCCCAGGTTTCTTCCCTGATAGACACAGGCACATAAAGAGCAGTTGCCAGCTTTGCTGTTGTTACGTCTAGACCTGTTTGGAGTGGGTCTCTCTCTGTGGCTGAAGCTCAGAGGGATGAGCGAATTCCACATGGGATGCAGGTGTCAGCTGAAGGAGGCCTTTCCCAAGAGAGTGTGGCTCTGGTCTGAGTATCTCCACCTAGAGCTCCTTCAACAGGCTCTGAGGCACAGCAGGCCCAGAAGAAAATATGGTGTGGAGGATGAAGGGGTTGGTGTGAGGCTCAGCTGCCCCTATATTCCATGTGCAGTTGTCCCTTCTCTGTACATAACAGTGTCGGAAAGTTTTTGGTGGGATTGCTCCTGTACTTCTGTTCACTCTGCTTTACCTGAGCCATCTGCCTAAGCTCTGGTGGCAGTACCCTAATTCCTCCTATAGTCTCTATTTGCAATAAGCCTAAATGCTTCCAGATCACCTGCAAACAACCCTTCTAGCTACATGAGGTGAGAAAGGAGCGTGCTGCAACACAGCTGTAGGTGCCATGGCGAACACTGACCACTTCTTTGTCATGGGACAACAGATCAGTGCATGCATTGCTGTGAAACCACGGGGGGCAACAAGCACCACTCCTGGCCTCCCAATTTACTTGTTGCTCGTGGAAGTTATCTTGCTCAGGTGTGAATTCAGAGGTTTTGAGACCCAGGAAGATTCCCTGTTTGATTCTCCTGTCTCCCTCCATGTGTGGTAACCATGCCTTTTCTACTTACAGTGATACATGTGCTGGAAGCAACCCTGACTCAGAGTGAGATGCGTCAGTCCAGAGCACCCGGAAACTCACAACACATTTTGTTTGCCATTACATATTTAGATGCCTGCCTCTTTGATCAGCCGCAGTCACAAGCTCCCATGTGAATTTTCTTGAATGAACAAGTAAGCAAATGCATCTCAGAGACTGTTGTATTCAGGAGAAGGTTGCAATTCCAGCTGAATCAGACCAACTTTACTTTTATTAAAGACAGAAATCAAAACTTGTTCAGAAAACACAGGTAAGCTATACTATGCTGAAAGTGCTTTTCTATATACATGCTCATATTTACTACATGTAGAAATACAGAGGTATACCTATAGATCAGCTTATTATAAAATGCAGGCATGAAATGTGTTTCCTTTTTGAATAGTTAGTTCTATTTATGATTTAGAGACAGTTATGTATTCATGACCTCATTAATTTAACAGGTTAACTGCAAGAGGAAAATGTTTTTAATTTAATCTTATCACTAATACCTCTGGTTACTCATCTAGTGAGAGGAAAGGCATTGCATAATTTTCTTTTAAAGATGAGGGATTTGATGTACTCTGACAAAACATGGCTAGTATTGTCACACTGAAATAATCATTACAATGTATTCTTCCAGTCTGTATTTCCATAACTTACAGCTCTGAGACAACCTATATAAAGATCAGTCATAAATAATAGCCCCAGTAAGGGTATACATACTGTGTTATCACTGCCTCTTGTTAGTCGAGCATTCACTCTTTTATGAACCAGTAGAATAAAATAGTTTTACTTCTTGACTGAAGGCCTAATATTTTTTTTAGAAGTGCCAAGATTTCACTGTGTCCATGAAAGCTGGCTGCACAAGCTTCACACTTCCCTAACGCCTATACTGTGTCTTCCGAGTGGTTAAAAGGACAGAGGGAAGAAATAGATACAAGTTCCCATGTACCGAGCTTCATATCATCTGGCTAAATAAAATGGCACATGGATAGATGGTAAAATATAGTTCTCATAAATTTTTTAACAAGGAAGGCAGGAGACGCAATAGCTTTTAGACTACACTTTAACCTAACTTAGAAGCCAAATGAATAGCACATTACTGAAGCAGTACAAGGAAAGAAAATGCAAATCCCCAAAACCCTTGGATAATTAGTAACTTGCCCAGCTCTGCACTCTTTCTAAATGTTGCATTAAATATCTACACAGAATTCTGATTAACTGTTAGATTGCTGCCAACATTTTTCTCAATTTGTATTGGCTTTGGACAGATTTCTGTCACGGAAAAAATGTTGCACATACCAAATATCAGTCTCTGCTATTGCAATACTCTCCAATTATCGATAATTGAGTGACTCCAAACTGATTTTGCTACCTTTGAAAAATATGATCTCAAAGTGTGTTTCATGGTATTTTGATTAGAAGGAAAACATAAAACTTAGAAATACAACTAGTTCAACTTTTAACCATAAAGGAAGTAGAGCAAGTACCCCATTTTTTGTATGGGAAAAACAGTCATTAAGTGTCAGCAGACACCCAATTTGCCAAGGGAGACATTCCAGACATACCAGAGTTGTTTCATTTTAGGGGTTTTTTTAATATGCTATTGATTTTCTAAACAGTTGAGTATGGTTTAAAATAGCAACGATCTGCATGAAGCCAGCCATTACACGGTATAACAGTTTATAGAACATTAGCTTTTGCCTCTGACACTTAACTGAGAAACTGAATTGACAGGGGGGTCTTAGTTTTTTGTTTATTTCTTTCTTTTGTTATCAGTAATGAGTGGCACTAAGGTGAACATTACTTGCTTATTTTCAGGTGCTTTTGGAGTGGGGGGAAGATATGAATGATCAACCAACCCTTTCTTTTTTTAAGGCATTAACTGGCCAGTAGTTTTGCAACTGGATTACATAGATGCCCTATTTCATCAACTTATTTATGCATGTGTTTACTCCCTACTGGAATTACATGCTCTGAAAATTGAACATGCATTTAAGGGCTTTGGCTGAATTAGGCTGTTTAAAAGAGCTTTGGTTCCTAAATAGAGAGGTGACAAGGGATTATTTGTATGCATCCTACCTCGAAAAATTTGAACCTAGTCTTCATGTTTTCCCCTAAAGCAAGTAGAATACTGGTCAATTTATCACGTGCGTTAGATGTGAGTAATGTGGGATTGTGTTAAATTCTGATATTATTAAGAAGCCTTAAGAAAGTTATTCCTTCCCTCTTAAAGGAGACATGAATGTTAAAAACTATGAAGTACACAAATTATTACAAAAGCTTATTTCAGATGTACCTCACTGCAGGCTGTTGCTGTCATCTTCTCATACACTGATTTCTGCCCTGCAGCACTATTTACTGGGTCCACCTCTCTCTGTTTTTTTTTTTCTTTTTAATAAGCATACTGCTTTTCAACACATTTAGCATGCAAGTTCAGTGAAATGGTCCTGTTAGTTGTTGATGGTTGTAGCTAATGTATTATTATTCATCGTGTTACAGAGAGTGAAAATCAATATTTTTTAATCCTGTAACAACAAAACTATTTATGCTGTGGTGTCATCTCTTGTACCGTGTCCTAATCCATTTTCACAGAGTTTTGAAGTGTTTCAGAATAATCGTGTTGGTTTATTTCACTATTGGTTGTTTCATTGTAATATATATGTACTAGTGTCAATAGTTTTGACAAAACAGATGCAGTCATACCATGAAACATGGCAAAATCTCATATTCCTCATTTGTTTAAAATATATTCAAGTCAACAGATAGTTACTTACAGGTACAGACTCTGAAAAACTCCAGGCTGAGATCTGTATCTCTGATCTGTAGATATTAATCTATCTGTATTAATATCTGTAGATATTAATTACTACAATAGTAATAAAGATAATTTGCAAAAATTTGATTTCTGTACTTCCATCTGAGGTGCTTGTTTCACACCTCTAAGCTCATCTACTTTTACTCCGTACCTGTAAAAATCTATATGTTTAAGGGAGGCATTATACATGGAGAAGGCTGCTCTTTTTCTTTGAAGCCTGAAAATTTAAATAGCAGCCATACAATTCTCAACATTTATAAACCTGAAATATGTTGTCTGGTTTTTGGCAGGTTTGGGGGGTTGTGTTTGTTTTTGTTTTTACCTGAATGCGCGATGTGCGCAAGATGTACCACCCTTGTAGGATATATTCCTGAAAGAACTATGAAAACAAAGAGGTTACAAGCTTTTAGGCTCTGTCAAGTCTGATATGTTGACCACTGTAAATTGTAGTCTTCTACTTTTGGCACTACTTTTGGTAAACTTTCAGTGATAATTCAGTGTTCTAGCATTCAAAGAGCAGCTTCAAGGTAAGTGAAATCTATAATAAACTCTAAAAAGCTTCATACTGGTTGTAGAATAGTTCATTACATCTCAAAAGCTGTGCTTCGATGAACTTAGTGGAGATATTAATTCCTTTCTGTACATATTACTATTAATACCATTTCTATAAGCTTTGGAATTAAAAATGTAAATAAGATATTAAGCTGCCTAAGTATTCAAAAGGCTTAAAGGAAAAAAGGCTTACATCACTGCTTAGTGTTTCAGTGACCTCCAAAGGACAGAAAACAATGAAGAACAGCAAAATCAGACATTCACTGGAAAAAAAACATTAACTTGTTATTATCACATATTAATAAGTTATATATCTCTCCTCCAAATTCTGGTTATATTTCTAGAAGCTGTAAAAATGTAATGCTTTTCATCATATTTTGAATAGAATCATAGAATCACAGAATTATAGAATAATTTGGGTTGGAAGGGACCTTAAAGATCATTTAGTTCCAACTCCCCTGCCACAGGCAGGGACACCTTCCACTAGACCAGGTTGCTCACAGCCCCATCCAACCTGGCCTTGAACACTTTCAGGGATGGGTCATCCACAGCTTCCCTGGGCAACCTGTTCCAGTGCCTCACCACCCTCATGGGGAAGAATTTCTTCCTTATATATAATCTAAATCTACTCTCTTTCAGATTAAAGCCATTATCCCTTGTGCTATCACTACAGTTGGCTTTCTGGGCTGCATGCGCACATTGTTGGGTCATGTTGAGCTTCTTGTCAACTAACACCCCCCAGTCCTTCTCCTGCTCTCAAACCATTCTCTGCCCAGCCTGTATTTGTGCTTGGAATTGCCTCAACCCATGTGCAGGACCTTGCACTTGGCTTTGTTGAACTTCATGAGGTTTGCACAGGCCCATCTCTCAAGTTTGTCAAGATCTCTCTGGATGGCATAGGTATATACATCTGCATAGGAGCATAATAAATTGTTGATGGATATCTTGATTTCTCTCAGACTGCAGAGTAAAAGGACAATGAGAGAGGAGAGACAGCACAATAGAAGCTATGTATTTTGAAAGAGTAGAATGCACTGAGCAAAAGTAATATTGAAATGTCTAAATCTATAAAAGCAAACTCTGGTTAGGTCAACATCACATTAGATTTTGTTGACAGCATCACATACTTTCTATATTGAATATATTTTTTAAATCTAGAATTTTCTTCATAAAAAGAAAAACTATCAGCTTCCACATAAACTGACCCAAAAATATAAAAAATTAGTATCTATCTAAAGAAGTTGTTAGAGTTGTATCGATGAATGCCTTGTTCAATTCAACAGAAAATTCTAGTAAACCACTGATTGCTTCTGCTTTTAAATCGGAAGATGGAGCCTAACTTTGGATTCTTACTTTGAATGGAAAAGATGAAGAGATTTCCAATCTTACTTAGCTTTCCAATTTGCAAATCAATTTTTATTCCATATATTCAAGTACAGATATTGTAAAATTGGGTACTTAATTGTGATTTTCAATAGAGCTGGAATACTTATTAATTGCCACAATTGCAGCATTTGAATTCTTTTCCTCTGCCAGTATATTAAGGGAAAAGTGAACATTCAAAGACAGATGGGGATATTTTACTGGGAATTACATGCTTGTGATGAGAAAGCCGAATGAAGTCTGAGAGCAGGGAAGACCAAGGCTGAAGTAAATTCCCTGACAAAGACCGAAATAACTCAGTTGCAATACAGTTATCTTTCATGAAAAAAAAATTTGTATCTTATTGAATCTGATGCATAACATAAAAACTAGAAGATTGTTTCAGTGCCCGGATGATTACTATTCTCAGCAGCCATAAGAGGGACAGATCTTTGTCTCTTGAGCTCATTAAGGACATTCCAGGTTTTGCTTAACCCTTGACAAAGGAAATGTTTTTAGGCTGCTCTGCAGTGATTGTTTTCTTGTCTGCAAGGAAAGCTGCCCGATGGCCCTACAGGACCTGCATGTAGGGAGCCCAAAATCTACCAGAGATTATATCTTATGCAGTCATACAAGGATATGACAGAAGATACAACAAAAATGTTGGAGACTTGGAGTTAAAATCTGACCATGTAAATAAACTGAAGTACATGGAGAAGAATCTAAAATTACTCTTACGTTTGGAAGGCCCAGGCTCAGCTATGCATTTCTTTCTGGTTTGTGTCAAGCAGACTCTTAAAACTCTTTTCATGTACTTCTTTGGTGGATAAATAATGCAAACAAGTCAACATCAACTCTTTGTTGCACATTAACAAATTTGGTTTTAATGCACCCAATGACACCTGGTTTACTGGTCTTTTTGACTCAGTTGCTGATATCAGCAGGATGAGCTTGATAATTGACAAACGTAGGTAACTGTTTGTCGCAGGTGGAAATGTACCACTTGTTATTATATCCAGTGAGAGAAATGCCTTTAAGAGACTGTGGGTTTTGATCTCTAAAAATGTCAATTGTGGCTTTGAAGGATAAAATTTTGTCTTTAAGACACTGTCAAAGGCTAACCGAAGGAGGAATAAAAGGGCCCATTGAGGAAAATTTAATCTGAGCTGTAAACTGGCTATAAATTCCTGGCAAAATATCTTTTCTGAAGACCCAGTTCTCAGCAGCAGCTTTGATAAAGGACACTGAGCAGCAGTGGACACTCAAGAGCAGAAAAGGTGCCTCCAAGAAAGCGTCAGTGCTTTCATTCAAAAGCAGGAACCAGGTTCTTGTGTCTAATGAGAGTTGAGAATGCACTATGGAGAAAAACAAAACAAAACAAAAGTGGGGGAGGAGGTGAATAGGCATCACTGATTATATCCCAAGCTTAATAGAAATTGAAAACCTTGCTACTTTTCGAAGGGAAAGTACAGTCTTTAAACTCCAACATAAGAAAACAAACCAAACCAAACCAAAAAAAACAACCAAACAAAAAAACCACACACACAAACCTGTGCCTTATTTTTCTCAGCTACACAAAGGAAAACTTGAACGAGCAGAGAAGTAGTTTTCTTAGAAAAATGCTGGTAGAAATCTTTGCACCCACATATTAAAATAGCACTTTAATCTAAAAATTTAGATGTGCTATGCCCTTCTATATTCAATACACTTCATAATGTTCAAATGGCTGAAGGAGACCATCTTCTTCAAGATTTTCACCACAGATAGTTCACTTGTGGAAAACAGCTCTCATGACTACTTGAAATTTCCCCTCACATAGCAACGTGATATCTTCATGGTGGAATTCTGGAGCTACAAATTACAAGAGGAGACAGAAAAGGTCCAAAGATGCCAGAGAAGCATTTGTTCTGAAGCTGGGAATAAGATATATGACCTTCCTGTCATCTTCAGGAATGATAGATAAGTGAAGTGGGCTAATAGAGCGACACAAAGGTGCACTGTGAGCTCTTCATCCAGAAAAATGTTATCTGTATTTTAATGTTATGGGTGGTAGCAACCTTTAAGGCTGGTTTAAGAAAATAAGTTTTGGAAGTTTTGCCACTTCATTGCAATGGATGACTACACAATAAAGTCATAGCTATAAAAATATCTGGTAGTGATACTTACATAAAGTTGGGCAAATACAGCCTGCAGATTTTTCTGAGCTTTTTCTTTCCTGGAGTTTTCATGGTACACATCACTGAAGTATCTAAGTATCCTCTGGTTATTTAGATATGCATGACAAGCTCTTTAGTGGGAGCCTGCTTTCTAGTTTAGGAGGTTTTGCTTTGGGTAAACATGTCATTTTTACTCTTCTCTATCCTCCATTAATTTAATGATGGTGAGAAAGCTTCCTTCAAAGAGGCTCCTGCAGTGCACCCTGAATGTCATCATTAGTCTGAAAGTTCGTTTCTCTGCTAAATATTTCAGCTGAAATCATGTATTTCCTGTTCTTGCATACTTTGATGTAGGCTCTTTATTTTACCTTTTCCCACAAGATTACAACTTGAAAGACTATGGCCAAAGACTTGGCTAGTTGGACCTTAACTTGCTGAAGGTGTTGCAAGTGAACCTTATGTTGGTATTAAAAGTCTGCGAGAAGCTTGCAGAGCAATCAAGGCCCAGCAGGGGCCTGGACCATTGACATACCGTGTATGAACTTGCTTCTACTTCCATCCCTGATACAGGAAGTGCCACGAGCCACTATGGGACTTGTGATGCTGGGACATCTGTGAGGCCTTCCCAGCAACCCGAGGAAGACTTTTGCCCGTGCTAAGTGAAAGACTAAGTCTAACAGGACCTCACAGCTGTGCATAACTCTCACAAATACCGCTCACAGAGAGCACGGGCGCAACTCCTTCAGCCTGTCGCCCTATTGCTGCTCTTAGTGTTTCTGTCCTGCCCACACAAGGTTCTGCTCTGGTCTCTATGGGTTCTTACACTGTATTGGTGTTCTATACTTTTGATGACAATCCTTTTCTTGGGAGATTTTTGAGGATGAAGACTGTGAATTTGCTTTGCTGAGATTAGCACTTCAATGATTTATCTATATATTTATTCATCATAATCTGCATAATAATATTTTTTATCAAAACACTTGTTTCCTACTGGAACTGGCCTCTGACAGCTGCTTTTATCTGAGAATTTGATGAAAAGTAGAGAGAAAAAATATTTTATTTTAAACTAAAATTTCATAAGTGGCCACATTTTTATAAAAGCTGTCAAAGTTTTGTGAATCGTGAAGAAATTAGTAAGACTGCAACCTGTAGATGGCTTGTGAGGATTGTTGAATACATCAGTTTTAATGGTCAATTTTACTGCTGTTAGCTCAATCAGCACGAGAATTATATTTCTGAAAGCTAAGAGAACTTGGACACGTTTTCCAAATTTCTTTCCAACATGTTGGAAGTAAAGCAAACTGCTGTGTTTACTGAAGAAGACAGCTTTGCTGTAAGAGTTTATTTTTATTCCTCTTCGTAGTCAGTTACAGGGAAAGATCCTATAATTATCGACTATCTTTTAGTGGTGATTTACTTGGTGAAGATTGATTAGCACAATCAGTCACTCCAAAGCAATTTTCATCACTAAGTATTAGATGGCTTCTTTTCCTACTTGATTAGCGGTCCTCTGCAGGTTACATTGTAGATGTAATTCTGTAAACATGGCATGCAAAGTGTTCTTACATGGCAAATCCATATCTAAATATAGAAATTCTTAAATATTTATGGCACTAATTTTGTGCGTGTGCATGTGCACGTATGTGTGCGTTTGTATATATGCCTATGAAGAAAATCTGAAAATGTCAATTTTATTCTAAATATGGAGCAAAAGATTTGGATTCAGAGATTAATCTTCCATATATGTATATGAATAATATTTTTGTTTGATGTTATCATCCTGCCCCAGCATAATCTACGTAAAAGAAATAAAAAATCCTTAGATATGCTTAGCAGAAAGTAATTCACATTTGTCCTTAAAAGTACAGCTAGGTTAATACATTTTAACTCAGGAATTGTGTTCAGATTGTTTGGGGTGTTTTTTATATATTTGGAAAGCTTGCTTTTTGAGCTATTCTGTTTTAAGATTTGGGCTTTAAAGGCTGTACTGTTTGGCTCTGTTCTCTAGGGTTGACCTTAGGTGAACTGCTACCTCAACTTAAGAAATCATATGTAGTTCTTATCCTAAGATCTTCCTCAGATTGAAAAGAAAGCAGAAACGACCATGTTCAAGTACAGATTCTTCAGAGCTGCTAAGCTGTCTGCAACTCTAGGTATTGCAAGGCATTGTGTATAGTATAGATCAAATAATATAGCATTCTCTTACAGCCATGTAAATAATACATTTGTCCATAAAAATATTGTACGTGCATTATCAAAACGCCAGGCTTAAAGAGCAACTGAACGTCATTGATTCTGCCTCTTGGTGCAGTTTCCTGCGCTGTACAAACATGAGGGCTAGAAAACTGCAGGTATGTGCACAGGAGGCATAGAATATCAGATGGGAGGTTTCATTGCTTTGAGGAAATTCTTAACCTCAGGCTGATCTAGAAAAAAAGGAAAGAGGCTTCTACCCCCTGACCATGGCCTGGGGCAGCCAGTGATTGCGCTGCAAAAGGAGAGGCTGAATGAGAAGCTTGTGTAGGGGATGTAGGATTTGGGAGAGGGACGAGTTCATGAGTACCTGCAGTAGGTCCCTGTTGCCACCTGGGCTAGCAGCCAACGTGAGGATGTTCCTGGTCTCCTTCAGTGGCTGCAATGAAATAATTTCCTGATTTCCCCACAATTACTTTTTTTTTTCTTTTTTTTTTCTTTTTGAAGTTTCAGTGGACTTTCTTAGTCTTCAAATGGGGCAAGTCTTCCTGGCACAACCCAATCCACAGTTCTGCATAGGAGACGATGCTTTCCTGTATCTCCTGCTCTCCTGCAAGTCACAAAGGCAGATAAAAATGGGAAGACAATCAAAACTGAGCAAACTTCTGAATTTTTCTTGAGTTGCTAAATATATATCCCTGTTTTCAGTTAAAACTTACCTCTGTTTATATATCTTATTTTTCTGTGTGCTCATGTTGTATCTACTATAACAGTTAACGGAGTTGTAATGTACCACATACAACAAATGAACATGAGAAAATGATGTTGTCATGCAAAGTCACACCATTGTTACCTAATCACAGAATCACAGAATGGGACCTCTGGAAATCATCTAGTCCAACCCACCTGCTAAAGCAGGTACACCTAGGCTATATTGCACAGGAATGTGTCCAGACGGGTCTTGAATGTCTCCAGAGAAGAAGACTCCACAACCTCTCTGGGCGACCTGTTCCAGTGCTCTGGCACCCTCAAAGTAAAGAAGTTTCTCCTCATATTCAGACGGAAACTTCTATGCTTCAGCCTATGCCCATTGCCCCTCATCCTATCATTGGGCACCACCGAAAGGAGTCTGGTCCCATCCTCTTGACATTCATCCTTGAGATATTTATAAGCATTGATAAGATCCCCTCTCAGCCTTCTCTTCTCCAGGCTGAAGAGACCCAGCTCTCTCAGTCTCTCTTCATAAGAAAGGTGCTCTAGGCCCCTAATCACCTTCATAGCCTGCTGCTGGACTCTCTCCAGTAATTCCTTATCCTTCTTAAACTGGGGAGCCCAGAACTAGATGCAGTGCTCCAGATGCAGCCTCACCAGAGCAGAGTAGAGGGGGAGGAGAACCTCCCTCAACCTGCTGGTCACACTCTTCTTAATGCACCCCAGGATACCATTGGCCTTCTTGGCCACAAGGGCACACTCTTGACTCATGGTCAACCTGTTGTCGACCAGAACTCCCAAATCCTTCTCTGCAGTGCTGCTTTCCAGCAGGTCCACCCCTAACCTGTACTGGTGCCTGGGGTTATTCCTCCCCAAGTGCAGGAACCTTCACTTGCCCTTGTTAAACTTCATCAGGTTCTTCTCTGCCCAGTGCTCCAGCCTGTCCAGGTCTTGCTGAATAGCAGCACAGCCTCACGAAGTACCAGGAAAAATAAGTTCATATTTTTGAAAATATATCTGGGCTTTCTCTTGTACAAACACCGCAGAGGTAACTGTTTAAAAAGGATTCCCCCTGATCTTAGTCAAAAACTGCATGTTCACAGCAGGTGTAACTTTGAATTCTTGATTACCAAGTCGCAGAAAAGACTAAGTAACTAGGTTAGTAGACACAATTCATTTTTCTAGGCATAGTACCAGACTGTAAAATCCATAGATAAGAAAGCCTGAGGAAAGAAAAGCAGATATCTAAGCTTTTAGAAAGGTTACTCTGTTGTATCACTGTAATACACA
The DNA here is from genome assembly GCF_036013445.1 of Caloenas nicobarica. Lineage (NCBI taxonomy): Eukaryota > Metazoa > Chordata > Aves > Columbiformes > Columbidae > Caloenas > Caloenas nicobarica. Next base: position 114,882,884 of record NC_088245.1, on the reverse strand, counting down.
CCAAAAAAATGACAAGGAAATATTATTATTCTGTGTGACTTTCATATTCTTTCTAATAGAGAAGCTTTAAGTCAGTAATGTGGAACCTAAGTAAACAAAAAGAATAGGAAAATTTCTTGACTCTCCAATACTCCATTTTTTCTTTAAATATATATGTTTTGTTCTAAATGTATGGAATATTAGCAAATATGCTATAGCACTTTTTACAGTGTAAGAGATGTTAATAACAGCAATTACCTGTATATTAGATTTAGACTGTATCCTCTTTGCAGACGTTTTTTGCAAACTCTCACCGTTAGAAGCAGTGCTGGTAGCAGGCAGCATACAACGTGGGGAGACTTTTCATGTCAGGCCATTTTCCATTTCTGGATTGGCTCTGTACCACTAGTAGTATACACATATCACAGTTTGAGACCCCTTAATTTATGTCAGGAATTTGGGTGAAAGCAGTGAGTTCATGTAGAAGGACTGCAAAAGTTTTACTTAGCCAAATGAGAGATGCTGAGATTATTTTAACTGGTATTTGTGGCAAATCACTGTATTCCAGCTGAACGATAATGAAGAAAACTCACTGATCTGTGATGATTTCTGTTTCGTGTAAAACCTTTGATTGTTCAGCTGGAGAAGATCTCTCAGATCATGCGGTTCAACCTCCTGTGTGGAGCATGAATAGTAAGCCAACAAGAAATGTATCGAACTTATTTTTGAACACCACCAATGAAGGTGAATCAGGTGAATCAGTAGAAAGCATTTTTCCATTATCTAATTGCTTGTCTGCTAAGAAATGTTTCCTTTTATCTAATTCTGATCTTTAAATTTTACACCATTAATTCTGATTTGATTTCTAAAAAGAAAGCAAGCAGTTTTTCCTTTAGCTTTCTCTTCAGATGTAAGCTACTGGCAAATAGCTTCAAAGACAATTAAATAATGCCAACTTAGCATTGCATAATATATGATAATCACCTTTGCCATGTCAGACAAAATATTGGAAATCTCAATTAAATATTTGCACAGCAGAACATACTACTGAATTAGATTTATTAGCACAAAATCCCATGATAAGCCTTCAAATGTATTTGAATGCTACCTGTGACTATTACAATTCACAAAAAGAAAAATTAGACAATGTATAACCAATCTTAAATTAAAATCCTGAACCATTCCTTTGAAATGTCTGTTGTAAATAGCAAATCATATAAGACATCAAATCAGGAAATGGTATCTTTATGACTTTTTCTCATTGTGATGCAAGTTCAAACTTTTTGCAAGAAACCTTCTAAATGTAGTCAGGAAATGGAGGTTTTCTGCTGAAGAACATTGTAAATTCCCATCTCTGTGAGTGATTATGAGTGTTGCCTGATGTCAACAGCCAGTGCGGTTCTCTATACCCTACTCGGCTTTCCTTTTAAGTCCCAGGCTTATATCACACTATTTTCTCATTATAGTTGGAACTAAAATGTGCCGATAAGTCATAACATTTTCCTAGAGAACATCTGGTGTCCAAAGTCACAGGAATGTTGGCTGCTCTGCCTGACCTCACAAGCAGTTAATCTTAAATGTGTTACTCTTCATTTAGTGGAGGAGAAAATGAAGTCAAGAGTGTCTCCTTTGGCTGCAAAGACAGAAAGTTTGAAAGAAACAAGAAACATTTGAAACAGATATCAGAACAGTAAGTCACAATACCTAACCCTGTGGAGCCAAGGTTGAGAGCTTAAAAGATCCTTTCTGATCTTCAGATGAAGGGTAATAATTACACAGCACGGTTCAAATTTAAAAAAAAAAAAGATGTTGCAACACAGGAATTGAGACAACAGACAAGTGCCTATAGCAAAACACTCCTTTATTTCGGTCACAGTGGAATTTTTAAAACAGATTTTCCTTTCCAAGGGGTGAAAGTCCTGCCTGCTGCTGTGAGGGGTTGGACTGTGCAACCCGTGTGCTGCCAGACACTTCCTCAAGAGCCGCTTCCCCACAGATGGTGCCTCTGCTTGCCCAAGAGCCCCATGCTGGGATGGCACCTGAGGGGCACATCTCCTCACGCTGTTGTTGCAGGATGGTCTGCATTGTCCCTCCAACAAAAAGCTGTCTCTAGCAAGGGCAAAGTGGATTTATGCCTCCTTCACATGTATGACACCCTGAGACTTGCCAGAGGATGCAGCTACAGCCACCAGCTTGGATGACCAGCATCGGCATCTCCTCCTGTAAATAACACTGCTCTGCAGGGCTGAATGGGGATGTCTTCACCTAGCCGTATTCTTGGGACATTTTTTCTTCTTTCTCTTCAACACAAGACGAAATCCAAAATTGTAAAGGTGCTCAGAGGGGTGGTATAGAATTGTTTCTTCCATGCTTTAAGCAGAATGCCAACATGTGGATGATGCTCATAGCAAATCCTTTGACTGGACTTATCCTCTTTCTACAGGGAACTAAATAAAGCCCTTGTCTGCCAGTGTTATGATTCATATAGTCAGACATAGTTACTTTATTTGTATTTATTTTTATCCACTGAAAGAAAATAGCATTCTTTTCCCAGAAGAGATTAATTTTATTTTTTCCAGAGAAAGAAGTATACCCCAAATTGGAAGACGTATGCTTAAGGACATTATAACACTGAAAATAAAACAGCAATCACAAATCCGGCATGAAGTCTGGAGATTTTTCTGAAAGGCAAACAGTAAAATGGCATTTTACTGGTGATGATGCCTGTTCTAGACTGACAGTGACAGCTGAGTGTCAGTGATGGATGAAGCAATTCCTGTGTGTGTAGTAGGCACTAGCAAAGCCACCAGGACTTTGTATTCTTTCCAGTGATGTTAATTGGAGTTTTGCCATTAAAATTACCTTGAGCAGACTTAGGGCCCTAATTACCACGAGTCTAATTGTACACATCTACAAGAAAGAATCTGAATAAGTAATATTTTTAAGCTTCTTCAGCTATATGAATGAGTATTTGACACCCAACCAAACAGTTTTAAAGTGAGATACCTAGAGAACTCCCAAGCTCAGACCTAGCTGTAGACTGGGAATGAATTTGTTTCCAGAGGCATTAAGCATTTAATTGCAGGGTGGATTGATGCCACCTGGATAAAAGAACCCAGATAAGCTGCAGGTGTCAGGTGTCCAGTCAACCTAAAAAAACCCTAAGCCAACTGCACAGTACTGAAGACGGATATAGCCTTGTCCTACCTTGGCTTTAGACAAGGTGAATGTCTGAAGAGATCATTAACACTGGGGGATGAAATATTCCTCTGGTAAGTGGGGTTTTTTTAGATTAAATAGCAGATGTGTGAAGCTGCTAAAATATTTAGAACATTATAAACCCTGAAAAGATATATTAATAAGCCTACCACTGGTAGTATATGTAACTACTAATGGTGCATAAAAATATATGCACCCCCTCTTATTTGCACAAAATTGCTGCCACTAAAAAAACAAGTGCTGATAAGTCAATGTTACTACCCTCTAGCTTTGATCAAAGTACTTTTTGTTATATCTTTACTTGCTGAATTCTAATATTGAGAAAAGCACTTTAAAAGGACTATGGTCTGAGAGTCATAACTGTTTCAGAGACTGATGCTTAACAAAAATGACAATTTGTTTTTCCTACATCAAATATCATAGCTAAGCATTGTAATCCATTTCTTTATTGTAACCATTTGATAGCAATCTATGCACAATGCTGAAGTCTAAAACTATTAGATCAGCTATTCTAAAAGTAGTTTGGCTGACAGACAAAGTCTGACAGACAAAGTCTGACAGAAAGTAACAATACCAGGATTCCTGCTAATAGTTATACTGCATGTGGCTAAACTTATCTGAGTGGGACTGGAGTATCAAGGTATGCACAAGAAATTATATTAATAATGATTCATTTAATGCACAGAAGTCCCTCTCACCCTGCCCCATGGGATATGCGTTTCTTTCCACACCTTTAAAATGAGCAGGAATACTAGCAACCCAATGATAATCCCACTTGCAAGAAAATTAAAGTTTACTTCCATTTCAAAGTGATCTTGGGAATTTCAAAGTGCCTAAGGTATCTGGTCTTACTTGTTTTAGGAGTTCCATATTAACAGACAAAGTTATATAATTTGTAGTCAGTCATGAGAAGTTTTGCCATTTATATACAGACCCATTTCTTTTGATTTATTTATCCTGAGCTATATCGAGGTTAATAGAGTTACACTAAATCTCATTGCCTGTGAATGCAGTTACCAAATCTTCGACATGTAGTTAAACAGGAGCCTTCAGCACGTCCTGCTGCTGGATACATGTTGCTATATTAGAACTTTGGAGCTCAAGAGCAGATATTAATTTTTACCAGTGTTTAAATTAAATGTTTGATTCTGCACCACAATAAATAAATTGAAAGGAACAGTGGGGATCAATGCTATTCATATTATTTCTACATTATGCATACACCTGGGGTTTTACCAAGACAGAAGTATATGTGAATTTCTGACAGTTACTCTTTTCTTCCTCCACTTAAAGTATGTGTGGTATACATATGTTTTTACAGGCAGATTATATTTAAGCATACTACATGTATGTTTTATGTGTTTTATATAAGTGGGCGTACATACTTTTGAAGGCAAAGTAAAACCATGAAATAAGAAATTTTCCCTTTATTTACACTGTTTTCCACAATGAATAGGTATGTGAAAAGGTGATTAAAAAAACCCATTGCAACTCAAAATAGATTATCAGGCAGTTCCTTAAGCTAAATGAATGCCTATGTTCCTGGAAAAAATAGATTGCCTTTTTAAAAGGATGAAGGTTCCTTCTGCTGTAACTAATCTTACCCAATCACCTGAGAAAGGCATAGCAGGAAGCAATTTATTGAGTGTAATTATTCAGTATGCGGGTAGCAGTAAATAACAAACATGACCTTCTTAGCATATACAGTCAGTAGAAGAAATACGTAATTACTGAGGATTTTGCAATTGTCTTTTTAGACCAGAGTCAACATCCAACTCTTAGGAACAGATCTTAGGATCTGTTGTAGAAAGGCTTTGGACCAACAAATCAGCATTGGTTATTTTCGCTGTATTACTGTGACAGTGATAAAATGGATAATAAAGCAGAATATGGATAATATAGCAGTCTTATTTTATGAAACATAAGAACTCAAAATTACTCAATCAAGTTGTTAATATAATATAAAATAATCCTAATTAAATGTTTCTACTGCATTGTCCTCTTCTCTGGCTGTATAAAATGTATATTGTTTCAATTATAGTATTTTGGGATCTATCAATTCATCATGTTCTAGATGGCTACTGTCAGAAACTATATGAGCTTGAGATGTAAGACAGGTAAAAATGTCATTTAGTTTTCACAGTCCCTCAAAAAGGAAATCAAATATTCATTACATTGATCTTTTCAGCATATAGAAAGGGAGTCTAAATGTGCCTTCCAGAAATCTGGCATATGCAACATACGGAATGCTAATACTAATATTCTTCACTTCCTACTATTCTGCTCCCTTTCTGTCTTCTTTGACTGCTTCAAACATTGAGATAACTCTTCTGGTAAGAGGTTGTTCCTTATTTATTTATCCCATTCTTGTAAGATAAGAAGTTACTGGAAATACTTGGTAGTTGCCGTTCCCTTGAGAAAGAAATTTCCTTTTTTTTTTTTTTTTAATGGATTCCTTCCTGTCCCTCACTCAATATCTATCAATATCAAATTATTCTCCAAGGACCTGAAGACCCTTGAAATTTATCATTTCATTTTAATCCTACATGCTTTTTTACATTTTTTGTTTTAAATCCTCAGATATGTAAATGCATTAAAATAATAATTTTCAATTTGTAATTAAATATTTTTAAAGATATTTAATTTACTAAACTTCTACTCTAAGCACCTTTATTCTAAATATCAGTGAAGTTTAAAGCAATGACAGTGCTGGTAGCATCACCTCTGGTTTGTACTTCCTCTTTCACAGCCTTGAAAGATTTACAAATATATCACCTGGATAGTTTGCTTTATACTGTCTTTTAGATTCTTTGGTGGATATGTGAAGAATTTACATGGCTGACACTCCTACAGACAATGCCACCTCACCTAGTATTGTGAAAGCGTGACAGAAAAAAACAAACAAACAACAACAACAAACAGTTCAAATGTGTTAATGGACTAGTGACACTGGGGTTTTGCATATTTTCTTCCTTGTATGCTGGTGTTTTTAATAGTGGTAACAGCTGTTCCAATTGCAATTTTTAATTTATAATCAAATTTAATCACATTTACCTAAATGCAGACTCAATTTGGTCATCCTTCTTTATTGCTGATACCACATCAAGAAATATGGAACAATCCCCCAGTACTAGCATTTCATTCAAAACTGTTCAGTGGGTTTCTAGGTGACCCAGATGCGTTATTGCATAATATTTCATCTCCTTCATTCCGCCCCTTTTGCTCGACATATATACTATTTAAATTGTAGATTGGTGTCTTCCCGTGTCTTTTGCAGTTTTTGATGTCTTTCCTCCTATAAATATTCTTTGCCTTCCCACTTTATGGCTCTTCATTGTCATGGTATGAGCTTAATCCCATTGCTTCTCTCAGTTTCGTCATTCTCGTATTTACAGTATTGGTGTTATTGGATGTGGTATCTCCTCTGATGTCAGCATACACATTCTAGTGTTGGTTTTTTATGGTTGGTAGGTTGGGTTTTTTAATGCTTTTAAGTGAGTTATAGCTTTCACTAGTATTAGACTTTACCCTGACAACTTATGATGCCTTGCATCTATTATCTATCCTAACCTATATTCCTCTTAAAGCCCTGTGCTCATAGTTTGATCACACTGAACTGCATCAAAAATAAATTCCATGTTTCCTTTTGCTCTTTCCATTCTCCTTTAAATGTGACTTTTTTAATACAATATGCCTGTGAAACGAGCATCAAGTTATTGTGCCTTTATGTGTACTCCATCTTTTGCATGTCAGTCATATCACATAGACTATCAGGTATCCAAAACTTTGAATTCAGTAAAGCATGAGTGTAACTCAGTCTCCACAACTGATTACTCTTAACATTGTCATAGAGACTACAAATCCCATTGTACTGCATCGATATTTCAGCAATTTCAGTTTAGCAGTTCAATCTTGCTGTTGCTTCTTGCAAGTTATGAATACCTCCTTGTATACAATAATTCATTTCATCATTTTGTAGGTATTCCTGGCAGTTTTGCTTGGTTGGTTGTGATTTTTGTTGGTGGTGGTGGTGGCTTTGTTTGTTTGTTTATTTACAACTTGTGTTCAGGATCCTTGGCATTTAATCGTCACCCTTCTTCATCTTCCACTACAGCCTTCTTAACTTTCTATTGCATTTCTCCCTATTACCTCCCCAATTTTTCATCAGCTTTCCTCATAGCTAGCAGTGCAAAGGGATTTGGAAAGCTGTTGTATCTTTTTTTTTTTCAATTTCTCTGTACTCTCTGAAGAAAAAAAACACATAGAAGCAAGTAAAACACTGAGTTCCTGGACTCCTAAGTATGAAAGGTCAGCCTGATCCAGGAGCTTTCTGAGAACCTTATTAAACTCCTGCTACACATTACATTGTCTTGTAAAGTTCCCAAATGCAAATGTAACAGTCACCAAAAGCAAGAACAAATGCATATGGCTCAGGAATACAATAAATAAACCAATGCATAGAGTGGAAATCAGAGTTGTCATTTTAAAGTGCTTTGAAATAGGAAGGCCACCGAACATTTGACAGAAATTATTGTCTCCAAATTGCATGGTTATTACTAATTCTCACAACAGTCCTTTGTGTCATCCCCCCACTGGGACATACTATTCTTGCCATAGAATTCACTAATTTTAATTAAGAAATCAATTTGAAAAAATCTCCACATTTTGCTGCTACATGTAGAAATTCACATTCTTCTTGCCTCTTTCTTGGAGTGGGAAGAGGAGACAAATTCAGAATGACAAACCTTAATTTGCATAATTTTAAAGCCAAGGTCATGAAGTCATTCCAAGTCAGTATGTAGATGCTAGTTTATCATGTCCACATACACTTGTTCATACACAGCACCATCTGATGCTTATGTGCTAAACAGAAATACTGGCACTGAGCTAAAGTTGTCACACAATTCAGCAAGGTTTGAAAATAACGATGGCACAGACAGTTTGGAACTGGTCCCAGCCCTCAAGAATGTCACACAATTTCCATAAAGCTGAAACTTACAAAAAAAACAAACCAAAACAAAGCCAAAAACAAAACCAACCGAAAAAAACCAAACCAAAAAAACCCAAAAAACCCCAAACAACAAAAAAACAAACAAACAAAAACCAACCTTTGAGTGGTTGTAGACAACAAAATGGAATAACTCACTTAAAATAGCAAAGAGTGGAGAATTATGGCTAAATACTTTGAAATGAATTTCTGTTTTCATTAGTAATACTCAGGACAAATTCTCCAGTGTTTAAAAGTTTCTGCTCTTTGCTAACTTTCTTCTGGCAGCCTGTGTGGCTGGTTCCAGCCCTGTTCTCTGCCAGATGGAGCACAAAAAGGGAAACATCTGCCTCCGACTTCCAGGGCACTGAAGACATGTCTAACCTAAAGTATGTGAATACTCCTTCCATAACGAGAACTGGTGCTATAATGCACCAAAGAGGCTAGACTTTATTTTCTTTTGCATCAGGATACCTTTATGTCATTGCACTCTACCAAAACAATGTAAAGTGAGCAGCTACAAATGAGAGGCCGACCCAATACTACTGTAAAATCATTGACATTCACATGGAGAACTTCCCTGTCAGGCAGGGTATTTCAGGGGGAGGCAGGGTACTGGGACATGAGTTGATGCAGGCTAAAAAGAACAAACTCTTCCAACCAACTCCTGTCTCACATCCTTCTTCCACAGTGCTGGGAATTAACTTGTTTTCAGTATAGTGCCACTGTTTCTATTAGGGTTTTGGATCCCACATGCCATTTTTAAAGAGCCAGACATAAGAGGCAACACAGCCAAGGAATCTGTTCTTCTCAGGCCCCAGATCTGTGCTGCCAGCCTGCAGTTGTCTCCACGCAAAGCCAAGCACCCAGCACATGGCTCTGCTGCTGCCTAACGCTCCTTGTACATTCAGGCTGCATCCACTTGTGAATTGGTCCCTTCATCCTCCAGACTGATGGGGCTCTTCAAACAGTTGAATCTTACTCAATACAGAAAGGCAGTTTCTTATCCACATTTTGGAGATGGAGGGATATACAATGCAAAAAGTCTGTAAAGGTTCATCTCAAAATGTGCCGCATACCACAGACATCTGCTCTTAGTGTGCCTCTGCATAGGCTGCAGACAGTCGGGACTCCAGCAGCAGGGCAGAACCAGCAGCACTGGTGCCAGCACTTGGCTGTCATCCCACTGCGGTCCCAGAAGGACATAAAGCTGTGGGGATTATATAAAGTTTCTGCAAGTGATAAAAGAAAAGGAAAAATCTTAGCGCACCCCTGTGCTCCTGAAATTGAAAAGGAACTTGAATTTTTTTATGTATTGATTTTTAAAAAAAACAATATCAAAACACAAATGTTTCAAGGGGCTATGGAGGGGAGAAAGGGGAATTGAATGATACTGCAAAAAGGTATGGGATATTTATTATCAGTGCCTGTTCTGCACCTAGTCTTCATTCCCAACGCATTCATCTATTCAAATCAATAAGAGTTTGGGGTATGCAAAGAATCTGGGACTGGGTTTAATTTTCATGCTAGTCAAAGTAATTTTTCTTCAATCTATCATATACTCTATTTGACATATGGCTTTTCACTCAATCTGTAATCGACTGGTACATGCTTTGTGCTCCAGTGAAGGTAGATTTAATACACTGTGAGCTATTTTGGTCTTTTGAATGACAAATTTAATTTTTGTAAGTTGTACTGTACTATTGTTTCTACTAATTTCACATTCTTCACCAGCTCTTTGGTCCCTCATTTCATAACTAATGTTTTACTTCAAGTGAACAAAGATCTTGAAGACATCCAAGGTGCCTTGGCATCTCTCAACAGACCATGACAGCCTTCTGCATTCTGCATATTTCTTAATGTGGAGACATCCAGTGAAGGAAGAAACACAGAACTGTGGTAAACAGGTTCAGGAAAAGTGACTCACTGTTTTTTCAGTGATGTTACCAGTGGATTCTCATTACCGAGATTAAGTGGACTAGAGGATTGAGCAATTTACCTAACCAGCTAGCAGAGGGATGCACACATTAAAAGAGAGTGTAACAGTCATCTTCCATGAGGTGGTTTGTTTGTTTGTTTTTCAAACTGATTTTTTTACTCTAACTTAAGTTCATTTTTCTGGTTTTAAAGTAATTTCGAAACTTGATTTTCTGTGTATTGTTTCTTCATGAAAATGAAGGATTTTGATGAACACAACTCTTAAAAATAGATCTAGAGAAACTTCTCAATTAACATCCACTATTTTCTCAGTCTTCCAAAAATTTGCCTTACTTGCTGAAGCTTTGTATTCGATTCTCTTAGTAATTTATTTTAAGTTCTTAAGACTGCTCACTGCAAGCCTTGCTTGGCTGTATTTCTGACTGCAAGCTTCCCTTCACTTTTATTTTTACTACTTCTTAAATGATTGAGAGAAGCCAAATGAAAATCTTTTACTGGCAGTCTCAATATGAACAACATAGCAACTGAGCTGTAGAGCACCACTTCTTGGCTAAAAACAAGTGGTGAGTGTACAGTGCAGAGGAGGGAGCATGAGGAAATGGAACTGCTAGGTCTCAATTTCATTTTTCTCAAATGTTAAACACACGTGAAGTTAATCGGATAGAAGAGGAGATTACAAGAAATAGTATGGGTCTAAACCACATGTTATAGTGTTGCAGGGTATCAAAAAGAAACAGCCAGGAGACTGTCCTCTCCTTCATTTAGGAGAAAGATCTGAACAATTTGCTTGAAGGCAGTGCAAAGAGTACGACTATAATTCTCCCATACAATAATAAAACAATAGCTTTGCTAGACTACTAGTAGGGAAAGAAAAAAAAAAAAGGATATTTAGAATTAGCCTCCAGGATTGTCCTCAACAATCATTAGCTGCCCTTGCTCATCTGCATTTCTACTTAAGGGCAACACAGAAAGAGAGGAAATCTTAAGGAGATGAAAGGGCTGGAGTTTAGGAGGAGGGAACTGCAGGACTGCTGCTGGGGACATCTTGTGCCTGGTATTTGTCGTGCCAAATGGACCACAGGAAGGTAAAAGCCTGAGGGAGCTCAGACCTGGGATCAGCCCCACACCTGGAATAGCAATGCAACTTCCAGCCTTGGCTGTCCTTCCCACTAGCTAGATCCACAGGATGGATGCTGGTTAGGAATGGCCTCTTAGGTGACCTTCACATTAACCAAAGTAATCAATGTGCATAGATACAGTGCAAATCCTGACTTCTTGCTGTGTTTTGTAAATTTCAATATACGCCTTTTTTTCAAATGCTGATTTTTGTCATTAATTTTAATTAGATTAGCTCTAACATTGCAGTTAGAGGCATTCTCTTAATACAAGAGAATAAAATGAACCAGCTTGCTCTCTCTAAATACTTTGCCTTTCTGAGTGTAATACCAGGAGAAAAAAAACACACAAAACAAAACAAAAACAAATGTCACGTTACAAATGCAATGAAAAAAACAGCAACATCAATCCAGCCAATGAAAAATGCATTTCTGTTGATGCTCGAGGGCATAAGAGAAGTGTTAAAATATATGAGTCAGGAAATGCACTCAGTCAGATGTACAAATGACAACGATTTGGGGAAAGATTCAAAACATTGTGAAAGAAATTCCAAAAGACATCAACAAGCAGAACAAATACACTTTCTCAGATATGATGTCTGGGAGGTTTCGCAGCAGCTCATTTGACCATACGAGGTGACGATATATGGGGAGATAACATTTTTACAATCCCAGCCTCTGCAGAAAAAAGGATATTAAAATCCGCAGTAATGATGTTCATCTTCCTAGTTTTAGATAAATCAGTCACACTGAATTTTCTTCATGTCACTTGCTTAACCACACATTTCCCCTTGGTAGATCTACTACCTGTTGCAAAGAGTAGTTTCTACTTACCTCTTTTGTTTTCTTTAATATGTCATACTCAGCTTCATCAGAGTCTTCAAATGACATTTTGTTTTCTTGCATGGAAATAACACTATTTTCTGTTCTTATTAAGGATAAACTTTTCCCATGCTTTTTCAGTACCTGCCTCATTTTTTTCTCAGTGACTGTGCACTTTGTGGCACAGCCAATACTAAACCACTACTGAGAAACTGAAGGTTTTCTTCTGCTGCACAGTGACAGGTTCACTGTGGTTAAGGAAAATGCAATAGCTCTTAGGTGGTGATGTACTTCCCAGTTTAGGTGCTACTTGGCTTTAGAATCTAATTTAAAACCAAGCATGCTAGCAGCAGTGACCTCAACCCATGCATAATTCAGACCGTAATCCACCTCAGGGAAAAGTAACTGGAGGGCTGCCTGTGCTGGAGTACCACTGCTATTATCACAGAGTCTAGTCCTAAGATACTATGCATAATGGAAGAAGTCCCACAGAAATCGACATCTTTCTTGCATGGATACTTGCTTAAAGGTTGCAGGGCTGGAACCTTCTCAAAGGACGTCTGTTGAACTGTTCTTCCTATTGACTCTGTGAAGACTGGCAATAGAGGTAGAAGGCAGCCTGGTATGTATGGGAGTGGACTTCAACTGCTTGTTACTGCTCTCATGTGAGACCCTTGTTTGTGACTGAAGGAGGAAAAGATGTCTCTCAGTTTTCTTTATGCAGTGTCTATCATGTTCAGATCAATCTCTGGGCTCCCCAATTTAAGGACAAGGAATTACTGGAGAGACTCCAGCAGAGGGCTAGAAAGATGATTTGGGGTCTCAACCATCTTTCTTGTGAAGCAAGACTTTTTAAAAAAGAGTAATTTGTGCAATGGAAATGCACATTATGTGAAATTACTCTGACCCGTCACTTTTATCATCAGCAAAGGTCAAAACTTCGTAGTGACACAGAAGAGATCCCTGTCACTTGAACTAATAGTTTCAGTAGCTGTTCCTTCCACAGACTGACCCCGCAGGGAGGTGGGGCCGAGACTTTTCCAGTTGATTTCATATCTGTTCAATAAAGGAAAAAAAGATGCTCACAGTATTCCTCAAGTCAAAGACAAATTTCTGAGGCAATGGTGCTTGTTACTTTGTTATGAACTCCGCTATTTTGTTTTTTCCTTACTGTCTTTTCCCATTTTGCCTCTATTCATTTAATCTTTACTGCTACATTTTATGCTATCTCTGGCTCCTTTCCAGCCCTCCTTGCCCCCTTGAGCCCTTCATGCCTGATGGTGCCTTAGAACCAAGCAGTCCCATCACTTGGGCTGTTTCTCCTGTGCTCCTTGAGCAGAACAATTCTGAGATGGGGGGAACAGTGGGCTTTCCCAAATACTTTCAGGCACAGTGGGTGGCCAGAAGGCAGAGGCTGGAGCACGCCCAAGCATCCAATTGCTGATAGACCACTCATTTGGACATAGAAGCTGCAAATGGATGCAGCACACTCACTACAGATGTAATCCTTGGAGAATTTAGGATGCAAACACATCTCTCTTGGGCATAGCAAACTGCAGTGCAGTGTGCAGGTTGTGGTTGGGTTTGTGTTTTGGAGGTGGCTGCATGTCAACTTGCTGCTTCTCAGTAAGAAACCTGTTGAAGTTGTGGGGTTTGTGGGTGGTGCATTTTTTTGTTTGGTTGTTTGTTGGGGAGGGGGGGTTGTTTGGTTTTTTGGGGTTGTTTGTGGGTTGTTTGGTTTTGGTTGGTTTTGGTTGTTTTGGTTTTGGGTTTTGGTGGTGGTGGTTTTGGTTGGGTTTTTTTTCAGACAGTGAAAACATGTATTTTTTCAGACTACATGCTACTGAACTTTAGCTGGAACTTAAAATAAATCAACCTGACGCAGATATCTTACAGATGGAACTCCGCCCAAACAGCGAAGGTTTAATAGAGTAAAAACAAACTGAGTCTTGTACAGAAAGCTCTGGCTAAATTAACTATAGGCATCAGTGCTAGTTCTATATATAATAACCCAAGTTTTCATACATTCTAGTAAACTGTTGACATTTTCTCCTTCTTTTTATGAAATATTAGAACAGAACCATGATTCTGCATTTCATACAGTTTTGACATAGTGTGTTTTGCTTGGCACACCATGCACTTTATCCATTTTTGAATCCTTTCTCATTTTTTAAATAATATTTGCTATATTCTTCCAATAATTAACATTTTACAATTGGGAGCAACGGAAACATGACTCAAACAAATTAATTGGCTTACATATTAATGTCTGGTACATACTCACTGAAGTAATACCAGACATTTAAAAAAGAAAAAAAGTCCACAAAATGCCAAACCCAAACATCCAGTTTCCTTCCAAGTTCTAGCAGTAACAGGTCAAGGAAATAAATTTCTTCTTCAGGATTAATGACAGACTGGCATTAGCTGATTCAAAACACCAATGGCCCTTAGAAAGACACCAAACTTGTGCTAACATCCCACGGTTTGTATATGCGCCCTGATACATCTATTACAGTATCAGGGCACTGAGCTTTGGTTGTTGTGGTTTTAACAGAGGTGGCACCTAAATATTTAAGAAAAGGAGAAATTGTTGCAATACATGTTAGCATTCTCTAACGTAATGCCACTGCAAAACCAGGACTAGACTTCATACACTAACTCCTATAAAAAGCTGCAAGAGCAAAGCTGTTTGTGCTCAAGGAGCTTGCAATGTAAATAGTATTCTTTCTTTCTGTTTTTGTCTTAAAGGACTATGAACAGAGTGAAATAAGACTTGGAAGAAAGTTGTGTAAACCCTTAGGATTTAATCCTGCACCTTTTCAAATTAATGAGAACATTCCTATAGTTAGAAGAAAGACAGAGATCTCAGAAAACTTAAGTTTTTGCAGAAAAAACATAAAAACAACACAAAACTAAATAATATTCATAAGGATATAATAATTAGCACTTCGGGACATTTTTTTTTCTGTTTCTTCACAAGACGATGACTTTGCTGGCTTGATTTCTCTCTTCCCATTTTATAGTTCTACCTCAAATGTAAGTAGCAGCATTTGCTGTCAAAGCTGTGGGTTGAATCTTCCTCCTCCTCTTTTTTAATAATCCTCAATGGACATTATACTCTATCTTCATGTCTGTGTGTGCTTCAATCTCATGAAGGAGAGCTGCTTTAGACAGTGAATTATACTAGTACCCATGTTTAATACCTAACCAAAACATATGCCCTTGACATTGCCAGCACCGTATTGTTAATTAAGCAAAATAAACAGAAATGAAATGAAAACCGGGCAAAGTACTCATCTTTCCTCAAGATTTAATTTGGTATCAGCAACGCCGCTGATGGGAGAGGGAAGTGGGAATTGCAAGTACGTCCGCGCACGAACAATGAAATGCTGAATTATTTTTTAAACCTTTCACTAGTAACTGTGATTTAAAGGTCACTTCAGAAAAGGAATCAAGGTCAGACGCCGCTAAACCTGAATCTGAGGCAGCCTTCCCTTTCTCCCCGTTCCTCGCCGTGGCGGCGCGTTAACGCGGAGGTGGCAGCGGGGGCCGGTGGGGCCGGGGCTGCTCAGCCCCCGCTGCCCTCCACGCCACGGTCCGCCCGGGACACCCTGCGCTTCCACGCGTGACGCCGGCCCACAGGCGCAGGGTTACAGCGCGCACGATCACGGATCGGCTGGGCAGAGCGGTACCCCCTTCCACCCTCTCCGGCGGGGCCAGGGGCTGCGGGGTGGGCCGGCAAGCGGGGAGAGCGGCTCCCGACGTCTCCTGCGGCGGTGGGAAAGTTCCCCAAACTTCGCCCCGGCGGGGCGGGGCGGGGCGGAGCGGAGCCGGTAGGCGCTGCCCCACCGCCCCCCTCCAGGACCCTGCGCACACGTCGCGTTGGCTCCCGCCCCTTCCCGGCCAGGCCGGGCCCTCCCGCGGCCGCCACCTCCTCCGGCAGGGGCGGGCAAGGGGAGGAGCGCGTCGGGCCGGGCCGGGCGGCGCCGGGGGGACTAGGGGGAGCTGCTGCACCTGATACACCGCGGCGGGAGCGCGGCGAGGGAGGCAGCGGCGTTGCTCGCCGCCTGCGAGAGCCTCTCTTCGCCGTTAGTCAGCGCTGGTCTCGCTGCTTCTACCTCCTCCCGCCCCTTCTGCGCGGAGCTGGGCTCTCGCTCCTGTTTCCCTCGGGGCCGGCGGCAGAGCGTCCTCCTCCTTCCCCCCGGGCCCCATGGCTTCGTCCGGCAGCGGCATGGAGGAGGTGCGCGTCTCGGTGCTGACCCCGCTGAAGCTGGTGGGGCTGGTGTGCATCTTCCTGGCGCTGTGCCTGGACCTGGGAGCCGTGCTGAGCCCCGCCTGGGTGACGGCGGACCACCAGTACTACCTGTCCCTCTGGGAGTCCTGCCGCAAGCCCGGCAACTTGGACAGCTGGCTCTGCGAGTCGACGCTGCACAGCGGTGAGATACGGCTGCCCTGGAGCTCGCCCCGGCCTTTCCCCCCCCCGCCCCAGCTCCGCTCCTCCCTGCCGGCGGCATCCCGGCCCGCCGCCGCCCTCTGCCTGGCCCCTGCCCCATCCCTCCTTCAGTTCTTTCTGCCTTCCCCCCCTACCTCGGCCGCCTCTCGCTCCTCCGGTGCACCCCGGGAGCTGAGACCCCCTGAGCCCCCGTGTCCTGGCTGCCCTGCCAGCATCCCCTGAGCCGCCTTTCCTTCACCTTTGTCTCCTCCGGAACTGTGTCTCAACCCCTTCCCGGGGCCAGCACCCCTCCGGACCGGAGCAGTGCCCGGGTCTCTGCCCCGCCATGCCCCGCTCCCCCCTCCGTGCTCCTCGTCCCGCCCGCTCCCCGCTCCGTGCTCCCCGCCCGTTTCCCCGCTCCGATCGCCGCCGGGAAAAGACCCCGAGCACCTTTGTTCTCCCGCACTCCGCTCGTTCCTGAGCTGCTTCGTCCATCCTCAACCCACTCCCTGCCTCCCTGGTCCCGGCGCTTGCCCTTCCTGGGCTTCGCGGCCCCGACCCCGCTTCTCCCTGGCTTACGGGTTGGGGCGAACTCGGCGGCGGTCTCTGTAAATAGCGTGTGCTGGAGTGGGGGAGCCCTCGGAGTCCGTGCTGGGCTCGTCCGTCTGCCTGCGAGATGGTGTAGGGTGCAGGAGAGATGAGCGGTTTGCTTCTGCGAGCGAAAGGGGTGACTGATTTAATATCTGCCTTTGCCTGTGTTTTCACGAAAGATCCCGAGTTTGCACTAGTTTTGATCATTTCTCCGTGTGGTAGTTGTCCTTATACAGTCAGAAGCTGTTGGGGATCAAGCGTCTTGTAATTTCCCCCCCACACTCCGCCGCTATCCCCCGAAGTCACTAGTCTTGGAAAGCTGGGGCTTCCTAACCAAAGCCAATTGTTATTTTTGTCCCAAGTGAGGAGTTCTGTACTCTGGCGTTCCGTCCGTCCTCTTGGGTGTGTTTCTGTGTGTCTTTCTCTAGCAAGTATCGATCTTCCCATCGTCTTTCATACTCCTTTGCCCTCTTGCCACACTCCTTGTTTTGATTTCTCGATGCTCATTTGATCTTCAGCTTTCGAGGTCTTTGGTCATAGATTTTTTTTATTCTTATTTTTTTAAATTTCATTTCACTATTGCTTGGAGTACTTAAAAATAGTTTGTAAATAATATAAACGAGCTGCCTGTTGAATATTTTTCAGTAAATTATTTTGTAGTACCATGATTGTTTAGGTTTTCATCAGTTATTTTATTTACTTTACGCCTGATAGCAACTTCTGGAGTCCCAATAGAAACACTGACAAATGCATCCAGCCTCTTCTCCTCCTCCAGCCCCGTTTTCATCCCCATCCCTGTCCTCCCCACGCACATGCTTGCATTGCTAAATCATCCATTTGGATTGCTGTGCTCTCTGGTTGGGTAGATCATACAGGAACAAGATGTTTGTTTTGGATGAAAAAAGGCAAGAGGCTGACTGTATATTTTAGATGCTTTCCTTTTTCCTCACTTTTCTGAAATCCTTATATAGGTTCTGGGAAATAACTGATCTCTGCTTGAGCAGAAATTGCACAGGTTCCTTTGCTGCTGTCGTTATTTTTTTCCTGTTATTGTGTGGAGTAATATTTGAGGGTTTGAATGTTGTTTGGGGTTTTAAGTCACGTAATGGCAAAACAAATTGTAAAGAAATGTCAGTTTCAATCAGTTACCAGGGTATCTACATAAACTTTAGAGAGCTTTCTTTTCCTTCCCCAGTATAAATGGAAATTTATGTAGGAATGTCAGCTTCTACATGTTTCCTTAGCAACGTGAATCCTTTGCCCCTTCTCCCTGTCTCCTGAAATACTATCCCCTTGATTGCAGAAAGACTTTTCAGATGGCTTGAATGAGAACCTGCTTCAAACCCCCCCCACCTCCACACACACTTTTATTTGGCTCCCCCCTCATTCCATCTCCCCACCGCACATGCGTGTACACACTCTCACGAAAGTGGGACATTAACAAGAGCAGGACAGCTTATGGAACAGCATAAAAGGACACTAATCTCTCTCATTGCTTTATTGGTCACCTGTCTGTTTGTGGGAAGGTGGAAGATGAATGGGTGAGGATGGATGGGCATGAAATGTAGTATTGTTGAATGCTGTGTGTTGAAAATTTGCCCTCTCCTGATGCTTTCTTCCACCTTGAGCAAAAATTCCTGCCTGTCTAGTTTTATTCAAGTTCCTTGAATGAGCTTTACTCATTTCCTTAGATACTTTCCAGTCTAGTGGAGCCAGGTTTCACAAGCTACTGGGGAAGAAGTGAATGATTGTTTTATTTGAGGTGACTGGAATAAACCCTTTATTTTCTCCATGTTTGACACACAATGCTGCACTTGAAGAGCCCTGAAATACGAGAAACTGTACTGTTTTCCCTTCCCCTTCTGTGAATGTGTTACAATTCCCATTTAAGTCGATAGGAAGGCTCCCAGTAAGTTCGCCAAGTTGGATTTGGCTCATATTTGAGACCATTTTGTGTGCTTGCCTTAATATTTTAAGTGCACTTTCCCCTTACATCAAGAATCTGGCAAGCAGTATATTTTGGAGATAGCAGAGAGCTCCCACAGGGAAAGCTTTTTTAGCTTGATACCAGTGCAAGCAGCTTTGTAGCTGGCTAGCTGTGAAAAGCAGTAGTATACACAGGAAAAAGGCATCTTCACCCCTGGTTTTAAGAGATTTACTTCATCATCCCTTGAAGGAGAGCACCTCAAGTGGCACCATCAAGGGCAAGCTCATGCTAGAAGCTGTTAAAGCATATTTGAGGTTTAATTAAAAACCTTTGTTGTAATTAGATGTAGGACCCCTGACTGCTATCAAAAGGGCAACTTAGTGGTGGAGAGCAGAAGGAAATGTACAGAGCATGATTACATAGGCTGTTAGAGCAGGAAATAATCCTTCTCGGTTTTCCTTCAGCATTGCTAGAGCTTGGAGCATGTGTTCTTGCATTCATTTATCCACTCAGTGTTTTGAGGGCTTTTTTTTTTTTTTTTTTTTACAGCTTGAAAGCAATCCTTTGCTTTTGTATTTTTTTTAAAGTTGTGTAAGTACGTCACAATATTGCTGGTTCAAGTATGTAAAATAGTAAGTCAAATTAATTTTTAGAAACCCAAAGAGTATAAAATATCTCATCTTAAATAGATTTTATTCTTTTTGAGTCTTAGGGTCTATGGAAATCACCTATTCATTTTTTTTCCTGTAATCGAAGGAGCTAGAAAAGTATTCTTGCATATGCCTTGTTTCCTTCTTGATGAAATTCTAAAATTCCCACTAGTAGCAACTTTAGGAGCTGAAAAACTAATAAAATTGCCAGTATGGAAAGCAAATCTCGAGATCCAGCAATGCTGCCTTACAGTTTCACCAGCTGTCTAGGCATAAAATTATTTTCTATGATCAAAGCTTATGTTGGCTAATGCACAAGTTATTGTTAAGTCAGCTGTATTTTAAAGTCATGCACTAAACTTAAAAAAAAAAATCAAAACAGAACAAAAAACCAAACCAACAAAAAAAAGCAAAAAGCCCCCAAACAAACGAACAAAAAAGCAAACAACTTACGAGGTTTAGAGTGTTCCTTTGGTGTCTTTAAACAAAATTTTTTTAGACCTCATTTGAAGTGTATTATGTCTAATTTGTGATGGCTCATTTGCAGATTTATCAGGAGTTAAGAGTTATGTATGAATATTTATTTCTGTCACAGCATCTGCTTAAAATTAAATGTACCTTATGTACCACTGTATGGTGTGTTGGTACCTGTGCAGGTAGTTGTTGTCTTCCTGCAGAATTAATAACACTAAATTTTCATTTATGCAATAGACTGCAGCCATTATAGTTCTTTAAATCAAAGATATGCAAATATGATGTTGAAGACATAAATGGTTCCATAGAATCTGATCTGCATGTAGACATTCTGTCTTTTGGCTTCAATATATGTATATGCTATTCATAGAAGACAATGGCTCCTTCGCAGCGTTTCAGTTTATTGTGAATGTAACGTATATAAAAATACATTTGAATGGTTTCATACTGGTTAACCGTATTCATTCTGGTTAATGGGGAGCATATGACTTTGTTACTTTTCAACCTGTGTATTTGTTTATGCAGCATTCAGTTTTCTATAAGACCATTATACTCTACAAACTGTCCGTGAATGTTTGAAAGACAAAACAATCTCAAGGAAAGAAGTGCAACAGGGTCTCTGTACATGTTTAAACTTGGTGGTAAGCTTAACTTATAGCATAGTGCAGTAAAGCAGTCTAGTTTTGTGCTTATAATGCTGTTCTAATTTGTTCTTAAAATAAAAAAGCATCAGAGGCTACTAATTTGGTAGCGCTTGAAGGGTTTTAACCTTAATTATACATTAGATGCGGATATCCGAATTAACATGGCTCAATAGTCTTGGATGGTATCTGCTTGTTTTGAATCTAAGGGGTTGTTCCAAGGGGAAATTGCTAGCTCAAAAGCAGCTTCCTCATTAGAAGATGTGGATCATTGCTCAGAGTTGATGTTGACACATATTTGTAAAAAGCTCAGCAAGGCTGGTAGTTTGCTGTAAAATAACATAAGAAAAGCAAATGTAATTTTACTGAGTCTGAAGAAACTTGCTCGTACAATGTAAGGAGCAATTAATAAAACATTCTTTCTGGGTTTGAAAACTATAGTCTGTCGTTTTGCATATTACTCTCTTTAATACTCATCCCAAACGCTTTCTCTGAAGGTGAATATAAAATCAAAAGCTCTACTACTTCAAACTTACCATCTGAGACCTTGAGCAAGCTGATTTAACTTTGAAGTTGAGTCTGACTTGGAGATTGGCCTTGCTTTCCAGCAGGAGCTGGACTAGATGACCTCCAGAGGTCCTTACCAACCTAAATTATTCTGTGATTCTATGACGACTGATACACTGTTTACACCTAATGTCTACCTGCCTCCTCCAGTGGCTTCAAAACGGCTCGAATTTGTTAACTACACCTCAGAGTAGCCCCAGATAGAATATTTTAAGGTATGCTCCTGCTTTTACAAATGGACCAGTTGTTTTAGCCTCAGGCATCCCAAGGCCATGCTCACTGGGAACAGCAGATCTAAGACCCCTGTTCATTAGTCTGGAACTTTTAGTATCATGGAGGCTACTATTTCAGCCACACTTCTCCAAGCAGCTAAGAGACGTGGTTACAGCACATTTGTGTGTAACACATGAAGTTTGTGTGAGCGTATCTGATCAGATCGAGAGCACCATACACCTTATCATTGATAATACTCTTTTAAAAAGATAAATAAAGGAAGACTTCTAGCCTTAGTGAGTTATTGTTACTGCTGCTGTTCATTGCAGTTCAAAAATCAGTACTGTATCCTGTTGCTTTAAATCTTGTTTATTTAATAAAGAAGTCTTGCACCAGTAAGTTTAAAGCTGTTCCTTGTGTTAGAAATAATATAAGTGGTTTAAATATTTGATGAGATTTTATATTTAGAATCACAGAGAGAGTGACCTTGCCTCCCTTATGGATTTGTGGCCAAAGATGACCACATAAGATTCAAGGTACATCAGGAGACGGGATAAAGTCTATCCAGCTGTATTGCTTAATGTGTTTTTACTTGTTGCATTTCTGTAATATAAAGGCCATTGTTTTGATGGGAAATACTAATTGAACTATTTTACATGCTAATTGTTCTTCTCAAGGAACAATGGAATGAGTTCTGAAAATTGCAAAAGATTGCCAGTTTGCTTGAAGAGCATCAGTAACTGTGGGAAATAATCACATTCCTGTTCCAACGCAAAGCGCACTACTTCCTTCTTCAGATTGCTAAAATGTGGTAGTATATATAGAAGAGGTCAGAAAAGGTGAACTTTTCTCGAAAAGTTTGTATAACACTTCTCCCACGCTTCTCTCCTAATGACATAATTCTAAGACTTCCAGGTTTTTGTGAGGTTCTTGGAGTTGTGGGTGTGTGGTTTTGGTTTTTTTTTTCTTGAATGAATGCATATCCAATAACTAAAATGGCATAGTAGTGAGCTAATCTCAGAAGAATGCCACGTATCCAATGGAAGAAGTGTCTGAGTACATGCTGTACTATTCTGTGAATGAATTATAGATTACATGACTTTCTGTAATGCTGTGCTTGTCTTGAAGTCTTCTGTTGGCAAAAGTGATGTGCAACGTGTGTTGCCCTTAAATAATAAAATAAAGATCTATATAATGGCAGCACTTAAATCTTTGTTTGAAGATGCACTTCATTTAAAGGATTTCACTCTGTGACTTTAGAAATACAGGCAGGCCACGTCTCAGCAGCTGTACAAAAAAAGTCAAAACGTATATATTTAGTATAAATAAGGAATGTAAGCTTTAATCTTCAGGAGAGATGTGTGTCATGGGCAGATGAGCAAGCACCTGCTATGTTTCAAGTTGTTCATACATCTGTAACCCGCCCCCAGGCATTAGATTGTCTCATTGCTTGGCAAAATCTGTCTTCTTTGCACGACAGCAGAGTTCCTTACCATGTTTTTATTGCTTTTGTTGTTCAGCCTGATCTCCTTTAGAGAGGGGAGATAAAACTTGAGGTGGTGTTGAAGCACCCAGAAAGTTTCAGTCCAGGAGTCTCGGGGACACAGATAGTCTGATGACCACAGCAGCTGAAACCGAGACATCAGGCAGATTAATGTAGCCCATACCTTATGCAAGACTGCCATAGAGATCATCCTGAGAAACTGAGACCATTTCTGCTTTGTGTGTTGCTCACTTCTCTGGGAACTAAACTGCGCCCTGCATGCTCACTGGCATCTTTGGGTGGAAGGCAGGGGAGCTCTGCTTGCCATTGAAGGGTGAACGGAGTCTGCACCTTGGCTGCCTAATGAGTCCCCTGACCTAGCAAGCATGTCCTTCCCTGGCTGAGGACGGGAGGTGGTGGAGCACCTACTGCCTACTGCATCCTGCCAGCAGGCTGCTATCATGCCTGGAACAGAGCTGACCTCTTCCCCTCTGATCATGGTTATCTTGCTGTGGAGAAAAGGAAAGCCACAGGAGGAGCCGGAGCAAGAGGGGCGCAGCTCTGTAGATGACTGTTAAGGACTTTTCCCTCAGTGCTGAGAGAGCCTTGAGTCTGGGCTGCCTTACGGTAACACTCGAGTGTTTTTGTGTGTCAGTGGAAAGGAGTATAAACAGTACCAGAAAGTCGGAAGGGACCATTTAGGGAAGAGGTGCTTCAAAGCAAGACTCAGATGTGGATTCCCTCCTACTTATTGGTTCACAGACCATGTAGATCTCATGTTTGTTTATTTCCAGATTGGGTCTAGCAGACAGAAGAGGAGACCAGTTTCAGTCTACTCTAGTGGTTAAGAAATTTTTCTGGGAAATGGGAGCAGAGGTTCAAGTTTGGAGACAGAGCTGGGAAGCAAAGACCTTGCAGTTTCTGAGAAGCCCTCTAGCCCCTGGTATACTGCAGCTAAGGAGACTCCTGCCTTTCCTCTTTCATTAGTCATCTGCCATGATTAGCCATTAGCTTTCTGTGTCTCAGCAAGACACAGGCATGCTGGGTTTGCCCATTTAGCTGTGTTTTGGACACATCTCTGTGCTTGTTTCCTTTTTGTTTGACTGGCTCTAAATGACTCTCCACTTGGCATCAGGAATGCTAAATCATCTTACAAACATCTTGTACGGTAAGTGGAAAGTGACTGGTGCCTTATGTGGAGCCTCTGAATTATCCTTAGGAGGTACTTAGGGATTTTGGCACCCAGCATAAAATCCTTAAAATTCTATTTGGGTGTTGTCAAAATCCTGATAAATTAGAGCTATGAGAAAGCCTCACTGTCAAGCCCACCTGCATTGTGTAAGACTTGGGTTATCGAGGGCTTTGTCCCACGTGCTACTGTGCATGGATGAAGACCAGTTTCTTAGGGAACAGCTCAATACGTAAATCTCTTGTCAGAGAAGAAGCAGAAAATTGTTTTCTCTCTCTTCCACAAGCAGCTTTTTAACATATCTGTGACCTCACAGAGTTACTTTGTGAATTCAAATTTATGCCTTTCAGAAGAAAGCCTTGGTGTGGAGTGTTTGAGTTCTGTCTTAAGGAAATTACACATTCAGCCACAGCTGGCTGGTTCCTGCAGCTCTGGTAATGCTTTTTAATTGTCTGTGTGACTTGGGGATCCACACGCACAAGTCATTTTGACACCTAAAAAAATCTTGCTCTCAATCCATAAAAGAAAATTTAAAAGCCAGAGTGCATCTGCGCACCAACTAGCAGTAATAAGCATACTATACAAACTGACGATGAGGAGAATATATTTATTTGTTGCAATTTTTTTTCCACCATGAAAAGTTGTGTCTAGCGCAACTTACTGAAGGCTTGGTATAGATACTACCCAAAAACGCTTCTCTCGATGGTGTGCAGAAGTGTGTGCTGCAGAGTCTCAAAAGATGGTACTTGTGGTGCTCGCCACACAAGAGTGGAGGAGTATGGACCCAGTAACTTCTGGACACTGTTCTTCCCAGCTTTAGCCAATATCCCCTTCATCCAGAACAGAATTCATTTGAGCAGCTACTGAAAAACCCAATAATTTTGGCTCAGGTGAGGTTCCAAAGGACTGACTTCTCTGTGGAATAATTTAATGTGAGAACTTAATGGTGACTGCAATACTGATTTTTCTCTTGTTATTTCCACTGAATTCAGTGGAGCTTGGACTTTTGCAGAAGTCTGTGCATCTGATCATGCTGAAGAAAGAGGAAATCTTACTGATCGCATGACAAATAAATACACTCTTAGAAACTAGATTCTACCTTTTTGGTTTTACATAATCAGTACACTTTTTAAACTTACGTCAGCTATTTGAGGGCTAAGTTGATGAGTGTTTAGGAACTTAGAAATAGTTTTGAATATAAAGCAATTAGGAATATCTCTAGCTATCTTATTTATCGTAGTTGATTGTTATGACATGCAGTGGATTATATTTAATTTCTTATGCGTGGGTGCCTCAGCTTCTATGCTTTACTTGACACATCCTTTCAAATTCATTATTCTTGAATTTAAATGCTATATTATAATTTCTAAGAATATTTATTGGCTGATGGCAGGTACGTGATAAATAGTTTTGCAATGAATCAGAAAAACTTACCTAAGAGAGGTGTTGTCTTTTTTTTTTCTTAGCAAGGTTTTGTTTAGTGCTAGACGAGGGTCCGTTGTTGCCTTCATCAAGTAACACCTGCATGTATTTTCTTACCTCAGCCTCTATGAGGAGAGGACTTGGTGGAGACCCATTGTATGAGAGAAAAGAATACCTGTTTATTTCTTAAGAGTTGAACTCAGTTCAGTTGCACTGTCTGAAAGAGCCCTATACACATATTCCACAACATGTTTTTATGTCCACCACTACTTTTACTGTGGAATACCATGTAGATAAAATATTTAATTTTGGGGGAAACTTGCTGAAAACATGCCATCTATGACAATGCTAGCCTTTTGTGTTGCTCTTTCTTGAGTTTAAAAAAAAAAAAAACAACAAAGTAATTATTAAAAAAACACTTCAGAACTATGAGTTGTTTTCTCCTTTTATGGCTTTTCTTGATTTTATCCTAGTGCTGAAGTATAGAAATAGAGCAGATAGAGCTGCTCTTAATTAAAAATGAATATACAGCTTAAAGCCTTGGGTCGTTTCATTTGAGGGGAAGAAGGGAAGAGGGTCACATATTTCAATGTGCAATTAACACTGTGCTTCCATATCATTAAGAAACAGGCAGAATTTCCAAAGAGCAATGACACCAAGCTGTCCTTACAAAAAGGCACTGACTTATGCATGAGGAATTAACTGCAAAGAAACATCATCATAGTTTGGGAAATGGTTTGTTTATTTTTTTTTTTACTGGACATGGTAATTCCAATAAATTTTATACCACCATATATGTTTTGAAAATGTGTTAAGTACCTATGTTCATATTCATATGTATTTCCAAATACTGAAATCCACATCCCTAAACTAATAGGGAGATAGTTATAATAAAAATTATGCAAACACTATCATCACCATCGGAACTGCAGTATGTATTTCCCATGGTTATAGACATTGTGATGCTTCTTGTACAGTGCAAAAACATGTTTAGATTTTCATACCTAAAAATAGTACAAGTTAAGGGAGGCTTTCTTATGAAATCTGTCTCAAGTTGCTTAATGATTGTCAAAAATGTGTTAATTGTAGTTGTTTGGATGCGATATGTGGCATTATCAGTGCAATTCTTAACATATTGCTAAAATGCTGGAAGATTGAAAAAATCTGAAGTTATGTTTTCTGTTGACTCTACGGTTATAAACCAACAAAGCAGCTTAATTTTGGCATGACTGTAAGACGACAGGGCTTTTCAAAATCTAAAAGTTTATTAAGATCTGTGGGAGTGCAATTTTACTAGTTCCTAACATTTTTCTTAGACAGTGGATGTGTTGTGTAAATAAACTGTAGTCATGTACAGTGAAAAATTCTGATGTGTGTTCTTAAAGTGTAACCAAATTGTGGTTTTAATCCAGGAAACTAATAATGATCATGTATAAGGTCCCATTTTACTCATATTTATGCACGTTCCTATCTCTATGAGAACAAGCAGTCCCACAGAACTGCCATAGCTGCTGCACTGGGTGTATAGTAACTTGTTTGCAAGATTGGTGCATGCCTAGAAATGGTGCAGGCCTGTTCTGGATACTCTAAAGTAGGCTTATGATGTTTATGTTCTGTGTACCAGTAACACTGTGTAACAGAGCAATCTGCTGTTCCCATTTTGATGCTGTGTGTTACAAATCACTCCCAGGTAGTCTGAGGAAAATTACAAATTTTTATTGCAGAAAACTGTGTTTGCTGTATGTGGTTATAATCGTTGTAGCTGTCTAACTTACAGGGTGTTCTTCCTCCAGAGGCAGTGATTCAGTCTTCTTTGAATGTTTCTTTTCTTCTGTATAAAGTCCAGTGGCCTGGATTTTTTCTTAAAAAATAATTGCTGTTAAGTAGAATGCCTGTGCAGAAGTTTTTACTTCCTTGATCCAACATAAGCTTTATTTTGTCACCAGATCATATGGCTTTCAGAATTGAAAGTTAAGGTTTTTCTAAGACGACAAGGAGATTTACACATGTAGTTTCTATGCTAGGTAGTATAGGAAAACTGAGGCTGGTATTCTTTGTGCACTCATGTCTGAGCTTCGTGATGTTCTTTAACCAGAGTCCCTCCCAGCTGCAGCTCAAGGTAAAGGCTGGTGGCATTGTATGCTCCTGTAAACAGATACTGGAGCTGAAATAGAGGCATTTCCAGACATTGTGGCCCAGAGCACAGCGCTCAATACGTGATTCTCAGCTAGCAGTGAGGAACGGTGAGAGCCTCGGTTTTGTCCTACTGCCAGCATCGCTGAGTAAGTTCTCTTACTCAGTACATTAGTTTTGTTTAACTAAGTCCATTCTTTTTTAGTTGGGAGTGTAGGTGTCTTCCAACACTGATTTGTCCTTTTATCTCCCACGTCAGTACTATAGTAAGGTACTTTGTTTATTTTTAAACCGTTCCAAAAATCTATAGATATATCTGTCCTGGAAGTAAAGCTATATTCTAACCCCACACTTATATCATCTTTGCCTTAGTTATTTTCACTTGATTGGTGGTCTTGCCAATGCGGTCTTGGAAAGCAATAAGATGCTCAACTTTTTTCCATGTAGTTGCTACTCCAGTGTTGTACACTTTTTGTTTGCATTAGACTTTGGCATCTGATCAATGTGAAGATAACATTTAATATTTTATTATTTGTAGTGGCTTTCAAAAATCCTAGTTTGAGTTTTCCCATCTGGTACTTTGATTTACTTCATCAGTTTTTTTATGGCTTTTAACTTTGAGGTGGTATGGATTTATGTTTCCAGTTGTTGTATCTTTTTAATTTTCTGGTGCAAGGATTCCTTTCATGTTGTTCTGAAGTGGTCCATTCTGTTGATTTATTTCTGTATTTTATATCTGTAATGCACTTTGATATTGGAAGAATACTTTCTAAATCATCAGTACACTAACCATGAAGGATCATGTCAACATTAAAAACCACTCCTCATAACATTCCCATCCATAACTAAAGTTGTATTTCCATCCCAATAATAGTAAAGCAGTGGGACACACAGCAAACTGATGTTAGAAGTTGCATGCTGAAGGTAGGAGAATGAGAGATTGTTCCCAGCCTTGGGTTTTGGTCCGGTAAGAAAACAAGAAGTAAAAGAGCTTGGAAGGTTGAGTACTTAGTAATTAAAGTGTTAGTAAACAACATCCCTGGATTTCTAAAAAGAATAAAAATAAATGTGCGTTTTTCTGCAAAAAACCCTTTAAAATAACTTTCTTTTTTAGCAATGCTTTTATAGCTCTTCTATCCACTTTCTTCTTTTAATCTCCTTCATCCTTTTTCATATAATATATGAAAGCTTTTTGGTGATAATAGCTGCCAGCCTTCCATTCCCAAACCCCACAGCTGCTCTGGCAGTATCTTCAGCAGATTAGATCTCGCATGAAACTAGATGTACTGTTTTTTAAAACACTGAGTTTTCTTCTTTTCAAAAGAGAATGTGGATTTTTGTCGTTCTTATTTTAGTAACCTTAAGATCTCTAAATTTATTTTGGAAATAATTAAACTTATTTTCTTTGAACTGTGTAATGCATTTGGATGTTTTGCTCTGAATATCATGTGCATGCTAGTATTTTCAAAGTAATGAGATACACGTTGGTTTCATATGTCCTTTTCCCACAAGCTGATTTTATATGATCTTCCTTGAACTACTATACAATAGTGATAAACAGTAAATAGTGATCTGACTCATTTTTTCGATGCCCATTATTGGAGTGAGACAAGGTCTTACATACTCTTTTTGCAAAGAGAGACATCACAAAGCCCGTGCCTTTCTAAAATCTTTCAGAAGCTCTTATGTGGAATCTTGGGTGTTGTATAGGCCTATGATGGCCATCAGCTTGCAAATGGTTTTTGTGTGACTTAAGACTGTAAGGATGTTGATTGTAGCTGCATCCATTATGTATGAAGATAACTAGAAAATACATGGGGCCAAATCCAGAAGTTGCTTTTGGGGGGAAAAAAGACAAAGTGACACTTCAGGATAACTGGTGTTTTAAAATGGACTTTAGAATTGACTTGGTCTGCACCTAATGATCATTACTGCCTTTATAGGGGCTTGTCTTCCACCTTGTTTTTTAATGTAGATTTTTTGGGGTTTTTTTGTGGTGGTGGTGGTGTTTTTTTAGTTATTATTCCTTCGAGCATCTCCTGCCTGTACCTTAGTTTTGTTATTCACGTCATGTGGCCTTGGTACTTCCGAAGTGACAGGTGTATATGATAAGCCTCTGTGCACTTCCCTTCATATGTCACCCTAATCAGCTCAAGCAGAGGTTTGACTTTCACTCTCTTCTGTGAGAAAGTTACAACAGACTGGTCACACAATAGCTAATCTTGAACCAGTCTGAATTTCTCATTCTAAATTGGACAAAAACCAGGGGACCAAATTATTCAGTCTTACTTGAGCCACAATCCCAATGAGGCCAACTAAGCCTTGAAAAAATGTGGGAGGTTGTGGCACTTTGCTCCTGAGTTACATGTGTTGTATGAAGGTGTTTCGCTAATTAGGAGAAAAGAAATCCGAAGCACAGTTGTTTATTTACCTGAGCCTTGGTGCAGGCTCTGTGTTCCTTATATTCTGCTGTTTCTTTCGAGCCTATGTGCTTGTTTTACTGAAATTGTATAATTATATTTTTTCCCCTCTTTTTTTTTTTTTTTTTTTTTTTTTTTTTTTTTTTTTTTTTTTTTTTTTTCCCCCCTAGACTGGCAGATAGCTACTCTCGCTTTGCTGTTGGGTGGTGCTGCCATCATTCTCATAGCTTTCCTGGTTGGGTTGATCTCTATCTGCGTGGGATCTCGGAGGCGGTTCTACAGACCGGTTGCAGTCATGCTCTTTGCGGCAGGTAAGCAAATTACTGGCACCATTATGAAAATTTCATGAGAGGAGCTTCACTTTTGTGAAGGAAGACATGTCTTGTTCTGCATGCTAATTCAGAGGCATTTGGTTTACTTCAGTGTTAACTCCGATGAGGTTTTTCAGGATACAGGTTCTGCACGGCATTAATTATTTTTGCAGTTGCATTATTATTGGTTCATAAAAAATTATTTATTTGCATTATATTTATTGTTTTGTGAAGTACTTGCAGCAGGGGAAACTACAGAGGATAAATCTCAAAGTACCATTTTCAGTCTGTGACTTTGTGCTGCTTGATTTCCCCATTTTTATCCTTCATGCAAAGCCATTTCTGTTATTTTAATGTTTTTCCTTTTACAGTTTTAAACCAGGAAAAATTAATGCTTAAATGTGAACCCTTGAAGCCCTACATGTGAAAATAAATAGGATTATGTGGCAAGGTGTTTATATATGCCCCTGTGCCACAAGGAATTAATTTCATTGTGTCAGCTTGCTTACTAAGTTATTAATTTAACAAGCTGTCACAGTTTAGTCCCTGTTTGGTTTTAAAAACAAGAAAATGGAGCAGTTTATATAGACTGTCACAAAATCTTAAGGGAGACCTGTGAATCTGAATTGTCTGTAAGACTGGTCTAGTGAGATATAATTACAGTATCACATCATCTCCTTTTGTACATTCTGGTGGTTCAAGGCTCAGTCAGCAGGGATGTTTGCATTTCTCCTGAGATTCACCAAGCATGGTTTGCCTTCATCCTGTCACTCATTTCTGCATTGGGGCCAGCAGCTTAAGCCCCTTCTGATAGCCCATAATGAAGAGGATGACAGAGCCTAGTTTTCAGGATGTATTTTAAAAAAGCCACTTACAAGGATATGAAAAGACAAGAGAACAGAATTTGCAGGGTGTTCAAGAGCGAAACGAAGCTCCGGGGAAGGCTCCTGCTGCCCCCTGCTGTTAGTGATGCCTTGAATGAGCCGCTGTGCTTGAAGATGCACTTTTATTTGCTCAAGAGGTGTTAGTAGGTCACAGTTCATTTTCTTTTAGAAAATGAATGCAGCCTAGGATCAGATTTCCTGAGTGGAAATTGTAGTTTTTGTGCTACGGGACACATTACTTGCTTGGTTGAATGAATAAAGGCACTGATGCCGTTGTTTTAAAATTTAGTATTAATTCTGAGATTACAAAGCATGCTGGGCAGTTAACTTCAAAGGAAATGGGATTATTGAATTTTTGTAGTCATATCTTATTTGGCTTTTGACTTACTACACAATGTTAAGAGAAATTGACTTAGTAATTGTTCAGCCATGCACTGCCTATCTTGCCATATTGCTCATTTACTACATAGTCAAGTTTGTACTAAAAAAAGAAGCACATTTCCCCAAGAAAAAAAATTCCCAAGTCCTACTGTTTGTCTTAAAGCTTAATCTATTCTCCTCTGTATAAAATTAGTACTAGTCTTTACTACAAAAGTTGGGAAGGGGAATGGGGATTTAATGCTCACTTGCATCAAAAAGGAAAATATATTGGTGCTTTAGCTCGTGAGTGGTGTTCACCCCTTTCCTTTGCCTCTGTGTGTATGCACATGCATTTTAAATAGCCATGACCTGAATATAATAAGGAGATGATGAGGCTGAGACAACTTGTCCCATTCTTCTTCATTATCTGGCAAACCTAGGGAGAATCCTTTTGGGATTTGATGCTGACATAGTTAGTGTCATTTCCTACAGATATTATGTTTGATGTTAGCTGTTTTAGAGGTGAATATGGACTGGCATATCTTGAAAGAATGATGGAAAGAGTCCCCTACCGAAGAGGGGAAAGTTAAGATTGCAGTACAGTGGAGTTTGTATCTTATGCCACTGTCCACGGATTCAAACCATCACCTGTGAATTTCACAGAAAATCTGTGAGGATAAACCTCACCTTGACCTGTGAATCTGCTGACAAGACCAAATATTCTATATGGCTCTAGGTAGGAGTCTACGAGCTGCCTCTGGAAGAAGGACACAGACTGAATTGCCCAGAGGCATTTAATGATCTGTATGGGTGTCAGGTAGAAAATGTCGTTGTGTGTGAGAAAGGACAAAGTGGAAAAGTGATTTCCAGGCCCTTTAGAGTCCAAACAGTTGGCTCCAAGCATTTTTTTTTCTTCTAGTTTTGATTTTTTTTTTTTTTTTTCCTCAGCTTCAGGTTTCAGTTAGCAGCTCTGTAGGTGAGGAAGAAGATTGACTGACTAGAACTGGAAGGGATGAGAAAGCAAAGAGAAAACAAAAATAATTCAACCTAGATACTAAGAATAAGCCATCAAGTGAATGTGTTTAAAGTACATACTGTCAGCTCTGTGTAATGGGTAGAGGAACAGGTATACCTCAAGTAATGGAAAAATGAGCATACAGAAAGGCAGGTGCAGGATACTCTTATGTGGAGCCACCTTGGCTCATACAGCTCTTCCAGAATTTTTGGTCTAGTAGAGGTCACTAGCTAACATACTTGCTGGGGTGTCTTAGTGCTCGTGAACACAACTGACGCTGAAAGCTGCATCCTCAAAGTACAAGCTCACCAGCTTGTCAGTGTAGGAGTCTCGTGATACGATTACCAGGTAACTGAGTGCTAACCGAGCCTAATTTAAGAGTAGAAAATGTAATTGTTCAAAGTTGTCACAGAGGCACACCAAAACCACACCAGACAGTTAACAAGCTCAGAGCAAACTTTATTCTAACCAAAATAGTTCAGCAGAAAACCAAACTAGAAACAAGGTCTATCAAAATCACTCAGCACTCCTACAACATTCTAACCACAGGTTCAGGATACAGGCTGAGAACTCATTACTACACGGCCAACATACAGGACATAGGGAATTCCCAAAGTTCTGGAATGATGACTCAAAATGTGCACCTACTCAGTCACAAAGGAGGATACTCAAGGGTAGCCCAGAAGATATAATCTCACACCAGTAGGGCGAGGGTGTTCAAGGACAGTCCAGAAGGACAGAAATTGATTTTGAGAAATTGATGGAATGATCTGAAAAAGTAGGACTGACTTCATAGGATGTAGTGCAAGTTGCTACAGGGCAGCAAAAAGAGTCATAGCATCAAAGAAATATTGATAAGAAAGATACTCTGTAGGTGATGTTCTTGTTGAGGCAAGACAGTTGCTAACAGTAGGTCAATCAGCTGCAGCTTTGTCTGGACCAGTCTTGGAGGACTCCAAGGATGAAGATTCCACAGCCTCTCCAAGCATGTTTTCCTGGTGCCATACTACCCTCCTTATGATTTTTTTTTTTTTTCTTTCGTGATGTCCATCCTGAATCTCTGAAACTGAGATTTGTGGCTATTGCCATTATCTTAGATTGCATGATGCTACAAAGAAGAGGTGTTTGGGTTTGGGTTTTTTTTTCCATCACTGCAGCTACGTTTTCCGGTAACTGCAGGCTGGTTTGAAATTGCTCCTTAGCCACCTCTTCGTGAGTCTAAATAAACCTAGCTCACGCATCCTCCTCTAAAGGATGGTTTACTCCAGGATTCTGATTATCTTGGCAGCTCTCTGGACCTTCGTCCTTAATTGGTCAATCCAGGTTCACTACTGATTGCTACTTTGTTCTGTATGTGCTTGGAAGTGGACTCCAAAAGAATGTGCTCCATAATGTTTCCAGGAATTGAATTGAGACTGACTGACCAGCCTATAATTCTGTGGATTTTTCACTTTAGCCTTTTTAAAAATGGACACAACATTAAACTTTGTCCAGTCATCTGAATATCTCCTGATAACTGTGGGTTTTCACAGGTGATAGGGAGCTTGTGATCACATTGGCCAACTCTTTAATCACCCTTGGGTCAATCCCATCTGTCCCCACAGATATGGAGGCAACTCTGAGTCATCCCTAACTTGTTCCTGTATGGTTGACGCCCTCCCAAACCGCATCACTTAGAGATTCTGGAGAAAGTGTCATGGTGCATCATCTGTCACTAGATTGGCTTTCCTGTCCATCATTGTATAAATATGTTTTCTGAGTTTCATTTTGCAACTAATGCATCTGTGAAAATTCTTCTTTATTACCCTCTTTGCCATTTCCTAGCTTAATTTTGGGCTCTGACTGGGCTTCAGACTTCCTGATTTTGTATCTACGTATCAAAACAGTGCTTTCCTACTCCCCTTTCATTGTCCATCCTTGTTTCCTGCTCTTGTGTGCCCCTCGTGCATTGAGAAACTCTCTGTTTGGCCAGCTGGGCCTCCTGCTGAGATTCCTGATCTACCTTTGTAGCAGGATGGTCTGTTCTTCAGCTAGCAGTATTTTAAAACTCAGCATGGACCCTCTTTCTCTTCATGCTGCTTCCCAATTGATTGCACAGGTTGTATTAGGTACAGATGACTTCCTAGACAGCAGTTGCATGTGCGTTAATCTTTGACACTGCAATACCTATTGTTTATTAATGAAGTGCTTTACTCCCGTGAATGAGCAGGAGGAATGGTGTAGAAAGCAGAAATACAGAACTTGCTAGCCAGCACCACCTTTTTCATAAATGTAGACCAATTAGAAAGCCACATTATAAGGGTTTTTTTGACAGCAGAACTGTTATAGTCAAACATTTGAACAAGGAAAAAAGATTATATTTTCCTTGTTTTAAAGTGTTTGTTGTGATTTATGCATGTTTAATATGGTGAGTATGTATAATGGCATATACTTCATATAAATGGAGCAAAACTAGTATTCCTGTTCCTGTGAATTGTCTTGCAAGCATCATGATGCTAGTCATAAAAATGCGTCTAAATTTGAAGTGAATAGTCTAGTTTGAGGTGATTAGTCTTTTTTGAGTTGCATTTTGAAGTGGATTTTTTTTTTAAGATTTATTTTGCAGCCTTTTTTTTCTATGGAAATACTAGCATTTCCCAAGAAAGGTAGTTACATACGCTTCCCATAAGCAGATCAACATAGCATGGAGTTCCTTTAAATTCATGGGAAGCAGATCAGTAGTTGCAAGCATTGGTTTTAAGATCTTTTTGGGTCATACTGGTCATTTTTCATAACTTCACTAACTGTTGTTTCTAGCCTACACAGGTTCCTTCTCCCTTTACAGGGAGCAACAATGACAAGAGGCAAAAAAAAGTGCAAAGCCGTGACAGTGTTGCAAGGTGTGGTTGTTTCCACTGGCCAGTTGCTGCCAGCACTTCGAGTTTTTTAATAATGTAGCTGGACTAGTAGTAGCAAAAGCAGGAACCCTCACTATAAAAATGTCTAAAATACCTGTTGTGGGTGTTGCTCCCTTAGCCACACGTTCATCTTCCAACAGAATCAATTTTTTGTTTTGTTTGGACAAGTCCAATCTGTAGATTAAAACTGAGCATACATGTTAGGTTGAGGGAAGATGGAGAGCTTCCTTGGTTGGAACTTGATATGCAGACAGCAGAGCAATTCCTGTATTGACTCAGCAGAGATGCTGCAGCCCCAGTTCAGGAAGCCACTGAAGAACTTGCTTATGTCCATTCATCTTAGGAAAACCTTTTTGACTTTGGATGGTCTTAAAGATGTGTCAGGTATTTTGGGGTGTAATGATGCTCTCGTTTTACAGAATTGGAATGCATAATCTTTTCATAAGTGTAGGCGCTTCCCCTAGTGTAGCTTGTCAAAATTTCTCCAGTGTTGTACAGTATTTTTGTGAGCTGACAGACAAAAATTATATTAAAATGGAATAACACCAAGTAACACTTCAATAACTTTAGGATTAGAAAAAGTCCTGTGGATTTTGGTATCTACATCAGAAATCCACTATCCAAACATTATTCAGGTTGTCAGTCTCAAGTAAAAGTCCAAAGACTAGTCTATAGGCTAAGTGGACGGGGAGGAGAGGAAGAAATTTCCAGTGAGTGTTTTGTCAGGTGTTGTCACCAAGGGTGTGTAATGAACACAGGAGATTATCTCGCCATACCAGTGGTCTCTATCCATAGGACAGGAGAGCATTAGTCTCCAAGTGCCAGTTTGACAACACTAAAGAAGGCTTGTGCGACTGAAAAGGCAAATGACAGATTTTGAGTGTGTGAAGTGTTGAAGCAGTAGCAGAACATAATTAAAGTTATTTTATTTTCCTGTAATTTCTCATTATAATTTCAGAAGGGCTTGTGTAGTCCAAAGTAGTCTTCTTTTCCATTTCCACTGCCACTTTATATTGACTCTGGCTTTATAACAATTCTCCAAATAGTGTTCATTCTCTTAACGATACCAAATAAACTGAAAAAAATGACCCAGTTGATATTAAAGAAAGTAGTTATTATGGCATTACGTTGCATACCGTTGAACTTCCATCACAGCATGCCTCAGCCCTGCAAATACTTAAGCATGTGCTTAACTGTGTGGATGTGCCCACCGTGACCATGATCAGGGGGCTGAGGTAGCTTGCAGAGGCCGTCACCTGCTGAAATCTTTAAAAATTGCTAGTTTTTAAGTCCTGGAAGGGAGCACTGTGAAAAGGCCCTATTTGACAGGCAAAAAGG
The DNA here is from genome assembly GCF_036013445.1 of Caloenas nicobarica. Lineage (NCBI taxonomy): Eukaryota > Metazoa > Chordata > Aves > Columbiformes > Columbidae > Caloenas > Caloenas nicobarica. The sequence goes on along the minus strand of NC_088245.1, from coordinate 114,845,877 downwards.
ATGTTTTGTACATTCCTGTGTTGTTTAGTCTTTTGTGGGTGGCAGAACTAGAGGCCTGAAGAATCACTACATCAATACAGCTCGTTCTTGTCTTCAAACAAAGTGTAATTTTCACCTGCTTACCTTGGAAACTGTTCTTCCAATTTTCTATTAACAGTGTGGCTGAATTTAAAACAGAATAGATGCCGATGAAACTGAAATCTTCTTGTGAAAATTTGAGTTCTTCATCTTTGTATTTTCCTTTTCAGATTACTGTATGTGGGGTTTTTTTGGTGTAGCACAATAATTAACAGGTTTGCTGAATTCCACTGCAGACATGTGGATCAGACTGCAGGAGATCTGGCTCAGAGACAGTGCTGTAGAAAGTAATGATTTTTAAGCTTTTTACTGCCTTGGATTTGATCTGTTTTAATAGCTTTGTTCCTCATGAAGCATTTCTGACCCACCCCCTAAATTTGTAACATGAGACAGTGTTTTGCCAGTTGGAAGTTTAGTGACTGATTAAACTTTATAGATTCTCTGGTATTTTGTGTAACAATATCATTAATTCTGATTACAGTACACAGTAATGCATATGAAATATTCAACAAGTTTTTACTGAACATAAATATGTATCACCTACTACAATGAATTATTTCTAGGCTAAGTAAATTATTTGATTCTGAGCTATAATTCTTAATATTAGTTTATTCTTGCTTCTCATTCTGACTTATTTATGATAGCTATAGAACAAGTGATTTCAGTTTTGTTATTATGGAAAGAATAATGACTGCAAACTAAAATACAAAGGAGAGACAGAAAATATAACTGGGAAAAGATTGCTTTCACTTTTTATTTCTTGGACATCTGAAGGATCATTGTTATACCATAGGAATAACACTTGCTTGTCAGTGAGGAAATATGGAAGAATGGCTCTGTTTTCTTTGGATGAAATGAAGGTGATTTTTTTTTTTCAAAAAGAGCAGTACTTACTAGCTAAAAATGCACCAAGAGCATTTTAAATGTGAAATTCAGTTTTGTGATGTTTTCTGTGTTTTATGGAAATGAATTAAGGCTTCTTCTGATGTATATATTTTTTTTTCATCTCTTTCAGTTGTTCTTCAAGTGTGCAGCTTAGTCCTTTACCCAATCAAGTTCATCGAAACAGTCAGCTTGAAAATATACCATGAGTTCAACTGGGGCTATGGCCTGGCTTGGGGTGCAACTATATTTTCATTTGGGGGTGCAATTCTTTATTGCCTGAACCCTAAGAACTATGAAGACTACTATTAGAATCATTTAATGAGAAGAAAAATAACTAAAGGATTACCCCATCTTTTCTAACTCACAGTTTTTTTAGAACACTTGTAGAGCACCAAACAGTCTGCTCTGTTGATAAAATAGCCTTTGCCTTTTGGATGTGAACACTGTAACCAGCTTTTACAACCATTTAAAAGAACCGCAAACACTAGAGTTGCTGATCTTACATAGGCAGATGCTGCAAGCTGCTGATTCATAAGCTTCATTTTTCCTGACAACAAGCAAAAGGATCTACGTGTGACAGCGGTCATTGTGAGAAAACTAGTTGGAATGAGAATGCAACACCAGCATCTGCCATTGCCTTCAGGGGAGCAGCTGGTATAGGCTCCATTTAGAAGTTTCCCTGTGTCATAGAGGATTCAAATGTCTGATAAGCAGGCAATGGCATCTTGTACAATAGGCTGTGTTGGCCCCTTGTTACTTGCTCAAAAAAGCTCTTAAGGAATTAGTTGCAAGTGACTGTGTTGAGGGCAGTGAATGTAACTGGTGAATGACTTGTCTAATATCTGCATTCGACAGTCTTCTGGGAGAATAATAGAAAAAAAGACCAAGCAACCAAGCCACAAACCACACAGGATTTCGTGAATTGGTAATCAACATCACTGTGCCAGCCATAGCAGATTTTTGAAGGAAGTCCAAACCCAGAGATGTGTGCTTCTGACTGTGCTGTTGGAAGTTGTCTCAGCTCGGAGTATTTTGCTGGGAGGGTGGAGATAAAGGGAGGTAGAAAAAGACCTCATCTGTCCCTGAGGCATCTAAAATGCATGAATGAATCGCAGTTGTCCTAATTACCCATTTAATTTCCAAACATCATCACAAAAATAATGCATATGGAACAAGTTCAGTTATATTTTTGAAAGGTATTTGTTAGTATAAATGAATATATATAATACAAATCTAAATGCAGAGGGAGAGAGACGATTCATCTTAAAATTGTAATATAAGCTGTGATGCAGTGGTTAAAGTACTAACTTTGCACACATTCTTGAGAGTCTTGGATTGATACCTCCAATTTTGATTGGCGTTACAAAATAAACGTAGAATGGTTTGTCTTCTGTATATGCCCTTGTACAGACTCTGTGTTATGGGAAATGCTTAGAAGTTCACATCAAGTTAAGGTAGAAATGAACAAAATAGCTACTTGCTATTCCATGTGTAACCTATCTACTTACTAAAAATGGTTTTTAAGGCTGTTGCAAAAAAAAAAAAAAAATTTAGTTAGGTTGTGAGTGTCTGTGATCATCAAGAATACAGCTGAGACCTCATCATGTCCATATTAAAACATTAGTACTTCAGGAATTAAACTCTTGTTTTTAAGAGCTGAGTTTATAACGGACTGGCTGGTGATATGTACATCTAATCACTCTTTGCTTAGTATGTTTCCCATTTAAAACATCCAGAGAACGTACACATGAAATGAAACCCAAGATAAATTAGGGCAAACTTTCACGTGAATTTAATCTGCATCACTTTTATTTTTGTTTACAGTTTGCTTATTTGGATATTTTCAATTAATTATGAACATATTTTTATATAATTCTAATCTTTAGAAATAACTATTTTTTTTAATGAGAAATTTAAAATATATTCTATATGGACCTCTGCAAAAAGCAGATATGCTGGGCTTGCACATCCACCTCTACACAAATGTTTTTGCTGGTTCCATGGAAAAGACTGCTGAATTACTCAATGTTAAGACCACATCTACAGTGTTAATGCTTGTGCCAGGGCTGGCAGAGCGCAGAGGTTCTGCAATGACCGTGCGACCACAGGGCTGCCTTTTAGGAGGTTGTTGTGAAAGTATTGCTGACAGATGGAGATGGTTTATAAAGCTCTGGGGCTCTCTGGAGTTCAATCTTTACTATTATGGCAGGATGTTCTATATCAGCAGTCTTTCCAGGACCAGTGGTGATTAATTAGATTAGAGGGAGCAAAATGATAGCTTGACTTGGAAGGGATTGTATGGCAATGCCTGGAGAACAAAAAGGATGGGAGGGAAAATTATGTCCACTTGTTTCACAGGCACCAGAGAGCATTTGTAACTCTACTTTTTTCCTGAGACTGACTTGAGGCGGATATTCAGTATATAGTTAACTCTGTATCTTTCTGAACAGCTGTGTAGTTCTGCTTTTATTTAGCAGCATGGAGAACATTGTAGTTTGGCATGGGAATTAGGTTAACATAGAGAAGCCCACTGTGAGAAGATTTCTGTACCTTTCTAGGAGGACGATGTTTTGGTGCTGACATTGCTTGGCACTTTGCCTATGCTGACAAGAAGGTACAGTACTGAACCCATATCATATCTACTAATTCATCAAGTAATTTTTCTTTATGTAGAGCTTGAGCGAAACCAACTGTCAGGCCTAAGGCGTATTCAAATTAATGTTGTGCGCCCTGAAAGTCACCCGGCTCTTAATATGAAAGATGTTCAGGCAAAAAAATCTACAAACTTGAATGCCTAAAGACAAGGTTCTTCATTCATATTTGAGTCAGAGATCTGATTTTCAGTTCCAACGCCTGCTTTTCCTCTTGAAGATAATGCAATCTATTAGGACACACCTCTCAAACTACTCAGGTCCTTTGTGTTTGGGCCTGTAGTACATGGTTTTAGGTACCTACCTTTAGCTTATGTTGCTACTGCCATTTCTTTTTTTTTTTCCCCCCTCACTGTTGCCAGTTTTGGCAAATATTCTATTTCTCAGCACTGACCTAAAAGTAAATAGAACATCATGTGCTTTTTTTTTTTTCCTAGCCACAAAAAGAATACATATCTGTGTATTGAGTGTATGTATGACAAATTAATCATTCTGTATGTTGTGCTTGTGTCATACCACTTTTATTTCAGTTGTTTGGCTTTATTTCACTGGCAGGATGATTCTCTCACACAACAAATCCATTGTTTTTCTTCCAAATATATGAATAAATATATATATAGCAAACTTGCAAGCAGGGCTAGTTATTTGTATTTTTTAAGCTTAAAGTATACCGTCCGGTGCTGACAAGTACCTAGCACCTCTTCTGGATTTCTTGCACAACTTCGTTTAGCTTTTGTAAATTTTAAAAACAAATATAGAGAGACTTATGTGTTTGAAATATAAATGATATATATGGATTAGCATGTAAGTGTACATTATTAAACATGCAATGAACTGACTGGTAAGTGAAGTCTAATCTTATGGCTAGAAATGTAATTTATTCAGACTGTATTTTTGTACAGAGCAGTGCACACTAACCTATTGCCTCTGTGTCCTCTATAATGCCTAAAACTGTGCCTAGACATTTCATTTCTGTCTTTAAAGGAAAAAGAAAAGAAAAAAAAAAGAAGAAAACTAAATGCTTCATGTTGTTGATGGTTTTTCTGATGTTGTTCTTTATTTATTTTTGGAAAGTGTATAGTATGTTTATTAAATGAATCCATCAAAATATGGTTCATTTTAAGTTGTCATTGTTAGCAGGGAAAGACACTTTTTTAAATCAAGAATTTTAAGTTTGCAGTTTTAATACCATTTCTGCATTTCATGATTTTTGTAGTTTACATAAAGTTCTATGTGAAAAAGTAAGTGAAATAAAAAAAAAAGCTGTTACACTAACCCAATATGCTTGTTTTGCTCCGAGTGAAATACATTTGTACACAGCTGAAACTACCCTGGTTTTCCGTTGGCCAGGCTGAGAAGGAGCAGTCTGCTTAGGCTGATGGACATGTCTGGTATTCAGTTACCATACTAAAAGAGTCTTATCAAAATATATAGGAGAATGGAGAGAGAGGGAGAGATACAGGATCTTGCTGATGTAACCCCTCTGTCTCACCTGGCCACAGAATAAATAGCACAGGATAGGTGTCTGGGTGTCACACAGCCCATAATGCCATTATAAAAATTCAATTATTGTAACATCAGAAAACCAGATTACTTTTAATGTGGTAAATAACAAGGCCGTGTGTTGAAATAGGAATCTATACTGAGCACGCTGTTCCAGTGGGGAGATTTCATTATATACACATTTCTTTTTAATGTTTCCAATAACTAATACTTTTTTTCTATTTTGACTCTGAAAGTCAGGCTTTTCACCCTGAAAAAACAAAAACCAACAAAAAAACAGATACTGGGTTTGCACCTGAAATGAGGTGTTGAAAAATAGGAAAAGTGTGTTTAAAACACTGAAGGTGTGATACTGTGTTGTTTCTACTGTTTGATAATGCACTGTCATCCTCTGCATCGCTGGGCACCTCTCGTGTGAGTGGACAGCAGCGTGAAGAAGCAGCTGCCAGCAGGCAGCAAGAGAATTGAGGACAGAAGCCTTGGCTTCAGCAGCCTGTTGCAATGAGCAAGGACGGGCATGGGGGTGGGGTGCACAGAGTGGAAATCAAGTCATGGAAAAGGAATTCGGAGCAAGGAGTAAGTATGATGGGTGGCAGGGATGGGGGAAAGGGTGTGGAGTGTCTGCAGATTTGTTTTGTTTTGAACTGCAAGTACAATGAAGGAGGAAGTTCATAGGAAACTATGAACCCACAGCCACTGGGGAGTGAGAGAGAAAGAGGTGATGGAAGGCACATTTCTTAAAATATGCATTAAAATTCTGTTTGTCATAGGTGTGGCTTTGGGGGGCATATTGCCCAAGGGTTTAACCTGGGCTTAATGCCCAAATTTTAGGTCATCTGTGTGCCTACATGCTAACAAAAGGTCAGAGGGGCCCACTGGCTTGCCAAGGGAAGAAATTAAGCATAGGATGAGGGTGCCTTACTCATACCTTGTCTATCCAAATGTGCTGGATGATAGGAGCACTGGTCTGGCGTGAACTGGCATGCACTTGGTGTATCAAAGACATCCCAGTAGACTTGACTGTCTTGTGCAGCATCACACGTGTTTGGTATCCACCGTAAAAGTAGGTCTGTGCTCTGCTGTGTGGCTGGATGTACGACATGTTGTGAACAACAGAGAATGTGTAGAAGCTGGTGTGAGCCCAAGTTTGTTCCTACCAAAATGCAGTTTGAACATCAGCAAGCCACAGAGCACTTGGTGGAAACGAATGGATTGAGGTCTGCAAGTGGTGCTGGAAACTAGCATTCAAACTCGGTCAAACATAGCCAAAGCAAAACTCTTTGGGACTTTAAGTTGACACTTGGGGGTTTTGTTTGTGGACAGGGAGTTGTAATGCTTGCTCTTTTCTGTACCTTGAAGGAGTACTTCCCAAGTCAACATTGTTTGTTGTTTTGTCCAGTGGGATTTTTGGAGATACAGAAGATTTTTCTGCTGTGTTAGTGACTTCCTGGCATTCTCTTGATGGAAAGCAGTGCTCTTGGGCTATCCCAAGAGGCACTAGCTTCAAAGAGGACTTTAAGTCTTTCTTGCCTGCAGAAGAAACAGACCCAGAGCCAAGCTTCAAGAGTGACAAATACTACAAAATTCTCGAAAGATCTGTAGGGTTAGTTTCAGCTCCCTGACAGGTGCTGGACTGCAAAGCAGGTTTGGAGGCTTTTGTCAGCTCAAGCCCTGAACACATTCCCACCAAATGTGAGCTTCCTGCGAAGCTTTTGCCCTTTTAGGCGCCTTTGGTCACTATGTATCTGCTGAGCATCTCCGTGTGCTGTACTGTGCACTACAACTAAAGCCCTGTCCTGAAGGGAGATGTGACCCACTGTGTGATGAAACTTAGAATGGGCAGGACATGTTGGGATTTGGGATGGCCCCCAGTCCTGCCACAGATGAGATCAAGATTAGATGCAGGCAGCTGTGTCTCTTGGTGGATATGAAAGTAGCCTTAAATCATAATGCTACAACGGGGTGCAAAACAATTTCTGCAGTAGCAGAAAAGCCTTGGTGTATAACAATGATGAATGGATTCACAAATGCCTTCCTAAATAAGGGGAATATTTTCTGAGTGACTCAGAGCTGCTGTGGGCCTAAATACTTACCTTTATCTCCAGGTTGCTGTTCTAAGAGCTATCACAGGAGGCAGAATCAGAGCCGTTATCTTAAATTCTCTTCATCAAGAACAAGTCATGTTTTTTCTCTGACAATTTTTAGCATTAGAATTATTTAAAATAGTTAAATGTATTCAGGTTGTGAAACTTCAACTTTTAAAAAATAATTTCTTAGCTGCTACATCTGGTTTAGGTTTTGCTTTCTTCTTTTTCCCCTTTCAACTGCTTATCTATTTTCCTCATCAATAGGAAAAAGAAAGCTAAAACATCTGAATCACTTGGAAGTTAAGAGAATAGGAAAGCAAGGCTGAACGTTATACTTACCTTGGAATAACAGGGCTGGGTGGGACTAATTTAAAATCTATCAGCTGATAGCTCAGTAACGAAAATGGCTGAGAAAAAGTGAAATGCATAGCAACTGAGAAATAATGACCCCTCTTTCCTACACACAAACTTTCTTTGTATCTGTTACCATTTCTTCCCTTGGTGCTACAAGAAAAGAAACATTTATTTCAGGATTTGTCCTGGTTACCATCTTTTGAAGTAAGTATGTCTACTGTATAACAAAGTGCTTGTTAAACTAATATCAAGAATTTCTAATGGAAATGTTTAGCATACTTAACTTCCAAGGCCTAATTGGAAGCAACTTAAATTATTACATCAATAAAATTTGCTTGAGGGGAAGCCATAAGGGATTCATGTAATGAAATAAGAAGCCCTAGCCGGAGAAAATTATTTTCACTGCAGAACATCTGAAAAGCTTTGCAGCTGTTGAATTAAAAGAAAAACTACTGAATTATTCTGAGTTTTTTAACACATGGACATTTTAACATAAAAGACCATGCAACTTGCAAAAGCAACAGGCAAAGAAAAGCTGAGAAGCTTAAGTGCGAACAGATTGCACTCCATTTGTTTGAAAACAACCCTTACCTGACTGAAGTGCAATGCCATTATACTCCCTTCCAAACATCTTGTAATTCTAACACGCTTATTTTTGTGACTGTCTTTAAAGCTGTAAGAGTGTATCAACATAGCGGTTTAGGCCTCAGGTTTTAACAGGCCAGTTCTCTTGGGAACCAAAGGTGCAAATGCAGACTACGCTCAGCTCGTGCCTTTGTCCTGGCAAAGTGCATTTGGTGCTACTTGCAGCTTGCAGTTTTTGAGTCTCTTGGACAAAAGCTAAACACACAAGATTTTGGCTGTTCTGTGTCTATACAAAAGAAGCCTTTGCAGCAGATGTGGGAAGGGGGGGCTGGGAGGGAGTTGGTTTGATTTTCTTTCAAATTCTCCTTCTCTCCCTGCAGTTATATGCAGACCCATGTGTGTCTGTGGGCACCGACTCTGCAAATCAGAGGGATGTTCAGTCCGGCGCTGCTGCTACTGAGGGGCTTTGGCAGCTGCTCTCATGCTGACAAAGCAACTGTGAACTCAGAAGTATCTGATTTTTTTCACTGCTTGAGTCTGTTGAGATTACTGTGCGTAAAATGTGAAGGTGTAACCAGCTGTTCTGGTGGTGGCTGACCAAGCCCCAACCTCTTTAAAAATCTAGAAATTCTCACTAAGTGAGCAGTGCCCTGGTGCGCATGTGTGTCTGTAATAAATGACCTACAATCACACACTGGTGATGATGAAGCTTTTTGCACAGGCAAAATCTTCTCAGGAAATAAAATATATTATAATGTTGTCAGGGAAGGATAGGTGACTCTCATATCCTAGACTTATTCTACATACAGAGAAATGGAATACCATTAAACACACACACATGCTTTCAATGTATAAACTTAAAAAATCAGAACGTATGTCAATGGAGAATATAGGGACACCATTCTAGGATGCTGTTGACAACATTGCTTTTTAGCAGAGTTTAACAGAAGACAAAGTGGGTGACTGTCTTAGTCAGAAATTAAGAACAAGGAGTAAAAATATGACCCTTACAAAAAACAAGCAAACTGAAAGTTTCATTATTCATGGGCAACACATCTCTACAAAAACTGGCAATTGGAGAAGAACATTTTCTCAAATTTCAGTGAGGAAGTTTTCTTGCTCATCAGGTAAAGTTGAAACATGATGCTGCTTCGCAAACTTTATTTTCTTAGAGATCTGAATAGATACAGGTAAATTATTTGCTTACAATAAAGCTCTTCACACCTCTGATTCAATTTTGTGGGTCTCCAGCAACTGAAGCTCTTGAGAATAGTTACACTAGTTCTTTTTAAAGATCCCATTTTTAGTATTGCAGCAAAAGTTTACAAAAAAGTCAGATCAGCAGCCTCTGCCTCCCAATGCAGTCACATATCTGCAGAATTCAAAGCATGGTTCTCTGGAAGCTGCTAATTGCCTGTCAATCATATGGCACACCAGCAGTTCACACATTTTTACTATCGACCTAGCAGATTAATAGTATAACCCAAACAAAGGAACAAAGGCTAAACTGTTCAATTGGGAAGGGTAATGTGTGGTCTTTTCAGGCCAAGATTAACAGAGAAACAGAAAAATAGTGTTCTTTGTAGAACTAAAGCTGCAGTGACCTTAACTCTGACAAACAGACTGAATGAGTTCAGCACTATTTGCCAGCAAAACCTGAAACAGCAGTACTTTAAAAAGAAAAAGAATCTCGAACCTTTTATCAAAAAATATTTCCAAGCAAAATGAAGTGAAATTAAAATTAAATTGGTTTCACTTTAAGGAGTCAGCAACATAGCTGAAATTACTTGCAAAGCAGTGCTACAAACTGTTGACCATTATGCCACAACCTTATGGTGAATATATTTTTAGTGTCTGTGTGAGTCTATTTTCAGGACAATACAGCACTGTTTAAAAAAGAGTATTGAAATTTTCCTCTGGGACTTGTATTCTTGGACTAAGGTCAAACAGAATAAGGGTACTATTATTACTGAAATTAATATTTTTAGAGTTACTTGTATATTCACCATAGCTAGGAATTCCAACTGAGACTAGGACTCCAGTGTGCTAGCACTGAGCCAACACCAAAGGTAAATCCCTAAAAATTTCCAGTTCCTCTGTACTGTGAAGTTTCTAGACAAAGCTTCACAATTCAGATTGCAATGAGATTTGGTCTCTAAATACAGATACGTTGGGTGACAAGAAAAGGGCAACTTGTGTGCAGATTGACTGTTCCAAAGAGCATTTTAGCTACCTTTATTGACATTTACTTGGTATTAATTAGTTACCATTTGGAGAGACAAATGGCTTTCAGGCTAAAAGAGAAGATCTACAAAATGGGCCTTTGATCTTTCTTGAGGCAGATTTTTTTTCCAAGGGTGTAATGACATATAGTTGTCCCTTTAACTCCAAGGCTTCTTGTTCCCGCTCGTCGTAGCCATGTCCACATCATCAGTTGTTTTAATACAATATTTTGCCAGGACTGCATGATAAATTTGAGTCACTGAAGTGATCCACTACACAATGAAGCAGTTGAGAAGTGAATATTCTCAGTCCAGACTATTTCAGCAACAGAACAGCTGGGGTAAGCACCAGCAAGTGGGCAGGGGAGAACTGGCACCAGCTGCCTTGCTGCAGCCAGTGCATCGTATTATCACACCCTCAGTCTCTGTATTGCGACCCCTTAATGAAGAGAGCAGATATTCTCTTCATGGCAGCTGTTGCCAGTCCCAAATAATTTCTGCTTTTGAGGCGAGATGAATCGGAAGCCCTGAAAAATGTTAAAAAGCAAAGATCAGGGAGTCTAAAGCAAGAATCAGCTATTCTGGTATAGTCCGCCTCCTAACAGTCCCAGGAGGCACCCCCAATAATTTCTGCAGCAATTGCTTAAATTCCATTTGAGCAGTACCTCCAGCCTCTGCCTTGCTCCCAGTGGCTTTGGCTCAACCTTGCAACATCTTTCTTGCTTGTAGCCTCATGATGTGGTTTAAATATTAATTTGCTACCAAAGGGCCAGTTCTTATCAAGCAGTGGCTACGTGTTCAATTAACTTCTTGTGTTCCCACATATTCGCATCCGTGCTGCTGTGCACTTTGGATGTTGCGGCACCCAATCCCAGGGAAGATGAAACCCATAGTCATTAGATTTCAGCTGGGTTCCTGTTTAAGATGAGTCGAGGCCTGAAGTCAGTGTGAAAACATAGCCCCAGTGTCTTAAAGATTTGAGCTTTGTCACAGCCAGACAAAAGGAGGTCCAGGAGAGGCAGCGTACAGTTGGGTGAAGAGCCAGGTGTTTTGCAGGGAGTTCCCTCAGGCGAAATTTTTTCACCCTCAGGAGGGCAACTGGCTGAAACACAACCCTCTGCAAGCAGCACCATTGGGAGTTTGTAAGATGCCCACAGATATTTCAATTTGTGGCAGAAACGGCTGTGAGCAGCATGTTTGGAGATCTGTGGTGACTGTCTTAACTGTCTGCAGGCTACCACATACCCCCCCAAAAGCTTCACATACTTCATACAGAAATCTGCCATTTTGTTTACAGTCATCCTGTTGCATTAGTGGCCTCCACAAACTGTACAGTGGATGAAAATGTGGAAACCAGCTTATCTCTCAAATAATTAAAAATTCTTGTAACTAAATGTTGGTTTGAAGAGCATAAGTTGGATAGCCATCCTGAATGTTTGGCTTTGAAATTTCAAGATAATTTAAATTATCTGTGTGACTCGCAGTGCTGCCATTTTCATTCCCTGATTCAATGCAAATAATTCATAGAAACAGATTTCTAAAATGTACCCCTAAGGTTGGATTCAAGTTTTGTTTTCTTTGAATATTCTGTAATACTAATTTGACATTTTTCGTTGGTAGAGATACTCAATTTGGTAAACTCATTCATTGGCCTACAAATTCTTGATGAGTTATAAGGTATCCACCCTTCTTTAATGAAGGATGCAATTAACACTACTTCATCTTATAGTCATAAAAGATAGGGAACTTTCAGCCTGGAATCAGAGACAGGAGACTTTCAATTGAAGTCGAAGAAACTAAAGTAAGGGCATATATTAAATGCAGATAGAAGAATATTTTGGACCTTAGAAAATCAATTGAGAAGTAATGGTCATTGATGAACATATAAAACTTGCAGAATGTCTCATTTATTCATTGTGAGCTTCAATAAAGGGCATCTCATTTATCTGCTACAGAGCTGGAGCAGGATGGATTACATTGCATAGTAAATATTTTGTTTTGTGCTTTATTGATCTGAGGGGGAAATACAGATTGTACTGTAGAGTATGAACTGGATTCAAAGCCACTAAAGTCAATGGAAAGGTTTCATTTGACTTTGGGGGTTCTAGAGCAGCTTACATCTGTGAAGTATAAGTTGAACGATCAATGTAAATTGGTTACACAACCCTAGACCAAAGAGAATAATATTTTCTGGCTGGCGCAAATGAACTGTAGCTATTTCCTAGACTTTTCTTCTGTGAACCTAGTTGCATAAAAAAAACCCTACAATCTTTAATTTAACAGCTCATCTCAGATAGGAGGGGTTACATCCAGCCTGTGTGTGCCCACAGAGGCATGTGCATGCATATATCCTCCCACCTTGACTTTCAGGGCTGCCTGGAGAACATAGGCTTAAAAAACTAAATTTTGAGCAGAAATGCTTAGATGCTATATGGTGGGCTTTTTCCACCATCTTAGAATGACACTTCACAGATATGGGTGAAACTTTCAAATTACTCTACCCTTGAATGCTAATCTGAGTTGTACCCAACAGGTTGTGCCTTGGAATAGCAGCACTGAGGAGTATGGTTGAAGAGAAAAACATTCTTTTAGGAAGATCAAGCACCAAATGCCAGGAAAGAGGTGAGAGACATCAGAAGGAGTATTCTTTGTTCCTATGACTGAGTCTGGTTGGAACATCTTCAATGGGCAGAAATTTCCTCTTCTCAGCCTCCTTCACCACTGTTTGAAGAGTCTAAAGGTGATTGTAAAACTGAAGGAAAATAGAGACCTCTCCAGTTAAAGTATAGACAATGGGGAATGGCTGCTAACTCTGTGGAGACACTGATTTTAAATAGGTGTGCTCTATTATTTTTTGTTCCATTGATACTGAAGGAAGATTTTTTTTAAAAGAGAAAACGAAGAGTAGGTAATGTTTGGGAGAGCTACTGAACTTTGCTTCCAGTTGTTTCTGGTTCTAATAGCTGGTATCTTGAGTCATAATTGCAGATTCTTCTTTGCAATATATGCACAAAGATCATGAGATAGCTCTTTTCCCCTTTCCTCCTTTCTCACTTTATTTCAAGAAACTGACAAATTCTCTGTACCCCAGAGCAGCAGGACAGATTTCTCCTGATACTTGAAGAGGCGCAAAGAATGACAGTAGAACTTAGCTCCTATATGGTACTATTTGACTTGAAATATCAGAAAGATAAGGTAGACATGATGTGTGATAGTGGCAATTTTATCTCAAAATATGAATGTATCACAAAGATGTTCTTTGTTCTCTGATTTTGACAACTGCAGTTTGCCTTTAGTAACTCATGATGAAATATGTTAGTTCAAGGTGTTCATATACATATTTTTAAGAACCCTTTAAACAGGCATTAGAACTCTCACTATGCTATTTAGTCTTTGCTGAGAATTGATGAGTCCTGCTGAGATTTGCTTCAATTTTGATATGTCAGAACTGATGCATCATTTGTTTTAGAAACTGATGAGGTTTCAGAAATGTGCTATTTTGAAGGGAGTGTAAATTAAGATGGTTGATGAACATGTGGCTACTTGTACTTCTGCTGTATAACTCAGTTGTAGAAATGTGCTTCTGGAAACAATAGAAAGTGCTGAATGGGCTTGTAATGTTCACTTAATGACAAGGAGAGAGAGAAAGAAGGTTTGGACTACCGCAGAGAAAAGGATGCTTTTGGCAAGACAATTGATTGCATTTCAGAGCTGATTTTGAGAAGGACTGTGGGTCTATTCACATTCTGATGCTGCTCCTCTTGCTAGGGCCACACAGAAATTAGAAATATGGTCAGATTTATACAGTCTTTCAGAGAACTGCATGTTATCACTTTCTTTACACAGAAGCCCTCTGCCCGTGCTGGCTTATACCTCTCTTCCAGAGCACTACCATCAGTCATGGAGGGGGAAAGCTGAGCTCTTGATGTGCTACATGCTGGACAGCCTCATCAGACAAGAAGTCAATTAAAGCCCCTCACCTCAAGACCTACTTTGGGGTTCAAACACAAGCACTTGCAAACGATATAAGAACAATCACTGTAATTGCCAATGTAGGCTACAGTCTGGCTCTGCATTTGCTTTGTCTTTAGTCTCTCTTCAGCAATGATAAAGAACAGACCAAATCTTTAATCATCTTTTATACTATGTATCAGAAAAGTCAGCTTTAAACAGTCCCTGAGTATTTCATCGTGTCGTAGACTGCATCTTTAGATCTATACCTGCTTTTAAAATTTCCCGCTACTGCAGCATACAATGAATTTCTTGCACTTCAAATCTTGAAACAAGCCAAATCCTACTTCTGCTTGGGATGTTTTATACCATAAATTCCAGAGGAGAAAAAAGCCACTGTGGCTTAACCACTTTTTAGTTATAGATCCAATAGTTACAGTGAAGAGAGTGCAAAAGATTATACTTGGCTCCAGATACTGTGAGTATCTATAGTAAGCCTAAAGACCAAGATATCAGCAGTTCCTCGGAATATCTGTTCCTGGTGTAATGTTTAGATTAATCTTCTGGGAATAGGAAAGGAAATTATCTTCTCCACAGAATTTCATGGCGCTAGAATGATTTATCCACTTTTCTTTCAAAAGGCTAGAAGACTGAGATCTTGAACTGTCCTCGAAAGAGTGCTAGTGAATGTGTGCAATGGAGCAGTTAAAACAAGGAAAGTGGGAAAAACAAAGCAAATAATTATTATTGCTTTTTATAATGATGATAATGACTGCCAGAGCTAGTTACTGGTCTTTAGTATAGAACCTCTCCACACCCTTCCCACAATATTCTCTTATCCTAAAAGTGGATAGTTATTATGTCTGCATCTTTTCTCAGCATATAGCAATAGTATCCTTTGGACAACATGGATACAACAGGAGTACTTGGTTCCAACCCATACAGTCACATCCTGGAAATGAGATTAAATGGACTAGGTAAAACATTAATTTCCTTGAATTCAGTACTAAATTACCATCACGAACTGCTGCAAGATCATCAAGCATGACGAAGAATAAGAAGAAAAAAGTTGCCTTCTGTATTTTACATTCAGCAGCAGCCACACTGCATTTATCTACAGTAAAAATGCTTGTGCATCTGCTTTCTTCCCAAGGCTTCAATGCATACTAATTATTTTCTCATGTATATTAAGTAGGATTTTATAGCTTGTGCTGCTTTGTGCGCTGTTTCAAATCTTTATCCCATAGTTTTTCTGCTATCTTGCTTGCTTAGAGCCGAAAATATTTTTTCGTAGAAGTCTGGTGAGAATTCCTTTTTGTACATTGGCAAAGTCTTGTAAGTTTACTAATACTGCATAGCACAAAGACCATACTCTTTAGAGCAGTCTTATGTTTCCCAGGTGAAGTGAAGCACTAAAGTATACTAAAATGAATTGCCTTGCTTTGTGATGTTTCATTTGCCTCCAATGACAAGTTGGACAGGGCAGATCCCTCTAAAAATGCCAAGGATTCATTACAAGACCCCACACTGATGACTAACCTTAACATCACACACACTTAGTACATAAGGTTTACAGATGCTACGGGTATTTAAATGAGAATACAGCTCTGAGCTTTGTCCTTGTTGTCCTGCTTCCACTTCCCACCATTCCTTATCTCTGTCTTGCTTCACTTGAATTCCTAGTAAAACATAATCTGATTAGAAATAATTCACCAGTTTTTAATGTATCACCCTGATATTTATTGAGATCTTGGTCTGCTTTTTTCATATCAATAAGTTTAAGTGAGAAATGTATGTTTTTTCCTGTTATTCATAGAAAAAGAAACATTCTTTCAGCATACCAAGTAATGATTAAAGTCAGCAATTTCCTCCTCTCTCTCCTCATTTAACCAGCACAGGAAATATCATTTTCTATGTTACTGCTTGGCCTAAATAATATGTAATTCACCACTGGTATTAATACTGCATCTGGCCATTACATCTTGCTCTGCTTCAGTAGTTCTCTCCATGGTCCAGAGGCTGCCTTTATTAGCAGGTCAGTCTGAGAAGTGAGCCTGCTGGAGAAGAACTGCATATAGGATTCCCAATCCCTTCCTAACTGTTCTGCTGTATTATCTAATCTTTGCAAGACCATCAAACTTTAAGATGAGAACTACCTACACATTTAACTATACAATACAGTCACACTTTGCTGATTTTGAGCTTTCTCCCCACACATGTACAATTCAAATAGATCCAGTTTTTAATTTATTGTGGGAATCGGAGGGTGTAGATAATGTATTCCAGGTAATGCACTCAAAAGGTTTATCATTGCTGATTAACAGCTAGAAGCTTAGTGTATTATATGTTAAAAAGTTTTTCACATTATCATGTGCAGTGAAAGGGATGTGGCCTCATGGTGCAATGTGCGCATTTGGCCAGCTCATCCCACTGAAAGACAGAATCAAAAACCACAACTCCTGTTTTAAAACAGTGACACTCACACCATAGCAGCCTCGACTATTTGGCCAATTCAGCATATTATATGATGCATAAAATGAGGCTAGACTCTGGAAATTGATTCCATAACAGCATAGTATGGGGACTTTAAACATATGGCACTTCTTTCACTTTGCTTATGTATTAGTTTTATTCTTACCTTTCATTTTCTAGCCCTGCACCCTTGCCAAGGCAGCGACATGCTGACACCTGCAATAATCTGCCACCAAATTACCACTTCTTGGGTAACTTGAGAGACCTGTAGATTTTTCAGAACTTGTTTTACCTTTGTAAAATTCCGTCCACTTCCTTCAGTACAAAGAAAGAACATCTTAAAATTTAGGGTTACTGCAAGATTCATGGAGCATATGTGGAATTCCCAGGTCTCCCCAAAATTTTACATGTGATTTCAGGAGCATTCATGAATCTTTTTGCATTAGTCTTGCTCATTCTTATGCTGGGATGATGGTTTGGTACCTTTCTACTAACAGGATTATGAGCCAGCAGTAAGGCAACATATACCATATGATCTGATAAACATACTAAAGAGGATCATTTCAGCAGAGTCCATTTCTAAGGGCAAAACTAACCAGAACTTTAGAAAACAACTCTGTAGATTCTTTAGGTGAAACACTGGGACACATGGGACATCTGCAGAGAGGTAACTCATGTACCTCTTTTATATTTGTTAAATCCACAAAGCTAGAATGGTAGATTCATAGTCATCATGTAGTTTGGAGGGTCCTCTGTGGGCCAGCTGGTCCAGTCCTTAATCAAAAAAGTGTCAGCTAGGCAGGGATGCCCAGTTGAGATCTGAATAACTCCAGGGATGGAGTTCCCGCAAACTCTCCAGGTGCCTGTTCCAGTGTCTGACCACCCATTTTCCTTGTGTCTAATCTGAATTTCCTGTGTTCCGACTTGTCCCTGGTGCATCTCATCTTTCCCGTGTGCATCTTTGAGAAGAATCTGTCTTCTCTACACCCTGCCATTAAGTAGCTGTAGTATATCCCTTGACCTGTCTTCTCTCTGGGATTAACATATCCGGCTCTCTCAGCTTGTCCCTGTATGATAAATGCTCCAGTTCCCAGACCATCCTGGTTGTCCTGTGGTGGACTTACTCCAGTATGCCAATGTCTTTCATGTATTGGGGAGCCCAAAAATGCACAGTACTCCAGATATAGTCTCATGAGTGCCAAGCAGAGGTGAAGGATCACCCTCCTGGACCTGCTGGTTGCACTTTCACTAGCCCAGGATGCTGTTGGCCTGCAAGGGCCCATTGCTGTCTTGTATTGAATTTGTCCACCAGGACCCAAGGGTCTTTTTCAGCAAAGCTCCTCCCAGACCAGTCTTTCCCCATCCTGCAAGCCTATCCCATCCCATCCCAGGTGTAAGGGTTTGCTTTTTATTTTGTTGGACTTGGTGAGATTCTTGAGCCTATTGAGGTAATTCTGAATTGCAGCCCTACCCTCCAGTGTATTTTACTGTTCTTCCCTGTTTGGTGTCATTTGCAAACTTGCTGAGAGTGCTTTCTGTCCAACAGGCCACTGAACATTATTGGTTCCAGTGCTGGTCCCTGACGGATGCCACTACTTGCTGGTGACTAGCTGGACTTCATACTTCATACCACTGATCCTGGTGGTGAACCTTTGAGCCAGGCTGTCTAGCCAATTTTCAACCTTATTTATTGTCTGTTTTTCTAGTCTACGTTTCCCTAATTTGACTATGAAACTGTTGTGGAAAAACCCATCAAAAGCCTTGCTAAAGACAAGGAAAACAACAAACACAGCTCTCCCTTCACCCATGCTACCAGTCATCACAACTTTTAGACGACTGATAGAAGGCCATCAGGTTGATCAAGCATGATTTTTTTCTTCATAATTCAATCTGGCTGTTATCAGTCACCTTCTTGGTCTTGATGTACTTGGAAGTAAACAAGAAATTAGAGCTTTACACCTTAATTTTAGTGAAATCTGAGAAACTGGTATCAAAGTGACAAAATCTGGCTGGATATTGATAAAGAAAATCTACTGAGCTATTTCAGAGTAGAACCAGATTTTGCTTTTAGCATTGCCCAGGCTTATCCAGCTAGTGCAGAAAAAACAAAACAACCCTGCATGCTGTCTTTTGGTGGAAGGAGTCATATAATCACAGGCGTAGCTGAGGGCTTTGGCAACAACTCCCGTATGAATAAGTTTAGGCTCCTTATATAAACACAATTACTGCCATCCTACCAGTTGATCTGAACAGATTACATTAGCTGAGATCTGATAACTTGAATTCAAAATTTGTTATATCTGTACGGCTATTGAACTTTCTGAAGAGCAGGCTTTGCAGATGATTTCATTTAGGATTACAATCCATTCTTAATCTTAACTGCTTTTTTAGGCTGTCATATTTAAATTCATATTCAAGAACCTCATGTTCCTTATATGAATGTTTCTTTTAATTAAACAGGATGTTTGCTACTGTGAGTAAAATCCTGAACCAAACAGAAATTGAATAGTGTTATCTCTGGGTGAATGTCTTTTGAGATAATTCCTGTTTGCACTGCCTCATTAAAGTTGTCTAGCATATTTAGCTCTTATTTAGTACATATTTAGCTCTTAAAAAAATGACAAGAAAAAGACTTTATAAGTATTTCGCTTAAACCTATTTGCTTGGTAGGATTTGTTCACCTTTTTGTAATTATCTCTACTTTTTAAATGTCAGTGTTATAAGGTTAACAAGTCCCACTTTCTGCAGCAAGTATATTTGAAGGAGACTGAACAGAAGGAAAAACACATCCTTTTTCCTTTAAGTTGCTAAGGTGGTACAGGCTGCTGTCAGCTGCACCTTATCAAGTACTAAGAACACCTTATTAATTCCTTCAGTTTTTACACTCCAGTTTTATTCCTACTTGACTTATGCTATAGATTTTATTCATGTTTAATCTATTTTTTAAGGCTAGCTCACAAGAATTCTGTGGTATTTATTTCTGTTTATACAGTTGTTACCTGGGATAGATGATGGCAAAGCAGTGGATGTGGTCTACCTTGATTTCAGTAAAGCATTTGCCACAGTCTCCCACAGCATCCTCACAGCTAAACTGAGGAAGTGTGGTCTGGATGATCAGGTAGTGAGATGGACTGTGAACTGGCTGAAGGAAAGAAGCCAGAGAATTGTGGTCAATGGGGCAGAGTCTGGTTGGAGGCCTGTATCTAGTGGAGTGCCTCAAGGGTCAGTTCTGGGACCAGTATTGTTCTGTATATTCATCAATGACTTGGATGAGGGAATTGAGTGTACTATCAGCAAGTTTGCTGATGACACCAAACTGGGAGGAGTGGCTGACACGCCAGAAGGCTGTGCTGCCATCCAGCGAGATCTGGACAGGCTGGAGAGTTGGGCGGGGAAAAATGTAATGAAATATAACAAGGGCAAGTGTAGAGTCTTGCATCTGGGCAGGAACAACCCCAGCTTCCAGTATAAGTTGGGGAACGACATGTTAGAGAGCAGTGTAGGGAAAAGGGACCTGGGGGTCCTGGTGGACAGCAGGATGACCATGAGCCAGCACTGTGCCCTTGTGGCCAAGAAGGCCAATGGCATCCTGGGGTGTATTAGAAGGGGGGTGGTTAGTAGGTCGAGAGAGGTTCTCCTTCCCCTCTACTCTGCCCTGGTGAGACCTCATCTGGAATATTGTGTCCAGTTCTGGGCCCCTCAGTTCAAGAAGGACAGGGAACTGCTGGAGAGAGTCCAGCGCAGAGCCACGAAGATGATTAAGGGAGTGGAGCATCTCCCTTATGAGGAAAGGCTGAGGGAGCTGGGTCTCTTTAGTTTGGAGAAGAGGAAAATGAGGGGTGACCTCATTAATGTTTATAAATATGTAAAGGGTGACTGTCATAAGGATGGAGCCAGGCTCTTCTCGGTGACAACCAATGAAAGGACAAGGGGCAATGGGTACAAACTGGAACACAGGAGGTTCCACTTAAATTTGAGAAGAAACTTCTTCTCATGAGGGTAACAGAGCACTGGAACAGGCTGCCCAGGGAGGTTGTGGAGTCTCCTTCTCTGGAGACACTCAAAGCCCGCCTGGACGCCTTCCTGTGTAACCTCAATCTAGGTGTTCCTGCTCCGGCAGGGGGATTGGACTAGATGATCTTTCGAGGTCCCTTCCAATCCCTAACATTCTGCGATTCTGTGAAATAGCACTGAACAGTCTCACTGCTCTTTCATAAGAAAGATACACATAGGTAGGGAGCAATTGTTTTCTTTTGTTATTGGATTCTTTTTTTTCAGGTTCTTATGTTTGTTTGGTTGGTTTTGTTTTTCCTATTATACCTTTAGAATTTCTCTCAAGTAAAAATAACTGTGCTTCTATCTTTCTAAGTATCTCCGGGTAGAAAATCTTTAATCTTCTGTGACACTTTTATCATAAATAAATGCCACTGTGAATGCAAGTGCTTACAGGAAGGAATTCCCACTTAGTGAAAAGAAATGCATGTGTAAGGCACCTGTATATTTCAAAGGTTGGTTAATGTGAAGCAGAGCCATTCAGTTCTAGGTCATCCTTTTATATCAGACCCAAGTCAGAGGTGGTAAAAAAATCTTTACGTTCATGTGGCTGTGCAGTGGCCTCAGCAAAATGAACGCATCTACTGTCTAGTTTGCAGTGAACAGGTGATAAATTATTACATTAGAGCCACAACTGCAAATGGTATCTCTTTGTTTTCCCTTCCCTTTGTTAGCTGCAACAAGAGACATTTCAGCAAAGAGAGTAACCCAGGAGTGTGGACCATGCACCTTCCTCTCAGAGGTGCAGCTGGTGTTCATCAGTCATTGTTAAGCTATGCTGACTGGTGTGATGGTCTGCTCCTGCAGGAAAGTGAATTTTCTTTGTGTCTAAGGAATTAACAACAAAGTTCCTAAATTTGCTCCTCTGTTAATATGGGGAGATCCTTTCTGTAGCTTCCCATTCTTGAAAATTTGGGATGACCATTTTTCATAGGTGACTCCACGTCTAAAAGCTTAGAAGCCCATCTGAAGAAAACCCATTATTTCAAAAGTGATAGATGGTTTTCTCTGAAACTCTTGGACCATTCTCAAACTGAGTATTAAAAATAGCAAAGATGTATTAGGACTAGTCACTGTGAAAACTCTTTGTTTTGATGTAAAGTATTTTATACAAGGAGTGATCTATAGAAGGGCTACTGTTGATGTAACATCCAAGAATAACACTGTAGCTTGACAAACCATTAGCAAAGCTGTAGTATAGAAAGAGAAAGCTCCTCTAATGAGCTGAAAATGAAAACACCTGGACATTATTCATTGAGAGTTTCTCTATGCATCACCTAAAGTTTTACACAGCTGCCTCAATAACTACAAGGTTTCATTCTTATATTTATGACTGCTGCCAGAGGTCCCTGGTCATTCTGCAGTGTTTTAACGCCATGAATTCTGGGAGCTTTTGAAAGATCAGAGCTAACGTGATGCATAGTTATATGTATTGCTAAAAGGATCTGGGTTGTCTGGACAATCAGATTAAAATCACGAACTGCATAACGGCTTATGAGAGAACTTGACAAAATACTCTATGTAAACTTATTTAAATGTGTAGTCTCCAGCTCTTTGTTTGTTTGTTTTTGTTTTAAGATAAATGTTAGTACCATAGGTGTAGAGGGACCTTTACTATTATAGTCAGTATAAATTTCCATTGTCACTTATTCTCTGTGTGCCTTCATTCAATCTAGCCCTTACAAACCCTCCACCATGCTCTGTGTCATCTTAGTCATAGGAAATGTGCTGACTGTGGTCTTCTACTGTGTTCTCAGAGTAGTACAGGGTCCTGCTTTCATGCCACAGTTCAGTGGTTTCCCTAAAGACAGTGATAAAGCTTCCACTTTCTCAAACAAGATCCTCACACAAAGCTTTTTTTAAGGGTACATTTTCCTTTTGCTATGAGGTTGTGGGGATAAAATTTCATTCTTAAGACATTTATTTGGATGTATAGAACACAGATCCTATCTGATGCATTCTTTATAAATGCTGAACAAACATCACTTGCCTGAAAGAAATGTGCTTGCTTACTTTTTCCTCTTTTTAATCCCCAAACAGAGGAGATGATATTGAAAGACTGCAGCCAGTGACTGTGGAACACAACAAAGTAAACTCAGTTTTGTCCAGGTTCGTTTTTGTCTAACTCTTTTTTTTAAAAGCAAGGTCCCCTCTGCTTTCCTCTTTTAAAAATTAATTATTTTCTTGCATGCCCTTGAATATTTTGATCTTCCAGTCATCCTGTGAAACCTGTCTTCTTAATGGGGTTTTGGAGAGAATGTGGAAATGTATTCCAGAATTATGGTGTAATTTTTTTGTGGCTTGTCAGATGAAGTGAGTTATTTGTCCCTATTGAATGTTTGTTCCTTAATGATGCTAGAATTATGATTTGTTGTAAATTAATGTCTCATAGTGAATCATCTTGAAAAGACATCTTTACTATTCAGGTCTTTTGGCTTATGAGTGATTTGTGATGACTTCTCAGAAGTTTTCTGTGCAGTACAGTTCACTTAATTGGGAGCATTACTAGTCTTACATAGGGGAATATGTCTGGTACGGTGCAGTCTGGTGCCCTTAGTAGCTAAGTGGCATGTCAGTATGTAAAAATCAATTGAAACCCAATACTGGCATTCCCTGCAAGTTGGAGTGCTCTACAGGTAAAAAACAGTATTGTAAAATGTAATTCCGATTGTGTGGTCCTCCATTTGTCTGATTCATTTTTTTTCCTACTCTGCTGTGGCCATTAAACAAATCAATCCTAATTTAGTGTAGATCCTAAAGCATTTTGAGCAAAGCTTCTTCTAAACTGGCTCATAAAACAAAAGGTAATATACAACG
This sequence comes from Caloenas nicobarica, assembly GCF_036013445.1. Lineage (NCBI taxonomy): Eukaryota > Metazoa > Chordata > Aves > Columbiformes > Columbidae > Caloenas > Caloenas nicobarica. The sequence goes on along the minus strand of NC_088245.1, from coordinate 114,822,219 downwards.
TATCAACACAGTGTTGTTCTCTGAGCCAGTGGTACTTGTCGTGATCACCTAATAGGCTTTTTTCTCCTCACTGTGTGTGCTGGTTCTCCTGCCTTTATAAAAAACAAAACAAAACAAAAAACCAAAACAAAACAGCGACAATGAAAAAAACACCCCAAAAAACTATTTTCCCTCGCAACCCTCTTTTCACCATTGATTGCCTTGATTTTTATCCAGCAATTCTTGCAAAATTCGCTATGTTGGATTATCAGTCCTGTATTTCTGCTAGCAAGGCTTAATGGGCTCTTAATTAGAGAGCTGGCCTAAGGATGGATACCTGCCTCAAAAATTACTTAAAAGTGTAGTGATTTCTCTCCATTGTTCATTTTTCTTTAGGCTATGCAAAGTAACCCACAAAGTTATTGATGCATGGATTTAATCCTTGCATTTACTGTAGTATGTCGTAGTTTCTGTCCGAATGGTTTGATTCTTCTGTTGCTGTTAGTTTATTGTGCTCACGCACAACAATTTTGGGGTTTGGTACTGTTCTGCTTTAAACAAATTCCACAAAATCCCACTAGCAATTTCCCTGTATACTGCTCTTGCTCAACGGGGTCCTAACTTGTTTGGTTTTTTTATCACAGCACTTTACTGAACACATTCTGCAGTCAAGCTTGTCTCAAGTTACCTCTCTGAAGCAACGATGACAGTACAAGGGGATATAGCTAAACTAGCTTTAAACTAGTTTTCCTGCTGCTGATAGTTCTGTGCTGCTAGATCAAGGAGCACAGTTTGCTGTAAAGCCCTCCTGAGAAGCCACGTAAATGCCAAGGAGATTATCTCATGCTGAGCTCTGTAGTGCTGTGGTTATGATGCTAACAAGTGCCCAGATTGTCTAGTTTAAATTGTGCCTAAACAATCTCCGTTACTACAGTAGTTGCAGGACCATCATGTGCTATAGCAGGGAGAGAAAGCCTGGGCTGAAAACAGACGGAATCACTGGCTGCTTTGTGTTGTACTAATGTATTTGTTTCTCACATGAGAGCTTGGCTATACTTTCTTTTACATCCACAGTTGACTTCTTCTATTTTGTGTAGATTTAGGCATATATTTCACTACAATCCACATACTAACACTTGTAAACAAACACCACCCCTATACCCAGAGTTCCTTCAACAGTTAGATTTATTTGAGAAAAAGGTCCAATTCCTGGTATAAATTAATCCCCAATAGTATCTATCCTGCATTTTAAAAGACACTTGCTTACGTGGGAAGCTATGGAAATAATGTCAGATTGTGAGGCATAAAATGTTTTGGATCTCTGCCTGACCTTACTGGATTGTTTTAATTATTTGGTCAGGGCAAGGTTTATAAGGAAATGTCTACAAATAGATTTTATTAGACTAGAAAAGGGGCAAGCTATGGGCATACAAGTTTTCCCTCATGTCTAAACCAAAACTAACAACATTAAAATAATACTACTTCCTTGCATAAATCACTTCGCTGCTCTCTGCATGTTTTTATTCTCCCTGTCTTTATGCTGGCTCTATAGGCCATGAGCTTTTCAGGAAAAAGATGAGTTCTTTTCCTATGTATTTGTACAAACTATCCAAGAAAGTGCTGGTTTTGAATGGTGACAGAGGATGTGGGAACCTCCCTATCCTACATTTTCCTCTTTGTCATTTTGTTCCCTGTGAACAGGAGCTTGTTTTGCATGTCTGCAGCTGGTGTAAGAGGCTAGGTGGAAATACAAAATATATGAATCTTGTTCAGAGCATTGATTGTCATCTGGTTATTTTGGGTGAATTTTCCATTTGTCCATGCTGGTCAAATGGTCAGTTTGAGATCACGGTGTGTGGTCAGAAGCACTGCTGGAAGTTTCTTGCTCCTGACTGCATAATTTCTGATCTTGGATTGTTGAGCGTGGTGAAAAAACAAAGGCATGTATACCTTACAATCGCAACAGTTCAAATGAGTTGATTTGATATAGTAATAGTCCTAGCCCTGGCAACGTGACGTTTATTGCTGCCTGATGTAACAGTTTTTTCCATGCAGATTTAGCAGCCTGTTCCAAGCTCCATGTTACTGGGCTCACAAGAGGCCAGCAGCAGCATTAGTTCACTAAGTCATGGCTGTGATGGCAGTACTAGGCACCTCCACCATCTCAGTGAGAGGAGTGAAGTTGGCCCTTCAGCCTTTAAGCACAGGGTAGCTTATTTTTTAATCAGTATTTCAAACAACTTTGGGATCCCTTCAGGAAACACTCCTGACCATGGCTCAGTTCTTTTTCTACCACTCTGTGAATTCATCTGAACATCTTCTGAGTGAGGTAAAACAGCAGAAATGGACTCGCATATTTGGCCACACCCAGTTATTGCTTGGCTACATGACCCATGGAAAATAACTACCATAGTGCAAATGGGTCTGACTGTAGGCAAGGTCCTTATCTGCCATTCTGTAGCACAAAAGGCTCTTGGAGCTCTCATTTAACTGTCCTGTACGTGTCATATGATTGAAAAATGCAAAGCAAATGCTTTGAGCTTTTTTGCTTTGCTGTTGAAGCAAATGATGTAACAGAAGAAGCTTTGCCCATTTTAAAGGAAACCTCATATAAATTCTAGGTCTGAAAGGGCAAGTACTGTATCTGAGTACCTAGGGAATAATTTTGTTTGGTCATAGAAGGTAAAAGCATGTATGATCCATGGTTAAAATCTCCCACAACTCTTAACAATAAGACACTGCATTTTAACATAGAAAAGGAACGACTTCTGATGGAGTATCTGTATGCTTCTATGCTGCCCTGTGTTTAAACGGTCTTGGTATTATGGAAGAAAGGAAAGCCAAATTCAAAGTAACTTTTATTTGGGGATTATCCATGCTATTTCTACAAAATACTAAATATTATATTGTATATTCCTACCCTGTCCTATGCTTACCCAGAAATACAAATTCGACATCAGAAAACTTAAGGGAAGCTAATGCTATTAATGCTTTTGCATTCTTGACTGCGGTATAATACATTTAAGATTAAATGGCATAGCATAAGTAATCTAAAAATATCTTCAAGGAACATTGCCAGTAGATGTTCATTTGCAGACATTATATCTTTGGAGGTAACCTGTAACTTTGTTTCTTACTGGTTTATCTTAATCAGATATTTTTTTCCTGGATGCTAAAACAAGCCAGTACCCATTGTAATTGCTGCATTATTCCTTCTCATAGATGTGCTGAGTCACTGACAAATAATTCACTTAGGCCTGAAACGACCCTACAAGCCAACATTTATTTACTGCAGATACTTCACTCGTTCACACACCTGCCCTGCTTAGATCATTAGCGGCACGAAACAAGAGCAAGACTGGCAATCCAGTCCAGTAGGGGTGAAGGAAAAGAGAAAACTTTTCCCCTTCTTTACATTAGTCTTCTGGCATAGCACTGAATTGTTCAAATTATAACACATCAAGTTACACTTACATTTCAGTTTTACTCTCCCCAAACCACTGCATCTGCTCTTTCGAACAATTGCTGTTGACTGTCATTGGTAAAGAACTTGGGAATATTATAAAACCTGAAAAATCATTAGTTAATTTTGCAAATTGGGCTACCATGACTTAGATGTTGACATGGACTCGAAGTGAGCCACACATTGCAGAGAAATTATTCTGAAGCAAGCAGTCCGTTTTTTGGGTTTGGTATCTGAGTTCAACTTGGCACAAGAACTGTTCTCACCTGCTGAGCACACATCCTTTTTCCTGCCATGCCTATGTAACAGTAGCTGTATTGTTGAAGGATCTGGTAGGACCAGATATTGTGAAGAAAAATGAAAAAGTAGTAGGTTGCACTGTGCGACTGGCCTGAGACTGACAACTTATCCAGGACACCAACAACCATCACTGTGAAGTGTTGACACCTGGGACCTGCTGTTTCTGTGTCTCAGGATGTCCTCTCTAATTCACTGTACTTCTTGCCTGCCTGACATTATCTGCAAGCAAAAATGTCAAACTCGTTGCTCATTATCTCCCTCTGTTCTGGCACATCACTTCTTGCCCATGGGAGTGTGGCCATTTTGAAGTGACTTGATCCAGATGGAGAAAAATGGATCTGTTTGGCTGCTGCAGCAGACTGATGCTTCTTACCCTAAAATGTGCAATGTCAGTGCCATGAAGTGGTGCCAACTTCCACCATATTTTTTCCCTCTTTGTCTTATCTGTCATTTGCATGTCCTTATATGTCTGGAAGGTTCACTGACTGATGCCAGTTTCTGGACTGCAGATGTTCTCCTGTTCAGCTTTCTGTTTTATCAGCTAGTAACAACCTCGATGTCTTTGCTTCTGTAATTTAAATGCACTAAATGTGACTATCTTAGCACTCACATTTTGGTGTCTTCTCTTAAGAAACTGCTAGAAAGGGAGCTCCCATATACAAATTCATAGGAAAAACAAGCAGAAAACCAGACCGCATTTTGATTTTTGCCCTGTTACTCAGGTGGTTGTTTGGCTAATAACGGTTGGTGGCAGAGATTTAGCCAGAGTCCGTAAGTCCTATGACAGTTCCTCTTTAGTTTGCCAGCTGTTCAGAGTGGCTTCCCTGATGCCATTTTTGGTGTGTTGTTCTTTCTTTGAGATGCTCAGAAATTGATGTTGATGTGGAAAAGTAGTAGCCTTCTTTCCATTGTCTTTGTTTTAATATAAAACCTACTTCGCATTTGCTATACCTCCAGTTCCAGCAAAGTGTTTGGGAGAATCAGCACAGTCCAGCCTTTTCCAGTAGGAAATCATCATACCTTACATAAGGAAGGAAGTTGCATTGTCAAAAGACACTTGCTTTCAAAAGTTTCAGGCTTTGGTGAAAATCAACTGTCTTTTTGTCGCCAGAAATATATGTGGAGTTCATGTTTGGGAAAGAAAATTACCTTTGATACTTATAAACTAATTTTCTCCAAAATTATGTTCTTGTCATAGTATTCAGTATGTTGTTTTGTTTTGTTTTGTTTTTTCCCATGATTATTGAAAACATTCCTTTGTTAGAAAACAAAAGCATAATCTACCATTGTATTGACATAGGCGTAAGGATTTAATTACCAACTTGTTCATTCCAGTACAAGTAGCTGCGCTTTTGAAACAAAAATCATTTCACTAAATTAATTGAGCTTTTAATGAACAAAAGTTCTCCTGAGCTTCATTCAAATGTGGGGTAAATGTTTCTCAAGTGGTCCATTCTCAGGCAAAACCTCCTAAAGTTGAGTTTGATATGCCACATGAAGATTTTTGAATCTTTTCATTAAGAAATCTCAGGAAACAAAATATGCTATATGGAAATATTTGCTCAAATTAGCTGACTAAAATCCATTGTCTTTGCTCCAGGGTGCCCATTTTCCCACATTATAAACAAGATCTCGTTCTCTCAGCTTGGCATATGATTTGGTATAGGTGTAAAGCGTTAATTGCTCCGTCAGGTTCACTGTTCGCTTTAGGCATTTCTTGCCATTCTCTTAGGTTTTGTAATTTTTAAACTTCTCATTCATTGAATAATTTAGGAATCTCTGTCCTTATGATTTTTAAGTAAAACCTGTTTCAAAACAATGGAGCTGAAAAATACTTATTTTGGCTCTATACAACTAGGTTCATTTAGCACATCTGTATATTGCTGAAAGTTTCCTTGACGTCTATGGATTTTTTTTTTCATAGCTGTGAAGTTCCAGATGTCTCTTACAAAATTATCACGATATCAGTCATCTATAAACAGTTTCTGCAGAAAGGTATTTTTTATGTTTGTGGCCAGTGAGTCAGTGATCAAGTATATTTTCACCAATCTACATAAGGTCTGTTGTAGCTCTGAAATCAGAGGTTGTCTGAGGCAGTGGGAGCAGGAGGTATATTAACCAATGCTAGTTAAATGAAGATGTAAGTGTATGCTCTAATCTAGCAAATTCCCACAACTATTTCTCACTAAATAAGAACTTCAACATAATTACTGTGAGCTCTGTTGAAAATAAAGATTTAGGAACATTTTTGCTTACCTTGAAAGGAAACGGCTACCTTAAAGCATCTATGCTAAATTTAACAGAAGACTGACTAAGACAAGACCTTGTTAAAAAGATTAAACTAAAAATCTTTTTCATTACTGATAACAGGAACAATGCAGTGAAGCCAAAAGAAAAAGTCTGTAAATCTGGTCTGCCAGAAGGAAGAAAATACATTTCATCATTTTGAAAATACAAACTTCATATGCCATGGTGCTGGTTATGTTTTCCTGGATATTGGATTCATCTGAGAAACCAGCTTCCAAGCATTAAGGAGGCCTCTCAGTCAGAATGTGTTATATTTTATTGATATCCAAGCTAATAAGAGCAGATCCGCAAGCAAACTCCATCGTGTGAGCCAGAGCATGCTCTTGGGTCTTCGTTTAACCAGCACTGGTGAATAGATCTCTTTCCCCTCCTTCACTTGAGACGGTCTCTAATTTCAGAGCTACCAAAACCCCTCATGTAGACTGGTTCAAAGGTACTTGACTATTGACTCCTTGACCATAGATCAAAAAATACGAGAGTGAGTCTTTCTTTATGTTTTGCTACAATACATTCATTTAGGAGAAGGGAATCCTGGGCAGAAATCTAATCCTAGCAATACTCCTCCTTTTTATATATCTTACCCTGCTGTTAACTCCCTCCTGCTCTTAGTGCAGGTGTGCTGGTGTTCTGCTTAAGATGTTATGGGATGAATTTATTTTCTTTTTGTGGCAGGGCTACACTGTGAGATTTATACATTCCCTTTGGCTAAAGGAGTACCTTATGCAAAAGATTTGATTATACAATACACAATAATAATCTAGACATGAGGGCCAGGCCCATTGCTGAGGGCAAAAAGCAAGAGGAATGGATTGCGGTAGATCCCACCCATTTATTCCAGCTGAGAATTTAATCAAAAGACTACTATGGTGACCTAGCTGTCTGGGTTAACTTGAGAAGAAATCTTTGTATTGTGGTATTTTCAGGTTAGAGTTTGACACTTGCCCACTTCTGATGAGAAATACAACCTCTACTGGTGTTCTGCATTATCATATACCACTCTGTACTTCGTGTTAACCCTATACCACTGTATTAAGGAATATCTAGAACCCTCTTCCCTCTAGACGCACACCCACCATGATAGCAGAGGGGTTAGAAATTATATTCCTTCCGTAATGTTGTCGAGGACAGGCACCGAAGCTGTGAAATAACTGTGGTAATTCATAAGTGTCTGTGAAATGAAAAATCACAGAGCAGAGAGAGAATACCTTAAGTATTCTGCAATTGCTGTACTGCTTTTTATTATCTTCAAAGGCAGGCAGAAGCTCATTTCAATGCTATCATAATTTTCACACACAAAACATTAATAAAAATTGGTTCCTTATTTAGTGTTTTACTAAAAGCAGCTACTTCTTTCCTTCTCCGCTTTCAGGTAACTGTATTAAAATTTATTTGACTGTGGCAGTAAATAGAATGATTTCAAATGGCTTCAGGACTACATTTATGAAATTCTTAGTTGCCTGAGAGATTCTGAAATAGCCACTGAATCTGCTGACCTGAAGTCTATGTTTGTAGTTCACGTTTTTGAACCACCTGGGCTAATTAACTTTGGTATAGGGTGAGGTTAATGAAGGTACTCCATGTCCAGCACTCAAAGAAAGGAACCCAGAGGCAACTAGACATCACATTCAGGTCATCTGCAAGTGGAACAGGCTGCCTAGGGAGGTTGTGGAGTCTCCTTCTCTGGAGACATTCAAAACCCGGCTGGACGCCTTCCTGTGTAACCTCACCTAGGTGTTCCTGCTCTGGCAGAGGGATTGGACTAGATGATCTTTTGAGGTCCCTTCCAATCCCTAACATTCTGTGATTCTGTGAAGATAACAGCACAGAAAAGGCCTTGTATGTGTGCAAATATAATGAAACAAGTTATCCTCTCTCTAGACAGCACAAAGAAAATATTTTGCCTGTAACTGGGCTAAACAGTTTTGTGAGGTGCTCCACATGATGTAGGGAGCTGCTGTGTGACTCACTGGTGCCTCCACAGCCGCGAATGGAGAGATGGAGTGAGGGAGGTGAGCTTTTCTCTGTAGAATCCCAGATAATTTTTCTTCAAATTATACAAATGAGTGAACATTTATTTAAGTCTCCAGGGATGTCTGAGTCAGGAGTCTGCAACACAGATTACTCTTTCTGTTCCTTGAGTGCCTACTCATGCTCAGAAGAAGCCATTCAGAGCTGTTCCCTTTGAAAAGGCGGCTGTATTTAGTTTGCATGCCTGCTCTTTCTCTTTAAGGCAGTCAAAACCACATAAGAAGCATTACAGAACATCTTTACCACAGAGTCCTTTCAGCTGGCTGTAAGGAAGGCAGTAAGTAGGTTCACGCTGTTGAGGTCTGTATATGAAATGGCATAAAACTACTATACTCTTCATATCCAGATTATCTTGGATAAAGGACTTGGCAATTTTTCCTAAAGGGAAATGCATAATTGCCCTATCTTAAATGTATTTTTAAGGAGAACTGTAAAAGGTGTTTGTTTACTATCCCCTCATAAGGTAATATACATATACTTGCACTACATCTACATATCCTTAGGTGAGATGTACACAAATAAATATACAGCTCACCTTTGAGGACATGAGAAATAACAATAATAATTGTCAGCAATAGTAATTGTGGGTAGATATTGTGTGTGTTCAGAAATCTCTGGGCTTGTATCCTAGCTTGTTTATCTTTTATGTATATTGCAAATTCCTCGCTGACTTTTGATGAGAACAAACACTTACGGACTGAGATCAGTGGTCCTGAAGCTGGGGCTTTCTTTATTGACACTGATTTACCCTTCTCTAACAGTATACTTTATCTTCTTTTAACACACAAAAATTAAATTATCTCTGCTATGAACAAAAAATGCAGGGAATCCCAACAATGGGAAGGAATTATATTTTTGTATTTTGCCTTTATTTTCCCACTTCACCATTGTAAAGTCATTTACAGTCACTACAGGAAGAGAGACATTTTGGCAAAGGATAATTTTCCTTTACAACTTTCCTTGTAATCTTCTGGCAGATTTTCCCTTACTTGGAGAAAAAAAAAGTAAACATTAAGAGGCTGCATTAATATTGCCTGTGCTGCATCATATGGCTGTTTCCCTTCTGTTTTTGACACACGTGAAAATTACGCTCAAGAATATGAAAGCAATGTTCTCAGGATTTCCTTGATGAGAAAAATGGCTTTGGAACCATACTGGTTGCATAAAAATTGAACTGATGGATCACACCTGAGCTAAAGATTTTGTTGCTGCTTGTTTTTATTTTGTTTGCATTGATGTGAAAGTGTGTGTCAGGCTGGATCCAGTGAACGGAGCTGAAACCTGTGGGGTTTGCTGTTTCTCAAAACTATTTTTACTCATGAGCTTTCTTGGAAGGCTCTTTCTATTTATCTGTAGAGTTTTCTGTTCTTCCCTTGACATTTCTTCTATCATCTGATAAAACCTTCTTACAAGGAAGATGGAAACTGTTTTTCCCCTCACAATACAGATCAGATATCTGAATTAATAGACTGTGCTGATAATACTTCCATTGGACAAGTCAAAATAGGATACAGCAGTATTTTTAAGTTGCAAGCACTCAGCTGTGAGCCACAAAGCTCACCTTTTTCTGTTTTCAAGGTGTTTTTAATTGAAGCTGAAATGAAATGTGGCAATACCCTGATTGCAGTTATTCTTTCAAGGTCATACAGTAATCCTTTAACTTCATTTTCTTTCAGGTCTTATGGAGCTTCTCTCCCTTGGGAAATACAGAGTTATTCACTTGCTGAGGGAAACAGGGAGGATGTTGTTTAATATTTTGCTTTGTTTATACAATGCCGTTTGAAACATTTCAGGGCTCTGATTAAACTAGAGGAAATTACTTTATAACTGGAGTTTCTAAAGGCAATATATTCTGGGACATGTACGCCAGACTTTCTCTTCCTCCCACAATTTTGTAAATAACTTTAATATGCCTGTGAATGCCACAGCTGTGTATCAGCAATGTCTAGAGCATTGTTTGGGGGAAGGAAACGGAAGAGTGAGAACATTGTGAACAAGATCCTGACAAAAAAATGCAAATATATCCTTTTAATGGATAGCTCTGCTTTTCAAAGGTAAATAAACAATAAAACCTACTCTTGTGAAATGCCATATTGTAAAATTCCTTTTGAGGTAGAAAACTGTGTTGATGCATGAATCTTGGATCACTCATTTAATTTTCTTTAAATGAAAACTGTATCTGAAGTTCCTGAATTAATTCCTCTCACACTGAAATGTTAGCACATCTTAGATTAAGACATATTAAAAATCTCTCACTTCATTAAGAACTTATTAATAGATTTCCTGTAACCAGTCATCTTGAAGAAACACAATGTAATCTTTTTATCAGCAGAGCATTTTAAAAATAACATTCAATCTGAAATAAAAGTCACTTGGAATGAGTATGATTAATAATTGAATACAAAGATTGGCAAATTAATTAGGCTGGATGGGATTATTTTTCTTAATGTTCCTCTCATTGACAAAGCATTAATGACATTAAGGTTTCTTGGGGGGACACAGTGAGGAATGTCACTGGCACTCCCTCTTCCTAGACCATAACAACAGGAGTATGGCCAGCAGTCATACTGGCAGAGAGGTCTCAGGAGCTCACATGTGGAGCTAGCTTGCTCTGGGGATGTTGGAGGCCAAGCCTCTTTGCTCTTAGATAGGTGGCAAATCTTTAAATCAGCTTTTTGGCCCTGCGAGCACTCCCGGTAGCAGCAGCAGCCTGTGGCAAAACTGGCCGTGATGCCTGGGGCTCACTGGCGTGAGGCAGCCGTGCCGTCCTGGCTGGCAGGGAGCTGCGGTGCTTGGCAGATTTGTGTAGGAAAGGGAGGCAAGAAGAAGGGGAGAGGAAAGAGAGGATGGAAACAGCTAAGTGGACACAGGACTAGTTATAACCAAACCCTGCTGGCATGCCAGGGACTGCCTGTGCCAGCCTTTACTTGGAAGGTCTGGGGGAGTTGCTGCAGTTTTAAATATCAAGACTTTGCTAGTTTTAAATGCCCCTAAGCTCTCCTAAACGTCTCATTTCCTGGTTAGCCACTCTAGACAAACTGTGTGACTTAACAGCTGGAAAGGAAAGAAAGTTGTTTGTGTGTAACTGATTTGAGAGGGACAGGAGAACCATCAATGGTGTGAGTACCAATAATACAGAGATTTTCAAGCAGCAAAAGCACTGAGATGGGATGCAGAAGTAATCAGCAAGGTTTGAAATGCAAGCAGTAAGTACCTAACTGATTTTCTGAGAGGCCCCTGAAACAGCCAGGACATTACGGTCAGAAGAAAAATTGGTTCAGAATTGTTTGGTTTTGTTTCCTTCTCAAAGGTTTGTCAAGCTATCTGCTTCAACTGAGATCTATAAAACAAGCTGAGCTTAAATTTTGGACTCTACATGAAACATTGTATCAAAACGTATAATACAAATGAGGTTGATATGCACAGACCAGGGATGTGTTTCATTGTATTCAAAACAAAGCATAGAATTCAGGGGTGCTTGGATGGATGCTATGTAAACTACCAAAATTGAATCAGTCTTCTTGGCATAGTCCCGACATTCAGCCTGATGAAATGGTTGTTGGCTACAAACAGAAAATGAAAGGGAGGCTATAATGAAACTAGCATTTCAGTTTTAAAGCATAGCTGTTGCCACAGCAACCTCTGTAATGGACACATTTAATTCTAAAATTCAGCGCAGCATCTGAACTGACTTGAACAGTAAACAGGATGTCAGTGCTTGCAAACCATTCTACTGATAAGAATTTACTCTTCCCAGCTGGGATGAAAGGGGTACATGTACATAAACTGGTGATGAAGGATATTGATTAACTTGCTGCCCTGTACATTTTCTTTTAAGCTATTAATTTGGTTTCATAGCCTAACAAAGATAAACATCCTATAAATTATATTCTGAGGAAGATACTAGGCTGAGATGGATATTTTTGAAGTCTGTCAGTTTTTGCAAGCCCAAGATTCATGCACTAAACAGTGGCTTAACATGCTTCTGCTTATGAGGATTTCCAGCATGGTGTCACAAGATAACTGATATGTCTCTGGTTTGAGCCCTGAATCATATCTGTTTTACTTAAGACTGTTTTTCTCCTTGTTTTAATCCTCTATCTGCTTCTACCAGAATGGAAAAATGAGATGACACCTTGCCAGTTTTTAGGACAAGCAAGAATCTTACTGTTTCTAATGATGGTCTGTCTCACCACAGGTTCATGATTCCTTGAACACTGACTTAAGGCATAAATCTGATAAGTTTAAATGCCATTAAACAGGCCATAAATTTCATTTTACAGAGTCTGAAACTTGTTTCTCTTTGGATCCTGCTGTGGTTTGGAAGGAAAATAGAAGTTTTAAGATGGGCAATGTTGTAACTGAATTAGTTTATTTGCAGTAGGTATGCTGGATCTCCATTCTGTTAGATGGTATTGTTTATGCTTCAGATAATGCAGAGGCAAGATGGCTCAACCCTTAACTCTCTTGCAAAACATCTGTTGTTAGAGAGAGATCCACAAAGCACAGTAGTTGAAGACCCTAACTTTTTAGCTCCCAAACTGTGCAAGGGATTGAAATAGTACAGTCATTGATTTACACTGTGGCCATTTGCTTGATAAATTAATCTCTGTTCCATTATGTGGACTGAGGCTGTAAACATACCACATGCCAGCAGGATTCATTGAGGGAGAGCACAAACAGTTCATCTCCCTACTTAACCACAATGTAAAATAGAGCTACCCCAAAAAGCTGTACTACCCTGCTAGTTGGATCCCAGCTCGATTCCCTGCTTCTGGTACTGGAATCCAGATCAGTCTACCTTTTCTCAGTGTTAAGGCTCCTATTACAGAGAGATGTGGACAGGCTGGAAGAGTGGGCCACCAAGAACTGTACGAAGTTCAACGAAGACAAATGCAAGGTCCTGCACATGCGATGACATAACTCAAGAGCCCAGTCTAAGCCAGGATCTGATGTGACTGGAGAGAAACCTTGCTGAAAGGTACCTGGGTGTCCTGGTGGACAAGAAGCTGTAGGTAACCATATTTGATTGCAGTGAACCACTTCTTATGCTTCAGTGTGCTAGGAAATGTGTGCAAAGTGAGGTTATATTAACTAAAGAGTCAATGAGGTAAGAAATAAACTGAACTAAACTAAGCTTGAGATTAGAAGAAGCTAAAGGAAACATCCAAAACTGAGCTAGGCAATGAACAAATGACTCATGTGAACCATGAGAGGTACAGTTCCCATCTCCTTCCTATTTTTATTTAGTGGGGTAGAACTCACTCTTTTTGTGAATTAAATTACCTGTGAAAGCGGAGTGCACATGGTGTTGCTTGTGGCTCAAAGCACGCTGGCAGGCATGAGAGAGCTCTGGGTGGCATCAGAGGAAACTCTTTCAGTCTCCTGCCAGTGTTGGATTAAGAGCAGCTGTGGGCAACAGCACCTGAATCGTGCCAGGATGTCTTGCACCCACGTTAGCCCCAGTATTTAGCTTTTGTCAGGAGCTTGTGTGCCTGCACCCACGGCACTGGGCTGTGCCTGCCTGTTTGGTAACACTGCTGCAGGCTGGCTCAGGCCTGCTGGATGTCACAGTGCCAGCAATGAGCCTGGTGCCACTTGCCAATGTGTGGGCAGAGGGAAGGAGGGCACTGCTGGTGGGACAGGGATGCAGCCAGGGACACAGGAGAGGCCAGGGGACACAGTGGTGGCTGGTGTGGGCAAGCACCAGGGGTAGGTGGTGCAGCGTGCCAAAACCAGCCATTGCAGCCCCTCCCCATGGCTCCCAGCTGAGCTGGCTTGGCTGGAAACAGAGCGGGACATGAGGTGTGGTGGCAGGTTACCTCCATGCCTGCCGGAGGGGAGGGTAAGCTGGGCAGAGGGATTGCTGGGGAGAGGGTCTGTGTGGGGAGAGGCACTAAGGAAAGTCCTTCCTGGGAAACGAATGAAGATGTGATCCTTGCCAAAAATAAACATACTGGAGTTTTCCCTTTACTTATACAATGCTCACTATCCCAGTAAGAACACTTCTATCCCTTTTCCTGCATGTGTCTTCTTCTTGGTATTCTTACGTGTCTCTCTCCCTTGTAGCATCCCATTCCTTGCAGATAGCCTTTCAGAAGAAAATGGTCAGAAATTAGAATAAGTATTTTCTCTAATATAATATTTAGATTTTAGTTCCATCTCTTCCTTTCTTTTTTTTCTAAATGCTGTTGAACTCTTGCATGACTTTCTTTTGTTTTTCTGGTAAAATTTCTCATAGATCCTTTTGGGTTGAATTCTATCTTCTATGTGATGGAGTTGCTTAGGCTGCCTCAAAACAGATATTTAACAATTTTAGTACACGCTAGATAAATTCAAGTTCATATTTTTGCATCAATGTACTTGCAAAGAAGCTGTGGATGGTGGGGCTGAATTGTCACCACCTTGAGAGGAGAAGCAGCAATAAAAAATGATTGTCAGGTACCGAGAATGTTCATAATAAGTGCTTTAGAAAATCGCCTTTTAGGAGCATCTCGGTTATTGCAAACTTGCTGAACAATTAGTTATATAAGTATATAATCAAATAAAAAAAGGAAAGAGACAGCTGTGGAATTTTTCAGTTATAATCAGGATAGCTGATCCAATGACTTTTTTTTTTTTTTAATTAATATAGAAGTAGGACATCAAATAGACATGAAAAGATAACCACAAAAATGCCCTTACTCTTAATAGTTTGAACATCAGATGTTCCCATAAAGGCATGCCATTATATCCAATCTTGCCCTGTCTTCTTTTTAAAATGAAAAGAACTATAAAATTAAGTCTTTACCAGCATCAACTTCTGTTGTGGCTGTATATTGAACTTAAAACAGACAGTATTTTAGCTAAGTAGCACTATTTATCAAAACAATGTCTTAGAATGAAGTCTGGGAATTTATTTTTTGTGTTGTTTTTGAGTATTCTTTGTCAAGTAAAATTACTACATGCCTGCTATCCCTGGCACACACTGAAGTCCCCTAATAATGAGAAATTACTTTTGCATTACTTAGTCGCATTCATTAAGAACTTGAAAAATAATCAAGAGAGTGCTTTTAAATTTGAAAGTTATTTAAATAGCAAATATATAGGGCAAAATCCCTTCCACTGAATCAGGTCCAATAGTTTGCTTAGGCAGCATAAAAGAATCAGCCTCTGGCAGCATCTGTCCAGCTGAGAATATCCTTGATGAAAGGGAAATTTCAGCTGGCATGTAGTTTGTTTACCCACCTTCTTTGCCAATCAGTCACACCAAAGCAGACATTCAAAGCACGGAGGGACAGAAGTGTGCAGCTGCGTGGTGCTCATTCGCATTTGGTGTAGGGCACCGTGGAGGGAGCTTTACCAAAAGAAGCGTGGAAAAGTGATGATCATCAGGCCTTAAAAATATTGTCATAAAAGGGTTTCAGTCTTTTTGAAAGGGCACTCTCTGTGGGTACAAGCCCTTCCTGGGCTGGTCTGCAGCCCTCTGATTCCAGCCCTGCTCCTGACCAGAGGGCGTTTGAGATGGGAATCCTGCCTGGAGAGAGAGCAGGCAAGGGGGTGTCCCCAGGCACAAGCCCACACCACAGCCCCTGCAGCCTGAACCATTACCAAGGGGCTGGTGGCCCCTGCTCCTGGCCTGCTTTCTGGGATTCATTGAGGAGTCAGAGGCAGGACCAGTTGGTGTCTTCCTACTGCTTGCCAGGGAAAAAACAAACAAAACAAAAAGAAAACAAAACCAACCAACAAACCAAACAAAAAAAAAGCAAAGCCAAAACAAAACAAACACCCCAACCAACCAACCAACCAATCAACCAACCAACCCAAACCAACCCAACTTTTTGAGGGAGAAACTCCCTGCGGACAAGCAGTGCCAGGTACTCCAGAGGAGCAGCTGGCCTTTTCCAGCTTCAGAGGATGCTCTGGTGAGGACAGCGACCTGCAGCTTTACTGCCAGCACTGCTCCCTCTCATCCAGGGCTGCCAACATATCAAGCTGCTACCCCACCTTCTGTATGATCTAGGTGCTGTCTAGCACGAGATGCCGTCTGGTACTGCATATGATCCATCAAATTCACAGTCATCTAGTCAAATTAGCAGGTGTTGTTATCATTTGGAAGTCATGAAGTTGTGACCACCTTGTACAGAGTAGATTGCTTCTCACTGTCTCCAACACCATATGCTTCCAGCAGGAGCATTTGTGACATGGAATTCCACTGTGGAATATTAAAATACCTCATCAATTTTTGTCCCAGAAACTCAGGTCTTAAGTCTTAATATGAAAGATATCTGAAGTTCTTTTCTGCATCTGTAGGAGCCAAGAATAGCACTAGCAACAAGAAGAAAAGCTTCCTGTTCTATTGAACTCTTAAAGTTTTAACAATGTTTCTCCTCTTACAGCACAAACCAGGAAAGGGAGAGTTGTCAGTGACCTCTCCTTGCCCCAAACCCTAGCACTGGTGTGTGCATTCGGCAGGAACTATCTCTGAGGATATCTGAACCCACACTTCCCCCATATCAGCTAAACATGTTGACGTCTGTTTGCACAGTCACGTCTTCTTCCAGATATGAAGCCAAGGTAAGAGAGAAAGTCTATCTTTGGTCAGGGGAATTATGTGAGAATCCAAAAACCATTGCCATCCTTCTAGCATGCCTGGAGGTGAACATCTGAAGATCCAATGAAGAATCACTCAGCATCTTTTGAACACTGTTTTATTTTAAATCCGGCTTCAGTTGCTCCCAAGAGGCTTGGACATCGGTTGCCTGACCTGCAGTTCTTTCAGCAATTACTACCGGCAGTATTTGTTCTTAAGCAGTGATTCATTTTTACTTCCTTTGATATTTCACTTTGAAAGAATACTGAAGGTAAATTGTTCAAATGGTCACATGAATGCTGTACATCTTCTCACAGCAAGTTCACTGCCTTTGACCCCAGTGTGCTTATATCATAAGCATTTGGAATTACTTTCAAGGAAACCAAAATCTAGGCAGAAAAAAACCACTATAAAATGTATTGATGGAAAACAAATATAATGATATCTTACAGTGACTACTAGCATCTGAACTAAGAAGCCATAAAATGATATTTGTGGTTATTCTACCATTGTTTCTCTCAAACTTGTTTGTGAAGGGTTGGTTTTATTTTGCTTAAGTAACTTTTGCCTGATGTCTGCACCTCCATCTGTGAAACTTCAGTGGTGTTATCTGAGGAAAACAGGAGCAGAAGGGAAACATCTTAGCTCCATACTCACTGAGCACAAGATTAAAAGGAAGGCCTTGGTGCATTTTTAGTAAACTAGGTGATTACACATAGAGCATTCCTTTTCTATCTGGGAAACCATGTATTTTACAGAGCAATCTGGACTTCCTTGGTCAGCTGGTTTAAAAAATAAATTTTCAATTCTGTTGCCACTTCCAGGCAATTCAGAGAATCCTTGATAATCAAAATCAACTCTCTGTTCTATTGTAAATTTTTGCACCTGGAATTGATGAACACTTGGTTTATTATGCTAGAGGAGTCAGTCATATGCAGCTGTTCTTCCCCCAAGTGATTAATTATCACATGTTAGAAGTGCCTCCTACATTACACAGTAGCTGAATGAGTTTCCTGTCTGCCATTCAACTTCCTAACAATTTAAAAAAAAAAAAATGTTGTGCATCAAAATTAGACCAGAGTCCCAATAAACCCAAAAGTTATCACCTGAGCCCTTTCAGTAAGCAATCTGTTGCAGAGGTGTCACTGGAGTTCCCCAGCTGTAATATTTATTAAAAATAACTTTTGTTCATAGATGAGCATTATAAAAATTTACCAAAATTTCCTCAGACACTGAAATAGGGGGTGATCAGTGTTTTACATATGGCACAAGAAATTTAAGCTTTCTCCAGGGTATTTCTCAAACATTAAAGTGCAAAAGATTTCTGTGGGACCTTGGACAAGGTGTTTCATTTCTCTGCAGGAAAAGTCAAAGTGTATCTATTAGACTTGTCAGTTCCTATATTCATAAGGATGAGGGTTGGCTATTCCAAACCTCTTGTGCTGTTAAAATAGCAGTGCTGTTACCTGATAGTTTAAGATCACATAAGATTGTATTGCTTCTGAATAAGGCTATCTACCCTCCCATGTCCCTACCTATTCACCTCCATTGCTGCCTTCCTGTTGCCACGACATGGTCCGGGTGAAAGCTGACCCTGAGGACAAACGATATGAGTAATTTGAGCCAGTTCATTCAAGCTCTGGGGTAACTTGGTGTGACACAAAAGAGATGAGGAGAATGTGTACACAAAGCATACGGGGAAGAATGTGCTAGTGGTTCATAAGAAAGGCAAAGCCTAAATTGGCATCAGGTGGCTGTGAAACAGCACATTTACATTGCTTAGGATTTGTGTATGTTTTCAGCTCTTGTTTTTATATCAGCAGAAAACCTAATCTAAGGATGGTGATGACCAAAAAAGAGTAGATTCAGCTATGTATTATTTCTTTTGGGGAGCTGTTACATCCGAGGCTGCATTTGCAATAGGAGTGCTTGCAGATATCACTTTACCAGCACCCTCCTTCTTGGCTGCAGTGTACTTCACTGGGCTCTTATGAGCTGCGGTGACAGTTACGAAAACATAATGCTCTGTGTCCCAGTTCTCCTCTGATGAAACAGAACCCCTCCCCACCTCACAGGAGCAGTGAGAAAATTAACACTTCAAGCAATTGAAGGTTTGAGATACTGTGGTAATGACAGCTATATAACTGTGCAGTTTCACTTTGTGTTTAAATCAGCCTGACTGCAGGCTGAGCCAGAGACTGATGATTCCTCCAGTTGATCTCCTCCTCCTTGTGTCCATTCCACAGTTGTTTTTTTTTTTGCACCTCTGTGGGGATCCCACCAGTGCAGAGTAGCCCTGTCTGCCCCATCAGCAACAGGTACTCCACAACCTCTGCTGAAGCAACTTCTGCCATTTCAATCACTCAAGTTTCCTCAAGGCTTTTGCAGGCGTCTCTCTGACCTGCCTGTAATTTATTCCTCCTTTTTATTCATGTGTCTCCTTCCAAATCTTGGCAATGTTACTGTGTCTCTCTAACTGATTACGTGGAAAGTTCCTTACTCTTGGATTGTGGAAAAGTTTGTCCAAATGTTTACAAGGGCTTTAAAATTGGTTGACTAAGAACACGTTACCTTGTTTGGCCTAAAAAGGGACAAACAATTAATGCTGCCTGTAGAAAGCATCTATAATGACATTTTTCAAACCCAAGTACTTTGTCTTATATGAAAAGGCCTTCCAAATGTCACTTACAATATCCTGGTTCACTTTAACTGATGCAATAGCTTTTATGTAGATCTTCATAAAAATACCTACCTGCAGTATACCAGCATGACTTAATTACCTACAGCTGCACAAAATGTAAAATGCTAATGCATACTTCAACTGACACTCCCGCCTACTTTCAGTGTCAGTAATGTATGTTGCATATTAACATATTGTTTGAGTAACTGTATTTCAAACTCAGGGTCTTCAGCAGTTTTAATACCCTGTTTCCCCAAAAACAAGACAGGGTCTTACATAAATTTTTTCTCCAAAACTTATTACTTTTTCACATGTATAACTGCCTGGATGCTATTTAAATTAACTTTTTTATTAACTGTAACTAGGGCTTATTTTTGGAGTAGGGCTTATATTTCAAGCATCCTCAAAAATCCTGAAAAATCATGCTAGGGATTATTTTTGAGGTAGGTCTTATTTCTGGGGAAACAGGATAGTTTTTCTGTTGGGATACCTGGGATCATCAGGATATAAGCAGACTTTATAACCTGGACTGAGAGGTATGGGAAATTACACTCCTTATGTCTGCATATCAGATTTGCTACTGAAAGAAGAGGCATGCTGCCCTACCTGGAACCTACTTACTTATCTAGTTGTCTAAAAACTGCCTGTCCATCTTTTATTAACAGAAGGTACAGAATTAATGTATGCCAATTCTGATAGTCAGGAAAATTAATATACATGTATGATTGCAATATACACCAGTATATACAGTTACATAATGGTAAATTAAAGAATATATGTATGTATAGACTCTAGAAAGCCCTGCCTATTTTGAACTTACTCTGCAGCAGGCCTCAGCCATTTTCACGACATTTTTCCTTGCTTCTTTCAACTCTATTCAGAAAATTAATAAATGCCAAACGTGCATTAACAAATGCAAGAGAAGCCTGTGTTGTTTGCTTTGGCTTCATTGTGAAAAGCCCATCACTTTTTTCCTGGCAAAAAGGAATTGGCCATAGGTATCTACTTTTGAAGCTCTTGTAGAAGCTTCTTCAAACTATATCCAAGGACGGAGCTAAGAGGAGAACCATATACAGATTTTTCAGCCCTCATAATCCTTCATATTTTTGAGCATGCAAGTATTTACTCATAGCTTTGAACTCCTACAAAAACAAGATAATATAGATAGCATAAACACATTGTCATAATTTAAATCAGTCATGCTATACTATACAAATAATCTCCTTCTGGTATCTCATTTTTTATTAGGAACAGTAGGAAGTACTACGAATTTCTACCCACACATTCACTTTTGATGAAAATATCTTCCTTTCCTCCTATGGTGTCATTCCCTCTTCAGCACAATTGGGTGCTTCACGATCCTCAAGGAACTGTTTTGCACAGAAAAAAATAGAACTGGTCATGAACTTCTGCTCTTTGTTATACTATATTAATGTAGAAAAAACAAGTATGATAAAAGAAAAGCATTCAGTTCTAGTCTTGACAACAAAAAAGTCATAAGACAGCTGAGCAGTCCTCAAATTTAAATATTAACATTGATAAAACAATGTCAAATGCTTTCATAGCAAAAGCTACTGTGTTGAACTTGAAATGATGTTACCCGGGCTTTTTCTTACTGCTCTATCACTGTTACCCATTACTTCCCAGAAAAAAAGCCATATTCAGTTCTACTGAACCTCATCTGGAGATGGGTTCTTGTTATAATTCCTCATTGTCATTTCGACTAGCATTTTCCTCTTTCTCCTTTTTCTGTCTTCTGACAGATACTCAGCAATGATTGGAAATTATCAATCACCTTTCACATACCACACACTCTGTAAGACTTCCTCCACTTTCCTAGTAAGAATAAGAACTAAATGAATACATATAAACATTTACGTGGATAAGTTTCACAGTACCTTCACTTCTTGTTCATGCTAATAATTTATTGTTTAGTATGCAGACTTTTAAGAATTAGTAAGAATTTTTGAAAGAGGTCTTTCAAGAATGGATGCATGGAAATATAATGTTACATTTCATGTCATGCAGAGCTTTCCCTTTTTCCCTTAAAAAACCTTAAGAAAGCTCAATAGAAGATCCTGCCATTTGCCTAAAAAAAAAAAAAAAAGGCAGCTAAACTTGAACATTCAATAAGGAAAATTACACAAATTTTACCAGAAAGGGCTTTTCACATAAAACTAGCAGAACTCACATGACTGGAATGTGGTCATGGATGGCTATGTCCTTTTCAGGAAAGACAGGCCAGCCAGGCGTGGCGGTGGAGTTGCTCTTTATGTGAGAGAGCAACTACAATGTATTGAGTACTGTCCAGGAACGGATGAGGAGCGAGTTGAGAGTCCGTGGGTGAGAATTAAGGGGCAGGCTGGCAGAGGTGACACTGTTGTGGGTGCCTATTACAGGCCACCAGATCAGGGTGAGGATGTTGATGAGGCCTTCTACGGGCAGCTGAGAGCGGCCTCACAGTCACAGGCCCTGGTTGTTATGGGGGATTTTAACTACCCTGATGTTTGCGGGAAGGACTGCTCAGCCAGCCAGCCTCAGTCTAGGAGGTTCCTCCAGTGCATTGATGACAACTTCCTGATGCAAATGGTGGAGAAGCCGACTAGGAGAGGTGCGCTGCTGGATCTCGTCCTCACTAACAAGGAGGGTCTGGTTGAAGCAGTAAAGGCTGAGGGCTGCCTTGGTTGCAGTGACCATGAGATGGTGGAGTTCAGGATCTCGTGTGGCGGGAGCAGAATACCAAGCAGAATTGCAACCCTGGACTTCAGCGGGGCAAACTTTGGCCTTTTCAAACAATTGCTGGGGGAAATCCCGTGGGTAAGGCTGCTTGAAGGTAAAGGGGCCCAAGATAGTTGGTTAACATTCAGGGACTTCTTCTACCAAGCTCAAGATCAGAGCATCCCGACGCGCAGGAAGTCAAGGAGGGGAGCCAGGAGACCTGAGTGGTTAAACAGGGAACTGCTGGGCAAACTCAAGTGGAAGAGGAGAGTTTACAGATCATGGAAGGAGGGGCTGGCCACTTGGGAAGAATATAAGGCTGTTGTCAGAGGATGTAGGGAGGCAACTAGGAAAGCTAAGGCCTCCTTAGAATCAAACCTGGCGAGAGGGGTCAAGGACAACAGAAAGAGCTTCTTCAAATACATGGCAGATAAAACTAACACCAGAGGCAATGTAGGCCCACTGATGAATGGGGTGGGTGCCCTGGTGACAGAAGATACAGAGAAGGCAGAATTACTGAATGCCTTCTTTGTCTCTGTCTACTCTGCCGGAGGCTGTCCTGAGGAGCCCCGTACCCCTGAGGCCCCAGAGGAAGTCAGGACAACGGAGGAGTCTGCCTTGGTTGATGAGGACTGGGTTAGGAACCAGTTAAGCAACCTGGACATCCATAAATCCATGGGTCCAGATGGGATGCACCCACGGGTGCTGAGGGAGCTGGCTGAAGTCATTGCTGGACCACTCTCCATCATCTTTGCCAAGTCTTGGGAAACGGGAGAGGTGCCTGAGGACTGGAGGAAAGCAAAAGTCACTCCAGTCTTCAAAAAGGGCAAGAAGGAGGACCCGGGCAACTATAGACTGGTCAGCCTCAACTCCATCCCTGGGAAAGTGATGGAACAACTTATCCTTGGTGCCATCTCAAGGCATATCAAGCATAAGAGGGCCATCAGGGGCAGTTAACATGGCTTCATCAAGGGGAAGTCATGCTTGACCAACCTCATAGCCTTTTATGAGGACATAACGAGGTGGATAGATGATGGCAGAGTGGTGGATGTGGTCTACCTTGACTTCAGTAAAGCATTTGACACAGTCTCTCACAGCATCCTTGCTGCTAAACTGAGGAAGTGTGGACTGGACGATTGGGTAGTGAGGTGGACTGTGAACTGGCTGAAGGAAAGAAGCCAGAGAGTCGTGGTCAATGGGGCAGAGTCTGGTTGGAGGCCTGTATCTAGTGGAGTGCCTCAAGGGTCAGTTCTGGGGCCAGTATTATTCAATATATTCATCAATGACTCGGATGAGGGAATTGAGTGTACTATCAGCAAGTTTGCTGATGACACCAAGATGGGAGGGGTGGCTGACGCGCCAGAAGGCTGTGCTGCCATCCAGTGAGACCTGGACAGGGCTGGAGAGTTGCGTGGGGAAAAATATAATGAAATATAACAAGGGCAAGTGTAGAGTCTTGCATCTGGGTAGGAACAACCCCAGGTTCCAGTATAGGTTGGGGAATGACCTATTAGAGAGCAGTGTAGGAGAAAGGGACCTGAGGGTCCTGGTGGACAGCAGGATGACCATGAGCCAGCACTGTGCCCTTGCGGCCAAGAAGGCCAATGGCATCCTGGGGTGTATTAGAAGGGGAGTGGTTAGTAGGTTGAGAGAGGTTCTCCTTCCCCTCTATTCTGCTCTGATGAGACCTCATCTGGAATATTGTGTCCGGTTCTGGGCCCCTCAGTTCAAGAAGGACAGGGAACTGCTGGAGAGAGTCCAGCGCAGGGCAACAAAGATGATTAAGGTGGTGGAGCATCTCCCTTATGAGGAAAGGCTGAGGGAGCTGGGTCTCTTTAGCTTGGAGAAGAGGAGACTGAGGGGAGACCTCATTAATGTTTAGAAATATATAAAGGGTGAGTGTCATGACGATGGTGCCAGGCTCTTCTCAGTGACAACCAATGATAAGACAAGGGGTAATGAGTTCAAACTGGAACATAAGACATTCCACTTAAATATGAGAAGAAACTTCTTCTCAGTGGGGGTGACAGAACACTGGAACAGGCTGCCCAGGGAGGTTGTGGAGTCTCCTTCTCTGGAGACACTCAAAGCCCGCCTGGATGCCTTCCTGTGTAGCCTCATCTAAGTGTTCCTGCTCCAGCAGGGGGATTGGACTAGGTGATCTTTCGAGGTCCCTTCCAATCCCTAACATTCTGTGATTCTGTGATTCTGTGAACTGAAACAGGATTTGTTCTTAGGACAGGCACACAAGAAAAAAACAGTGAATCCAGAAAAACGCTGTCCAGGTGGAAAACAGTGTGTCCTAGTTTTACACTTTTTCAGTCTCCTTCTCACCATTGTTTAAAGCTAAATAAATAACTCTCATTTAGATAATAAGTTTTATTGTCACTTTCACAATAGGCATTAAAATAATATAAATAATTTTTTGTAGCATCTGAAACTTCGTGGTTACTTAAATTCGTGGCTTGGGATAATCAAACTGGAAAAAAATGTCTGCATCCCTCCTTCATCTCAGTTTTTTCAAGCTTTGAAAATTATGTAATAGAAAAATTCGGATTATTGTACTGATTACATATGGTAACTTTTCCTTAAATTATTTTGGAAACTGTGAATAGCTTAAGTGTGGGAGCACTTCTGCCTCTATGTAATTTGTTTACAAAACTTCCAGATACTAGTGGGTTTGAAATATAGCCTCATTTTCCTTCCACTTTTTTTTGGGGAGCAATGTGGCATATTAGGCTTCCAAAAGGAAAAAGTTCAAAATTTTCTGTTCCGTAACTCCTTTCCTTCTTGGATGAATCAAAAGGTTTTTCAGTCTTCCTAGATCCTCATTTTCTCCTTGAACTATCAAAAACTTCAGCATTATCATTTGACTAGTTACAGAAGTAGGTTCTAAATTGCTCAGTAATTTCAAATAGTAAACAAGTTCCACAAAAATTAAAATCTTTTGGTGATACTTCTTCCACTTACCCCCTCAGGTCTAACACTTATATCGCGCTTCTGCTGATTTTTATTAGCATCTGTCAACACTTTTATTTTTTTTTTAGTAACTTTTCTACGCTCTATCACAGCATTTCCTAATAATGTAAGCTAATGGAGACATTTTCCATCCTAAAATTGTAACACTTGTGTTTCCTGAAAAAACTCTCGTAAGCCAAAGTAAATATACCCAAATTATACTTTCCAGGTTATGTAAAGCATTTTTGAATTAGTAAACATTCATGCAAGCAGAAAGATAAAATTTCCTGCACTTACTAAAAGGAATTTGGATTATTCAGCATGCTAAAACTTTACCTACTACATGCTACTTGGAGGTAAAAACAAGTGATTAAATGGAAATTAACATTTCAAGAGTAGCCATGTGATAGAAAAATGCTGGATATGTGTGAAATTACATGGGATATTTAATTTCAGACAGTCAAGTTACATTATTTCAGAGGATGCATGCTGTGCAACTGATACAATAAACTTGTATTTGTTTCCTAGTGAAGCAACATATTGCTTTCACAGGGTGGTAACGACCCGCTAGTGATCTGTGTTTGGAAGATGCCTTGTTATCTCCAATGCTGTTTTTATGTAAGCTTATGTAGCATTTCATCAGAAGTGAAAAGCTTCTCAGAATATTGCCAACTCCAGCATTTTCCTCCGGAAAACAACAAATACTGTTCTGCAGTCAGCATTTTAACTTAATCCAAAATGGTGATGAGAGTCTATGACAGTTTAACTGCAGGCAAAAACTAGGCAAAAATGCCAAACTTTATCTAATACTACACTTTAATGCTGAACTTAATGTTAAACTTTAAAACGCATAAAATAATTTTGCAGAACTTGCAAGTACTTTAGGTCCAAATTCTGCTTCTTTAGTATAGCTACTAGTCATTCAAAGTGTGAGTTTTCTGAAGGAGGGAAATACTACTCAAAAGCTCAAAGGGTATGCATGATCTTTAGTTGCTGTAACTGTGAGGAAATCTAAACTTCAAATTGACCAGATCTCTTCCAAGAAATATTGAGCTGTACCATCATTTCATACATTGTTCACATCTTCCAGGCACGGTGAAAACAACACATTCTGGTCTTTGTGGGCATGAAAGTAAGGTATGTTAGGACATTTTCTGAGATGTTGTTTTGCCTACGGCCAACTAAGACAGCTGGCTAACCCTGTAAGAGAAACAGAAAAATAGGAATAGCTTCCGCTCCTATAGAAGAAGGATATGTGGAATTAACACACAACTTTTATTCCTCTCTCCCTCTATGTTTACAGATGCTGATCTCAGCCTGGAAGGGTGTAGAGTGAGTGAGCTACTGCAGAGGGGTCATGGCTAAATCAAGTAGTTCTTTGTTAACTCTGAGTACCTCCAGTGGGATATTTTATTCCTCTATCCTTTTTGCACTGGTGATCTCATGCATGCTAATACTCTGGTGCTGGGGTGGTGCTGGGGTGTTGCTTTAGTGCCTGTCAGTCTGGTTGGCAGACAAAACAGAGACGGACTGCTGTGCAGCACTCCTGGGATTGACTGACCTGGTGATGCCGTGTCTCAGGGCAACAAAGAGAAGAAGGAAACACTCATTTTCTCTTCCTCCGTGGGGACATTTGTCCCATGAGATGGGATTCAGGCACAGTGAGGCAATGGGCATGAAGTAATCTTCACAGTTTACATCACAGTGCTCACATGACTATACTGAATAAAAACATTCCTCTCCCTGTTGCTGTCTCATCCTCAAAATACTGGAGGCAGTGCAAAAGAAAAAGTACTAGACTGTCGTGTGGTATTGTTAAACTTCAGAGAACTAGAAATCCAAATGATTAGTAAGTCTTTGAACCTTATGAGAATTATGACACTTGCATATTTGAGGATGTGAAAGGATAAACTGTGTGTGCTTTTTATTTGCCTTTTTTTGCCTTTTTTTTTTCTCCCCTTAAGAGACAAGTGGATAATAAGTTACTGAAACTGTAGAGGATTGTTTAGCCTTCTTGTTACTTAAGTGACCTTCCAAAAATTATGTCTTGATAGTGCTTCCACTTGCTGCTATTCAATAAGGACAGTATGCCTGGAACTGTGATTAGGAGAAAGCCTATCTTGAAATGAGCAGTATAATGCCTTTCCCAAACAATAACTTAAGCAGATCTATATGGTTCATGAGAAGTATTCTTCAAAGTATGTCTTTCTCCAGTGATAAATTCTTGTATGCTGCAAATGTTTAGATACACACTTAGCAGTATCCATAAAAGCAGCCCAATTGACTTCAGAACAAAATTTTAAATATGTATGTAAGTATTTGCAGAGACTGGATCATTGTAGAGATAAGCTCTAGTTGTTTTTAAGGTAAATACACTTTTTTATAAAGTTCAGCCAGCAAGATGTGCATGTCAGTTTTCTACCTTTAAAAAAATAGCAGTGCCAAGTTGGAGACTCAGCTTGACAGTTTCTCTTAGGCGGTGCTTAGATATTGGGTCTTTCCCGACAGCCACTCCTGCTTCTTGCATGAGAAAACCCACACACATGATCTTAAAAGGATTTTCTGTCTTATTGTGCCAAACACAATCAGGTGACAGTCACCACGACTCTAAGATTTCATTGAAACCATTTTCTTCCTAAATGTTTGTAGAAAAAGTTTCGTGCCAAAAGAAAAAAAAAAATACACCACTAATTTTAGAGACAAAACAGCAGCCATTAGGACCTTCTAATTCTAATTATCACTTGATTAGGAAAAAATCAGGTGACTCAGGCAGGGTGCTTGGTTGCCTTGTTGGAGCCATGTTTCTACAGAAGTTTCTTAATACCATTTTGACAAGATAAAAAGCTTTTAAAGTGTAGGAAGTGTAATTCATACTCAGTTGAAAGCTTGCGCACTATCGCTTCAATGAAAAGCAGCTTTACTGCAAATAAGATTCATACATCAAATTCTTATTTTTTTATTTGAAGTTGGAAAGTAAATAACTTTAGTCTGAAAGTAGATTTTCTGAAAACAGTGCTGGCACATGTACCTGTTCCTCTGATGGTAAACTATCCTGTGAATCAATCTTTTGAGTGATGCGTCAGCACCCAGAGCACTGGCTTTTATCTGGTCATAATGTCATAGTGCAGCCCCATGTAAAGCCAGCTCTCTGCTCCTCAGTGCTGAGTTATGGCTCAACAAAAGTCAAGAACTGATCCTGTAGAAGAACTGCAGTTGTCATAGTTGTAGTTGTTTATTATTAGTACCAGACTCATACCACATATAATCCCTATTAGAACTGGGCCAATTTGCTTTTGCTGTTTTTGGAAAAAATGCTGATTTGAAAACTTGGCAGCGTGCAGAGTAAAATTTAACCTCATGCCACATTAAGTAGTTTGTTCTGTAAGGAAAGTTCAGTGGCTAATTTATCATGAACCAAGACTGGCTTTCTGAAGTTTCTTCCAAGCTCCACAGTATTTTGTGAAATGTCCCTTGAAATATGTATTGACTACAATTTTCAGTCCAGTACAAGAGAAAAGATGTCTGCTTGCATCTTTTAGGAAATCTGGAATCACCCCGCTTATTTGCATTTTTTTTTTCCAACTGTTGTCTTCCTGGTTGCTTGGTAGGCAATGTTCTGGTGGCATGGTAAAACCTGAGTAAAAGTGAATCTGAGCAATTTATTTTATATTTTAATTGTTTTGGTTGACAATAGACTACAAATATCTGCTTTACATGTATAAGTGATTTGTGCAAACAGGAATTCTACCAGTTTAAATTTTTTATATTTTTCACTTCTTTAAAAGACTAAACTGAGGTAAACACTCATTTGGAAGCTCTTAGAGTAGCTTTAATAGGATTTATTTGGGTTTAGTTTTTACTAATGTAAGCAACAGCTAATATACTTGATTATCAGTGGCATATATAGGTTTCCTCAGATAATTTGAAGCTAAACTTCTAAAACTGCATTACCACAGAAATCACACCATTCCAAGGTTAAGAAATCATTCCAGTTGCAGAGATTTAACTAGCAAAAGAAAACTAACTTCTTGTGAAAGTGCTGCTTGCTCCAGTGAAAATGCATCCCTGTCTGGGGAATTTATGAACAAGTAGTGCCAGGAAAATTGTGCCTGTGGGATCGGGCAGTGAGCGCTGGGCTCCTGCTGCTTGAAGGAGCCCTGCAAAGTGGCTGGTAATGAAGTAAAGAATGCTCTTGAGGAGGAGTATAAGGGTGGGATATGGTTTGCTTTTTCATGCTTAGCTAAATGCAGTGTCAATCCAGGCACTAAGGAGTTGTTTACCTTAAGAGGGAGAACTTTAGCAACAATTTGGACCACTCTGGCAGGCCTGTGACTAAGCAAATCTTCTCTGCACAGTAGAGCAAGCTGCAGTGCTGGCAGTACTGAGAGGGGATTGAAGGGTTCTGGATGATATATGACCCCCACTTTTCACTGCTTCAAAATTTGGGAGAAAACTCTGGTTTAAATAAAGTTGCCTGATGGATCGTTATTTGATAATATGTACAGGGTGAAAAGCATCAGTTAGCTGGAGATGAGAAAGTGAGACAACGCCAAGCAACAGATTCTGTTTCTGTGTGTGCTTCGTGCACTGGAGCTCCTTGAGATCTTAGTAGTGGAGCGACTTTTATTCTTCTTGCTCTGCTCCATGACTACAACAGAAAAGGATGCATAAACACGACAAAAAGCCATGTCGCTGGTGAGCATTTCACTTCTTTTGCCTTTAAATAAATTGCACTGTATTTCGTTGAGATCCGCCTTAGCAGCAGAACCACCTGTGCCATTCTTCTGTGGCAATTTTCCAGCACTCTTTCAGTATACTTTCCAGTTTGGTGAAATTTTGGAGATTAAGAAAGTACAAAAAAGATTTCAAGATTCAAATTAAACTTCAGAACTGTATTATCCAAATAACTTTTACTTACTCAGTGATTAAATGTTCTTTATTTAAATAGCCTTTAAAATCTCCTTTAGCATTGGTTATGTGTATGAACTTAAGGTGAGTCACTACTGTTCTTGGCACCAACCTGAGTGTGAAGTTTATCAGTCCGGCAGCACACACTTCAGAAGGGAAAGACCTAGGTGCAGTAGCCACTGTGGTGGCCTCTGCTTCCCTCCACCACAAGCCACCCCATCTATTACCTACCTAACTCCTATAAGTCATGCTGATTAGGCACATCCTGTGTGCATTTACAGCTTCATATAGGGGCTATACCAGCCACAGCCGCAGCCTCCACAAGCCCTTTGTTCCACCCAGGGGATCCAGACAGCTGCATTGAGGAAGTTCAGCCAAGTGTGTGATCAGGCTTGGTAAATGGAAGGGGGGAAGGAGACTTGGAGCTCCTGAGCCAAAAGATTTCTCACTCCTTACTCCACTCTTGACCTTGGTAAATGCTATTACTCTGCCTGACACTGAATTCTCCTTACTTGATGGCTCTGCTTTCAGAGTTGTGATCTCATGACCGTGGCTCACCCTTAGGTGAGCAGAGATTTTTGACAAGAGGTACAGGCAGCTGACAGATGGATCATGTTCAAGATGACTAATAATGCTTGTAAAACACCAGGATGAAGGGGATTACCCACAGTGCCCTGATTAACGCCTTCCCTCTTCCTTCTTACAACTTACTCCAAAAGATGGGAGTTAATTGCAAGCTAGAAAACTGACCTCTCAAGGGTGACAAAGAGCTGAACATCTTAGATCTGGGGTAAGGTATGAAGGCTGTGGATAGCTTAGACACCTGCTCAGGCAGCTGGACACTGGCATAATGTAGGTGCATCCACATTGCAGCTGGGGCTGGACTCAAATATCCATGTCCTGTTCCTCTGCATTCAGGTTTTATCACCCAGAGGGCCAAATTATGTGCCAAAATGGAGCCAGATCACACAGAGCAGTTTGTAGGTGGTCTGGCTGATCAGGAATGGAGACTTGGACCTGAAGCTGAGAATTCGCCACTATAAGAGTGCAGCGAGACCAGTACCCAGAGAAGTGTCTGCAGTGGCTAGGGGGTCGTTGACGTCTCTGAGCAATTCAGAGCAGAAACTCATACTCACAGAACAGAGCAGGTGCTTTAAAACTATGCAGTGTGAATACCTCCATTTATTTTAAGTGCCAATAGCACTCCAGTTCTGAACAGCATTACAGGTGTTGAGTTAATTTCTGCTTTCGTCAGTGCAGAAGCCTATGGATATCTTTTAATTCAAAGTGCAAGCCTCATTTCACAATCTCCTCCTCACCAAGGAGAAACTTTGAGAGCCTGCAGGGACAGCAAATGAGCCTTATCTTTCAAGTCTGTTGCCATCTAGATTTCTGCAAACCCTTCTCAGTGGGTTCTGGGGTTTCCAGCTACTCTGCAGCCTAGATAACTTCACCTGAGGCAGTAGTACTTCTCTTAGTGTCTGCCCCTCTTTGCAGCTATACATGGAAGTAATCTAGTCAGTGCTAAGGTTCTGGATATCCACAAAGTCCAGGATATTATCCATGGAAAACACTCACTGCTGCACACCCCTTGTCCAAAATACTTCCAAAGTATGTGTGAAAGTTTGGAGATAGATTTGATGCAGATTGAGGTCTCATATGCACCTGAAAAGTTATTTGGAAACTACTTTTGTGGCTGTAATTTCTAGGTGGTGTCACCTAGCCTGAGACTGAAGCCAGGGAGCTGTTTTCTAGAGTGGTATTCTGCCACCAGTCCAGGGCTATTTCTGAAACACACAGGTACAGAATATGGAGTAAGAGTGTAGTTTCAAGCAAGTTTTTTCTCTGGGAAAGCTGTTCTATGAGGGTCCCATTGTTTTCACCAACGGCCACACATGACGACTCCTGCACCTTAGGTTACCTTCTGTTTTGCTGTGCCAATGCTGCTACGTATAAGGCCTAATTTTAAAATTTGTTGTTGAAGTTGTACATATTTATTTTCAAGTCAGGGTTAAAAAGAGCCCTGGGAAAGTCCCACAAAGAGGCAGTCCAGATGATAGGAATATGTGATTGGGAGTAAAGTGATCTGAAGAAAATTAATATGGGGTTAACCTAAAGAGGTTTCATTTGCATTTCATGTGAGACTATTGTGTTTTAATAAGAAGTTATAAATTGGGATGAACTACTTTCACTGTGGCAAAATGCTGGATGAACCCAAACATATCTGGAGGGCCTGGGCTGAGCATTTACTTAATCTAATGCTTGCTAACATCTCATGAAGATGACAAAGAAGGAAAGTTTACATGGCAAAGGCATCTGTGGGTTGCTGTACTTGCCCTGCAAAGTCAGTATCATCACCCAGTGGCACAAGCAGCAAGCAGGTAACAGGAATAGATAGAGGAGAGCAGTGGTCATCAGAAACAACCAGTGGAAAGGGCTTAGCAAGAGGATCTAAGGACGGAAGATGGGATGAGGACAGCTAGCAAGGAAGGGAGCTATCAGAAACAGTAAGTAGAGAAGATAGTTTCAGCTTAAGTGCAGTCAAGTCCAGTTTAAGTCCAGTGAGGCCTCCTGGCCCAGAAGCCCAAGCTGGTGTTATCAGATAGGCAGCACAGCTTCAGGATGAAATGTGTTTGGGCTGACACACAGCAAATATGCTTTTCCTGTAACAAGAAAAAGAGATTAACTCTTCTCTGTTCAGTTTGGGGCAGGACACTGGTTTTTCTGTTGCGTATTTTTCTCTCTTTATGGAGAAAACCTCCTTTTCTGCCTGGTTAAGCCTGTTACTCATTAGCTGGAAGAGATGCAGTATAACTCGTTGCCCACCTACACACCAGGCACTTTCTAAAGATGGGATAGTATTTTCCATTTTCTTGGACAGATGCTTTAGCATTTCAGGGAAGACACAGCAAAGTCAGATTCAACTCAGCCAAGACCTGGCAGAGGCTGCAGTTATTATTTAAGATGGAGCAAAATTCTCATTAATGAGGCAGACAGTAAAGCAAAGCTGTTTCATTTCAGTGTTTGTGTGTCTGCATAATCTTGAGTAGCACTCCAAACTATACTGTAAGCCTTCATCATGCCAGTCAGGCTTTCTAGTCTGATTAGAGATATTTGTATTCTTCAAGACAGTTGACTCATGATGATCTTTACTGACTTTTCTTCATAAGTGGATTTCTTATGTTAAACAGATCTTTGCTTTCTAAAGTTTGCCAAAGTACTCTGAGTTTGTTATAGTTCTTTATCACTAAATGCGGTTGACCTTCCCTGTGGTGGGTGAGGCCCAGCCTAATTCATTTCGCAGCTTCTGAAGAGGACAGTGCTCTCGTCCTACGCAGTTTACAGAAAACCCAATATATTTTAGTTCCATTCAATCAAACTTCTGGTAAATCTTTGCTGTGCAAAGGATTGCTACGTAGACGCTTGAGGCGTTTACTCATTGTGGCAAAACTGATTAAATACATTAGTCATAGGATTTTGATTCTGATGATAAATTAAGAGAAAGGATCACATTCAGCAGTGGCAACAAACTGTCTTGACCGGGGTTAATTGTGATTTGAAGCAATTGTTTTTTTCTTTTGTGCTTTTATACTGATTACAGTTTGCATGCTTATGCTTCCAGGGTTTGTTTACATCTTGTAATGAAAACATTTTTATGACTCCCTATTCTCTTATTAATTTTCTGGAAATCATTTTATTTGGACCTTCTCAATCATAAAGATAAATAAATGAGGAATACAATCCTCATAGGTGTATCCCCTAAACAGCTGTGCATCTGTCATTGTACTTCATCACTTTCTCTTTTTCTTCCTCCATGTTGATATAACAAGTTGCAGATGGTAAGTGACCCGCATTTTAAAAATCTATTTTAAACCAATTACAGATACACACTATGGACATGAAGCTGACTCTTTTTCGCCGGGTGCGCTGATGCAACATTCAGTTTCATCACAAAAAGTGACTTAATTTTGCTCAGGTCATTTCTAACACTGTTTGTAAGAAGATAATTAGCTTTTTAATTTTTCTATGCTGTTGATCTCTCTCGCCTTGTAAATAAAAACATTCTGTATTTCTTCGTTGTCATAGTATATCCTGATTTCAAAGGACTCGGGAACTACAGGGCCTATATGGTGAGAAAGCTGTGGTTTTCTATACCAGGTTTAGATACCTCTGCAGCCATTACTCAATAATTTCAATTATAGCAAAGGTGCCCTATATCAGTAACACATTTGTGTTTCATTCCTATTCATGTTGAAATGAACTTATTGCCTTGTCACTTAGTATGAACTGGGGTGAAATTGAGAGTTTGCCTCAATGAGATTTCCTTACAAAATACTAGGAATAAATGTGAAAGCAAAATGGAATTGCTTGCATTTTTTCAGTTTAACCTCAAGAAGTTATAAGATAATTTTTTATTTAGTTCAGTTATAAAATATTTAGGCAGAAATGTGCATGGAGAAGCAACATTTCATTCAAAGAACGGCTGGCAGTAAGGGGTAAGTGGCACATTAAAAATAAATTAGAACACAATGCTCATTATACAAACACCAGCAAAACCAGGAGTGCTTAGGACATAATTTTCTAAAAATGCACATCTGCAACAAGCTCCAGTGGTGCATATAGTAAGTGAAGTTTGTTATTTTTGTACATCTGCTTATCTGTTATATGCCACTTCTTGCTGTAAGGGGAAGCAAGCTGCTAATTCACTTGAATAATCAGGAACTAATGCAGTCCTCTGTGCATATTTCTTTGTTTATGTTTGGGGTTTTTTTCAATTAGAAGCTATCTCTTCTGCTGTGACTCACACCACTGTTATTTATTTACCTTACAGTATTACCAAGGAGTGGTAGGCTAGGACCATAGCCCTGTTGTACTGCTTACTTGACCTGCAAAATAAATTCTCCTGATTCAAATGTGCAGTCAAAATCTCTGACCCTGGAATTGCTTAAAGCTGCATAATGAGACCATGCTGGTTAATGTTAGGCAGTAAATGTCTTTGATGGTTCAGGGTTTCCTGGGTAGATGAAGTAAGCCAAAGAGAATAGGAGAAAGTAATAACAAGTGACAAATAAATACTAACAATACTTAACCACACTCCAGCATCATCAGAAACCCAGAAGGTCCCAGGGCCCAGGTGGAGATACAGGAATTCTTTGTGAGGGTAGATTTTTTTGTTATGACACATCTACTGAGAAGTTATCAGACTGAATTTTATCCAGACTATCTTTTTCAAAAAAAAAAAAAAAAGATTTGAAAACGTCCTTCATCTTACTGCATAAGCTTTTTTTTTTTTCTTTTTTTTTTTTTTCTGGAGATGATTATAATTTCTAAAATTATGTATATATTATAAATAGTCGTTAAAAATTATCTGTGTAGACTCAAGCAGATTGGACAAGGTGTTCTTTATCTCTAAATGATAAGACTGGACACTGTCTCCCATTTATAATTAATTTTCATTGGTAAAATCCTTCCAGGAGGTGGATAGTGGGGAGACAGACAATGTTAGCTTTTGGGATAGCTGCATGTGAGACTAAAGGCACTACATGCAAAAGCAACAACAGTATCAGTGAGAGGAGAGTTCATTCTGCTTCTCCTTCCCAGCCTCCCAATTAAGATGTCACAGTCCAATATTTTGCAGCTTTCCCCACTGGAGGAGTGTAATCCACTGGATTCTACCTGGTGATGACCTCTGCACCAAAGCACTTTGTCTTTTCGTGGAATCATAGAATGATAGAATGATTTGGGTTGGAAGGGACCTTAAAGATCATCGAGTTCCAACCCCACTGCCATGGGCAGGAACACCTTCCACTAGACCAGGTTGCTCAAAGCCCCATCCGAATCCTACCTGGCCTTGAACACTTCTAGGGATGGGGCATCCACAGCTTCTCTGGTCAACCTGTTCCAGTGTCTCACCACCTTCATGGGGAAGAATTTTTTCCTTATATCTAATCTAAATCTACCCTCTTTCAGTTAAAAGCCATTGCCCCTAGTCCTATCACTACATGCCCTTGTAAAAAGTCCCTCTCCAGCTTTCTTGTACATCCCCTTTAGGTACTGGAAGGCTGCTATAACACCTCCCTGGAGCCTTCTCTTCTGCAGGCTGAACACCTCCAACTCTCTTAGACTGTCTTCATAGGAGAGGTGCTCCACTCCTCTGATCATCTTCATGGCTCTCCTCTGGACTTCCTTCAACAGGTCCATCTCCTTTTTATGTTGGGGGCCTCAGAGCTGGATGCAATACTTCAGGCGGGGTCTCACAAGAGCAGAGTAGAAGGGAAGAATCACCTCCCTTGACCTACTAGTCAGAGGACATGGTCAGCTTTCTGGGCTGCAAGCACACATTGCTGCATCATGTTGAGCTTCTCACCAACCAACACCCCTAACAACTTTTACAACTCAGTGGCATGTATTGGGAGTTTTGTGTGATGCATTCATAATTCTTCCTGCTCTTATTTTCTTGGACTTTTTATTCGTATTTTTTAGACATCATTGATTTTGTGTCACAGGATGTACTATATCAATTCATGGAAAAAGAAAGGAGGCATTCAATAATTTTATTCTAATCTTGACAGACTTTATCCATCTGAAATTAAGTGTAAGGTCATTCACCCTTTGTTGAGATTGAGTCAAGAACTCTCTCGCAAAATGCAAAATATTTCAGGCATGGGACTTAGGTTATCCCTAGACTAATAATGATTTTTTTTCCATATCTCTTATATTAAAATGTTCAGAATATTTTTTTCCAGTAAGCCTATTGCTTAAGGGGAATTGGGAACAGACAACAGCCTGTGATAATCTGCATTATTGTTAAACCAATAGTTATTTATTCAGGAGGTAAATGAAGGAAAAGTCATATGAGGTATTGTCAGTTGTCATTTCTGAATCTATATTCTGATTTACTTACAGTACCTCACATGATCTTCTCTGGGGAAAGTGAACAACTTACTGTCACAATCACTTTGGAAGGTATACAGAGTGCTTAAATTGGGTTTTGGAAAAGGTCTTAGCTGACCAGGGAGTTCTTTTGTTCAGAACAGTCAGTCTTCACTCTGCTAAGCTTACTAACATTTGGCTTATGGGAAATATAGGCATTTCCGCTCCTGTTTGAACAGATCTTCTCACATGTACATGCAGTTGATTTGCTGTTCTTGCCTAATCATCTTCTGAGTTCATATAAGCTAGTTACTACCATTCACCCAATCAAAGGACTCTAAAAATATTTCTGTCAAATCTTCTTCTCACAATCCCTTTCCCATATTAATGCCAACTAATAGGATGAGTTACTGGTAGTATAGAGTGCAGTGTTCTCTCACAGTGACCTAGAGAGTCTGCTGTAGTAGAGATAGCTAGAAATATATCAGTTACTAACTGTTGTGGTTAACTCAGACTACTTGCTCAGTTAGTTTGTAGGATTAGCAGTTGGAATATAGTTAGTTTATTAGTGATTGGGTTGGTACAGAGACTAGGAACCACACAAGTCCAAGTTGAGGCAGCTGTAAAAATAAGGACCAGAGATAAACTGTGTTTAGATGAGGTTTGGAGGGCAGGAAGGGGTTCGTAAGGAGGTCTCTAAAGACAGGACAAACAGCAGGCAGTAGGCAGCTCTGGAGATGCCGGTACATATCAGCTAGTCCAGTTTCATTGAGGAAGTCTGTAATTGCTGTTGTCTACCCCAGTGGGAGGCCATGTCCTCCAGATGCCCCTGGGTCTAGGGCAGGTGCATCTCAAAGTAGCCTCACACACCATAGCATCTGGCCTTGCCAGACCGTGGCTCACGCTGTGGCTTGCAGTGCAGACCATGGGCATCACCCAGGCACTGAAGATACAGCATATATGTCTTGCAGTTCTGTTGATACTTGTGTGGACCAGATACCCTAGATATCTGAGGCCCAAATACAGATCTACAGGCTGTTGAAGGAATGATTAAGATACTTGGAGTAGCTGAAACAATCAATGTTAAAGTCAGGAAGCCACGAGGAAAAATTCTTGGTCAGTGAAAACCAGAGGTGATGAGTGATGTTTATGGTTTGGGGGTTAATAGAAATGGTGCTAGCTAGTTCTTATGGCTGGAACAATCAATGGCAGCTGAAACAGGTGGAGGGATAGTTCAAATTTGGCTGAAGGTCACAGCTGAAAGTGATGGAGGTGACTGGACCTACCAAATGCACTGAACTGGATGGGAAGTGGTGTTATCTGGTAGTCTTTGTTGTGACAGTGGCAGACTGATTGTATGTCGATGCAATTTTTGGAAAGCAGATTTTATTGTGTTGTAAGTCATGTGTTTCTGTGGGTGAGAAGTGGGTGCTGTAAGAGGTGATGAATTCATTAACATTAGTGTACCTTTCCACTGTCTCTTGTAGACTGATACTTTTCCATCTATGGAGGAAACAGATTCAGTTTTCATTTTTTTTCTGGCATTTTCTCTTGCATGATATCCAGAAGAGTTACTGAATTTTGCGCTTTTACACTGCTTTGTGCATACAGTTAGAGGCAACAGAGGCAAACAATTTTCTTGTTCTTTTGTTATGCATGATTCAAATTCCCAGTCTCCCTCTTCCTCCCTCACAGTCCAGCACAAGATCCATTTCCAATGAATGCTATTGCTCAGAAACAAAAGTGATAGATTTTGGCTACTACTTATCATTTCTGCAGCAGCATACATCCCAGAAGTCCTCACAAACAGCTTGGAGGCAGCACTTTTTGTGTGTCTGAGGAGAGAAAAGGGAATAATCTTTTCAATAGTCACATCTCTGTCTCTCCCCTGGAAATAGTGTGGGGAACATTGACTTGGCATGAGACCTGCAGGGCCACAGAGGAAGCTCTCTGCCAATTTCCCTTATGATGCCAGTCTAATGCAAAGATCTGGCAGCAATATGGGCTCAGAGAGAGACAGTATCTTCCTTGGTGAACTGATTAGATGTGGATTTATGACATTGCATAACCTGCTAACTTCAGGAAGCCAATACTGGTGCCTTGGCTTCAGTTCAGTGGAGGAGAGTGAAGGGGAGTCTCTTGTTTGATGAAACAGTGATTCATGGCCAGTAAAATTCATGGCAGGAGCCTCTCTGTGAAGAGAGGCAGCCCTATCGGCACTTCAATTAGCTGTGTTTATAATTGATGGCATGGCTGGAAATCACTGTGGTTCATGAGCAATAATATTCATGACAAGAGCAACTCTCTCATTTCAGGGAAAAAGACCAGGAACTGCTCTAAATTGCACATGATTGTGATTAATGGCTTGGGAAGATAAATGGTGAGTGGGTGCCTCACACCAGTGCTGTGCTGAGAAACCTCTTTAAGCCACTTTCAGAGGAACAGGAAAGAGAGGAGGGAACAGCTGTCTGAGCACCCTTGCTTGTCAAATACCTCCCACAGACTTTAATGGTGCATTAAGGTCTGTGCAGGTAGTGCGAAATTGCAGCAATGAGTGTTGCTGGCCAAAATTTTTTTATATTGATTCTCCAACCTTTTGGCTGCTGTGGATACATGGATACATGCAGTACTTTGCGGTATATCCAAACTTCTGTTTGTCATCAAAGAATTCTAGATGAAAATTACAAAATGAGAGGAGGGGCGGAAGGAAGAATGGATGGTAGGAAGGTGATAGAAAACAGAAGAAGTAGAGCTAAGTTTCTACACCTTATTTCCTAGCAGAATTGGAAAGAGCAGAAGGTCTCCAGCTAAGTGGACGGGGTGACAGCCACCACTGTGCGGTGTAGAGTGGGACAGGGTCAGGGCTTTAGCAGAGCTCTACCCAAAGCAAAGAGCCACAATCTACAGAGTTAGAAAACAGATTTGAGGGAAATGGGATGGATTTATCTGCAAAAAAGGGAAAAATTGCATAAGAAAAATAACCAGCAGAGACGAGAGCACTGTCTCATCAGCCCAAGAATCTGTGGGCTACTTCTGATTCTGTTGAAAAGATACCATCATCTTCTGCTGATTCTAAGTATTGCAGTAGAAATCCTTTTACTCCTGTTTCTTTGTCATGTCCTCATAACAAATCTAGTGAAAAAAAAATCTACTGTAGATCCATCTTCCGTAACAAACACTAATATGAAACTTTTCATCTCTTCATCTTCACGACGATCCTGTTTATGAAAGATTTCAGACTATAAGTTTCACCTTTTAACCAAAATTCTTAAACTGGAACATCTTGTTTCCTAAAATATTCTCCTGTGTAGAAATACCAGCTTAGTTGATGATATCTGTCATCAGTATCTAGGACTCAGTAGCCCAGATCATGGACTAAACTCCATTAGGCTGTGTGTCATCCAGTCAGTGAGAATAAAAAAACCTCCTAATGCATTGAACAAACAGGGTATATGAATAGTGAATACAGGTGAGGCTATAGTGATGCTTAGTTACTTCTGCTGCTCATAGAAAGAAATATTTTTAAAACTTGTATTTAATGTAAAGCTACTTTTCTACATTCTTATTTTTCCTTGAAGATGGGGAAAGTACGTCTGTGTCTGCAAAATCTGTTCCTCCTCAGCAGCTGTGTTTTCCTTTGTAGAACTAACTATAAAAATGTAGCTTCTATGTGGGCCGAGAGATGTCTTTTGGAGATTCTCCATGTGCTTAGCAAAATCACTGATTGAACTTAAAACGATGAATATGGATCTAGTTGAATCTGTATTCTGGAGTAAGGGCCTGTTCTTATTTGAAAGCCATTCATGTTCCACTGGCTTTTAACATGAATACTGCCAGTAAAATCATTTGATGCACTCTTCTTTTCAAAAGATATTCCTCCCTGAAGTGCCCAGGCTGACCCCTATTCCCCATGGGCTTCTGAAAAGCCAATCGTGCTTTATATGGGGCAGCTCAGCTGTGAACAAGCTCTGCTGCTGATGGAGGTGTCAAGAGAAAAGGTGATTTGAAAAATAAGGGAATCACCCTCACAAAATTCCAGCAGTTTTAACAAGTTGAAGGTGCTTCACCTTCCGAGCTCAAGAGTCTTCCATCCTAGAATGGGATTCCTCTTAAGAGAAAATGAAACTGTCATATGCTACTTTTCATGAATAAAATTCCATTTTTTGTCTGGTGACATCTTCCTCTTGTGTCTCTTCTAAGGGAGAACAGTAATACTGCAAGAAGATGTTTACATTAGAAATAGTATTGTGTACACAGATGTCACTCAAGGTATGTCTAATAAGTTTTTTGTAGACAGATATGAGTTTTCTTTACTCATATTTTAGGTTGGATAGTGACAAGTCAGTTCCAAACCGTGTAGTGTGGCACTGTGTTTAAATTAGTAAGTCCATGAAGAGAATGTCTATTTGCAATCATATCCTCCACCTCATATTTGCACTTTCTTCTTTCTCAAATCTATGGTACTGAAATGGAGTCTTTGGATAAAATATCTGTTGATATTTCTGAAGGCATATAAATGTTGGAAATCTTGTGAGAATATCTGCTCTATTGAGTTTTTGGAGAGGCAAGAAAAATTGTTCCTGCAGCTGAGTAAAAATTCTAGGTCTTGTTTGATGAGGAGTTAAGACAAACACAAATGCTATTTGTCAAATTCAGAACAGTTTTCATCAGGGCAAACAGTAAATGCCCTAGTGTGGTGACCTTAATTACTGGAAGTAGAATCAAAAGATGGATTTAAAAAAGAAGAAGAGTTTGGAGAGTCCTGAAGTCCTGGCTACTGTGGCTGTTAGCAAAACAAATCACTTTTCCCTCCAACCTTGTTCACTCTGTGCTTGCAATAGGTCACCCTGCCCTCCTCATCTCACCACAGCTTTGACTTTCCTCTTTCAGCTGATTGTTACCTCCCAAAATTAAAGACTTCTGAAGTGCAAAATTAAAGACTTCTGAAGTGATATATTGATGTTGAAATGGTTGTTCCACTTCCCCAACTCATTTTCATTCAGTCACACCTCTTTTTCTCTCTTCCTTTTTTTCCCCTCCATTTGTCCCCCAGTCACTGTTGACAAATTAATATAGTCTCCAAGGTGTGATTAGTCCCCTCATTCTCTATCTCAGTGTAGGAACTATATACCCCAAGCCATGTGCTGATGTTGATCAAATGTGGTTTTATTTCGTCAGATCTTCTGAAGAGAGAAAAATCTCTTTTCATAGATCAAGGAAGGGTTAGCATATTTAGGCTTATTATTCCCTCTGTGCCCAGCAAAACTAAGTGTACCTCAAATTAGGCAGTTAATAAAATATATTATTTTGGAGATGAAGACAAGTATTATTTGAGGAAATTTCCATGCCTGTAGTAAGTTATTTTGTTTAGTT
Organism: Caloenas nicobarica; assembly: GCF_036013445.1. Lineage (NCBI taxonomy): Eukaryota > Metazoa > Chordata > Aves > Columbiformes > Columbidae > Caloenas > Caloenas nicobarica. Next base: position 114,780,060 of record NC_088245.1, on the reverse strand, counting down.
TTTCTTATTTGTGGTATTTATTTATTTTAGTCAGTTTGAATTAATGGTTTGGTCATGCATATTGTTAGGCTAATGCTTATGAGCATTAGTCACTGTGAATCAAGGATCTTTTGCCCCACAGATATTTTCATGTGGCTCCCCGTGATGCTATTATGGATGTACTAAGACAAGAGCCTGCTCAAATTTTTGCATTATCTTCCTTAAGTACAAAAAGGCTGATAGATCTCTAAGACTTCAGAGATAAATATTTTTACTTCCTGCCAGAGTCTCATCCTCTGTTAGAGAGAGACCTGTTTGCTTCCAGGTGGTTTTCCTACAGCTCTTCTGTTTCTCTCTAATTACAAGTATAGCACAGTAAGTTGTTTCAGATCTATCACAGATATTACACTCACGAGGATGATAGTGCAAAATTTTTCAAATACAGTAATAAACAGTGCCTCCTCTAAGGTGCTTACAATCAAAGTAAAAACTACGTCCTAAACATTATCAAGACTGACAAGCCAAGTGCCAATTAATCCCCGATTAAATTGATTGGTTTTTATCTTGTGAATAGGATCTGGACTGAAACCAGCTCATTATATATAGGCCACTATGCACTGTTAATTGGATGGCAACATTTTTCTGTCATTATGTATTTGACAAGATGAAGTTAATGATGACCTAGTGGGGAAAAGTTCTTAATACCATTACCCAGCGCTTCATCTGCTAAGCTTGCAGAAGAATAGTATTGCTACTATCCATGCAATTGCTTTAGGAAGTGTTAACACAATTTTAAAATATCTCTGATAATGACATAACGATGGCAAGCATAGGTCAGGCAAAAACTGAGGCAGCTTAAGGTCAATATGATGGTTTCTAGCAAATCTATATAAATTCCTGTTACGTGAGTTATTTATTTTCCAATTAAAAGGTTTCATTGTCTTCCTTCTTATCATGTTTGACTCATGGCAAGGATAGACTTCTCACATGAACAGGGAGGGCAAACTACAGAATGTGTTCCCCAAACTGGAAAGCAGCCATAGTGCTGAGCAGTTAGTGGATTCTCTGACCAGAGCTTAAGCAGCCTGAGAGGGAAGAATGTCACACACAACTGGTGAGAAGAAAAAAGTGGCAGGTTATTGTCTGTTTGAGAGGTCAGACAAGACAAGAACCGCCCTTTGGCCATACAGTTGACTGTAAAATGTCAGCTAAACAAAAATCATTGTTTCAGCCGCATGTCATGGACCACTGCTTATCTGCAAGAAACATAAAGCAGATGCATCATGGCATATTTGAAAACAGTACAGAGCCTTGGAGAGTTATAATCTAAAAACACTGAATAAAAGCATTGTCTATATATCCGGGTAAACTAAATGCTATGGACAGTTTTAGAAAACTAGCAGTGATTGTACTGGTTTCCATAAATACTTTTCCAAAGAACCTACATATTGTTGATACATGTTCATTCAGTAGCTATACAGACACTGTGTTTGAAGTTGTACTCTCTTTCCACTTTTTGTAATCTAATCTATTTCACAGAGGTTTTAATCATCCTATAGCAGAGAGACGTATCTGGTTTTTTTTCACACCTACCTTAACCTGTTTTCTGAACCTTCTGACAATGATGGTCCTTGAATAAGTATCATCAACCACAATCTCAGAAGCTCTATGGAAATCTGAGATTCCATTTTTCTCTTTTTACAGTTCCCTCCAAAGAAGAAAAAGAACCAGGGAGGGGGAAAAAAGAAAAAAGGCATTAAAAATTTACTTTCCAACAGGGGATTTCACTTTCAAAACTAAAGAGGCAGAAGGAGGCATGGTTGTAAACAATAGGTTGTGAAGGCTTAGTGAAAGTAATGCACAGTGTTGCTCAGTGTCATTGAACTGGGAAAGGAATTTATCCATTCAGTCAGAGTGAAATCACTCCAAAGCAAGCTGCTATCAGAGAACTGATCAACCCCACCCCTGCAAGTAGTGCTTCATGAAAACAACTAAAATAGCATGGAAAAAATGGAAAAATCTTTCACTATTTCTGTTTTAGAAATTAAAAAATACGATTCGAGACAAATAAACTGAGCTTTTGTTTAGTGAAATTGATAAATAGCAAATAGAAGGGAATTCAGTATGTGGTTTGTCCCAATATGATTTATAATTACATCATTAGACGGCTTCGGTATCCCAACAGAAATAGGCTGGCCCCTTAAAAAAGAATTGGTCTGTTAAGCAATTTGGGGATGTATATGGAAGATGTTGAGATTGAAGTGCTTTCAGATCCAGGTAAAAGAGCAGATATTAAATATTTATTTATTTATTTTTTCTTTCTGTACAGGCTGTCAAGTCATTTTAGAAATAAAGTACTGAACACAACAAAGAAAAATCTCCATCTTGGCCTCAGCTTCACAATCTGCTAAGCTAAAAGGATGAATAAACCTAATCAATGCAAACAGAACATCTCAAATAATACTATTCAGGATGAAAAAAATGTTAAAGTGGCACATAACAGACTGATATCAATTTCTGCTGATGTAAGGAGAGAGTGGAGCAAGCTAGAGGTGAGAAATACCATTTAACAATCTCAGTGAAATACTTCTGAACATTGTGCTAAATGGAACTGTGTTATAAATACTCTCACAGGCACTTGGATACCGTAGCAATGAGCACAAAATTGCAATAAATGGGCAAAAGGCCTCTAAAAAGTGCAGTGACAATGCAGTTAAAACCACTGTTTCTAAGGCTGTGCACTTTTATTTTTGTACTAACATGAATACTGAAAAATATTCCACAACCCCATGGTGTGTCCAGCATATTTGTGCTCCTCAAGTGAATTGGTTGTCTGTCAGCGCTATTTCAGATAAGAGTAAATTTTAGGACTGAGAAAATATTTTAGAGCTGGCAATATATTTAGTGAATCAGGTTGATTTTTCACTTTGTGAATGTTTTGCAAACCAACACTGAGTTTTCTCAAATGGATTTGCTATTCAAATAGTTCTGAGTGGCAGTTCTTTCCCAAGCAATTCCTTGTAAATATTAATAATTTGAGAGGCATCATTTAATTGCACTCAAATTGCATTCAGTGGTCTTGGTTCCTTGGTTGAGCGAACTTAATTCCTAGCAGCATGTTTCTGATGTGAATGCTTGCATAGGAATTTGATGTATTCCTTACAATACTCTTGGTTATTCATTTAGTATCTGTTACTTTGAAAAATAGTCCTGAAGATAAAGTGCAGGTTTCCAGAATATGAATCGGGATGAACTCAAGAAGAGTAAATTCAGAGCACACTTCTCAGAGCTTTGAGGATACAGGTACTATTTTGGAATCCCTCAGAAATTATAGAGAGTAGGCCCTAGAGAAAAAATACTCAATTTTCATAAAAAATTTAAACAATTGCACTTGTTAGTTTTGGGGGTGAAGGGGTTATATGGGGTTTTTTGTTTTCATTTTTTCCTTATGTTTTATAAGGTTTGAAAGTAAAAGGAAAGAGAGAATTCCCATTAAAAAAAGAAAAGTTTGGTCAACAAACAGCTTTTTCATAAATCTTGTTTTTAAAGGGAAAAATGTTGACCCTTTTTTGATATTTTCCTCACTAGGAGGGCTCGCACTACAGGATTCCTTCAAGTAAATGGAGCTGGAGGGAGAAATGGAGTGTGAGGGGGAGCGAGCCATGAGAGAATGTCATCAGTGGCTCCCTTGTCCTTGAGCTAGGATGCAGGGAAAGCGCATCTCAGTGACTGCTGTATGTCTCTATAGGCAGGGAAGAGTATAGCCAATCCTCACAGCCTGGTAGCTTGGTGGAGACTTGGCTCTGGGACCATTTAAGACTTTTCAATTTCATGGAATTCTTCTAAAAAAAGAAAAAAAATCTCTCACAGTAGCTGTTGAACTTCATTTCCATTTCAAATTACAATCATTTTTATGACACAGTGGAAAACATTTGCAACTGCTCTAATGCTAGTTGTATTTCACTCACTTTTTCTTTCAGGAATGAAGAAACAAAAATAAAAACCAAACCAAACAAACAAAACAAAAAAACAAAACCAAACAAAAAAAACCAAACCAAACCAAAACAAAAAACCCAAACAAAACCCAACAAACCCCCCCAAACCAAAACCAAACCAAACAAAAAACACAAAATCAAAACCAAACTAACAAATAAAAAACAAACAACAACAACAAAAAACCAAAACAAACAAAACAACCCCCCCACACACACACACACAAAAAAAACCACAACCAAAAAACCAAGACCAACAACCAACCAACAAATAAAAATTCTTGTTTGAGATGATATATCAAGTTACAGCTTGGGGCTCATTTCTACAGCTGATGCACAACCTCTGTACTCAGAGATAGAGGTTTATGAATGGAAGCACTGCTACATCTTTAACTTCAGCTATTAAAATGTACTGCCAATATAATTTGCACACATTTGCTGTATGTTCTTTTCACAGACCAGTCCAACTGGATTGCTGTTGCCTTTGCACCACACTACCATATTAACTTCATTTGACAGCTCATGCTGGTTTTCAGGTTGGCTGCCTTAATTACCTAAAATTAGACAATTCTTTTCCTCCTCTAATACACTCAGATGCTACAGTTTGTGGAACAGGGAACTGGTCCTTGTAAGCACACATCAATCATTGATTTCTATCTAAAGCTTGTCCATGGGTTGACCCTTGTCTCTTCCCTACCCTCAGGCTCCAGCTCTCCTAAATGATAGACTGTCACTTTTATTTCTCTTTAAATTCAGTGACAGATATAAAGTGGAGCTACAGCCTGTCTTACTGACATGATTAGAAACGAAGAACCACCCAGATGGATACGTATAGATGCAGCTTCATGTGTATGGGTCTTATGGAGACATCCTTATCTCCTGCCTCAGCTCTTCTTTGCACAGTATAGATGGCTGCAGAGGACAGCAGCCCCTGGTGACCCCACCTGCCTAGATGCAATTTGCATTTGAAGGCAAGGCATCAGCAGCCAGTCATAGTCACTTCTAGCCCCAGCAGTGAGTGCTTGGGCAGTATAGACCTCAGCATCTATATGAGGCACCATTTGCTAACTACTTGTCAAATTAGCATGCTGGCGTGCTCTGGATGAATGAGTGGTCCTTAGTGCCACATGCGCCACAGTTTCTATTAGCATTATTTGTGAATGCTTATTAGAAAGCAATAGCTGAAAGTAATCTGTGTTATCCTGGTTCAATGCATTTTCTCCTCTGGGACAGGCACAGCAAGAAGTCTGCATCTATCATCCACCATGCAGCAGCCCACAAATGCCTGATTCTTCTTCTGCTCTGACCTCCAGCGTAAGCCTGTCCTGGCTTTTGGTGCATATTTCACCCATGCCGAGTTCCATCCTCCTGTGGAGCTGGGCATGGGGGAATGAGTGCTTCTTCCAAAATGGGTAATTGGGCTGGCAGCTGTTTTTAAAAGCAGTGGAGGAAGGGAATAGATTTGGCTTTGGTCTCAGATGAAAATATTTTTCTTTCCACCCACTAATACCACTGCCTATCAGACACCAGGCAGATTGGCCCACAGTTGCCCTCAGAAAACAGTCCTGGCAAAAAGGTGCTGTTAAACAAGGGCATCCACAGACATTTTTCTGCCCTTCCTGGGCTGAGCTGTCAGTGAAGCATTTATGCAGCAGATCAGCTTGACCAGCCCTCACCACTGCAAGGACCCATTGCTCTCTCCTAGTCTGTTGTTCTCCCTTTCTATCATTTCAGAGATGTATTGGATCTCTCTTGTAGAGGGAGTATTGTTTACTCTGATCTCGTCTTCCCTGCCACAAATTCCCATGTTTCCTTTACTTCTTCTCCATCTGTGTCTCAGAAATGGATGCTTCTAGAGAAGGAAACTGAGAAAATTGGCTTGGTCATAGAAGGTTACAGTGTGTGTGGCTCTGCACACACAGAGACCTCTGCAAGAAGGAGGTTTTGCCTCACCTCCAGTGCAGCCCTCAGCAGAGGAGCTGGTGTAAGAGATCCAGTGGGTGGGGAGGAGAAGCTGGCAGAGAGAAGCAGTAGCCATTGCTAAGGGCTCTATATCAGTGAGGGGGTTGTAACTGATGTGGGAGTATCTGTTTACTGGGAAGTTTGGTTAAGGTTGGTTTAGGTACCACCTTTCTTCTTCTGAGTTGCCGGCCCCAATAGGCAAAACAATTATTTTGTGGGAATTTAATTCGTTTAGAGCCAAGTATATTGCTCGCTGATGCTGTTAATTCAGAGGACTTCTCTACAGGTCTCCAGCTGGAAAACATCCCCGATGTTGCATGCCTCCCAGGGAGCCTTTTGCTCAAGGCCCGGCCAGCTGAGGCCTGCTTCTTTCTCAACCAGTTTCAGAAGACTTTAAAATGAGGAAGAGCCCCATTTGGGTGGTTTGGGTGGCTGAAGTGTCATTGCAAAGCTCTGAGGCCCTAAGGAAGGGAAAGGTTTTCTCTGAGATAGGAACACTAAGATGTTTGGTACTGGACCAAAATAAAAGTTGCTGATAGCTGATGGGTGTGAAGTACATGGATGTTTATAACATGTGTCCCGTGCCCCAACTTGGTGCCTGGGGAATGGCCGTTCTCCCAAATTCAGTCCCTTTTCCCTGTGACCACACTCATCTGAAGGCTCTGCTCTCTTTGCTTCTGGCTGTATCCTTGAGTTCCCTACTGATGAAGACACAGAGCCCATATTCCTTTCTTTCCACCCATCATCCTTAAAAATGCTGCTAGGGAAAGAGGCACACTTCCACTGTGAGTTGGCATGAGAGTAGGTGTACTTGATCCAGAAGTGGGTACCTGGGAAGCCTTCCCAGGCAAACACCACTTCTGGGATGAATGTCAAGGCTGTGTGTGTCCCATACATCAAACTAAGGTACTCTCAAAAATAATTAAGTATTTGTGTTGTGGAGCCAGACAAGGATTTCCAGTCTGGTGGATTACCATAGGAGTGCTTTTAAAGAAGATGTTGATGTAGTTGGTTGGAAGTTACTTGTAGTGGGAGGAAGAGCCAGCTTAAAAGGCAGTGAAAAGATGGTGAGCTAATGAACTGCCTCCTGACTTTGATTCCTTTTGTATTGAGAGAAGCAGGATATTATTTGCATTATTTGAAAATACACAGTATTCAATGGAAGAAATATCTGTCATCACTTTCTTCTCTTTATGACAAAATCTGTGGATGTCCTAAGAACTCGCTAACCACTCAGGTCAAAGGGGAAACATCACAGAAGACAGTAATAGTAATCTTTAATGAGGAGGCATTCATCAACACAGTTAACAACCAGCTTTTTCAAGGTTTAGCATCATTGGATTTTTCTCCTACAAGTCTGTCATTGACTGCTGGCACAAATTAATCTCTTTACTCCTGTTCAGTAGAAGTGATCTATGGCCTTCTGCAGCATGTTAGAAAGCTAAAGCCAAGCTCGATGGATTTAGCTTTTGCATCTACCTCTTAATCAGCACCACACTCACCATGACAAAAAAATAAATGTGTAGGTGTGTGTTTAAAATCCTGGGTGCAGAGAAAGCGACAAAGTGCTTGGAAGGTTCAATAACATTAATTTTTATTCTTTGTGTGCCAGCAGAGCTCTTGACCAGCTTTAGTTGTAATTAAGTTGGACAATGACATATTTATTTCTGATGTGCTATGCTGTTGTTTGCCTGTGCACAGAACAGCAGCTTTCAGTAAGAACATGAGCTCTCAGATAGCTGCATTGTTTAAAAAATACTAAATTCTGTAGTCGTACACTAATAGATTCATTAACAAACTCTGCTATATTACAAACATACTTGGAGACTGTAATGCTTCAGTTACATCTTTATTGCAAAGGTTAAAGGATATACATCATAGTATACCAGCTGGACTTTTGTCATTAAGGATTTATGTCTATAGAGATTAACATCAGAAAGGAATGCTTGTATTGCAAAATCAGTAATTTAGCTGAACTTGGGTGGAATCAAGTGTCTGGTTTAGACTTTCCATGGATTGGATGTGATGAGCTTTAAAGTTTTCAAAGCAGAAAATTGATTTAAAAAACAATCCTTAGTTCACAGATCTTAACCATCAGAATGAATACTTTGAATACAACAGCTACTTTTGCTTAACACTCTTCACCATGCTAAAATCCAAAAGAAAGTGTTACTGGAAAATGATTAGTATGCTAAATTATATCCAGTTTTTCAATGTATAAGCCATTGGAGTATTTTGAAAGAAACAGCCATTACAGTGCACTAGAAGAAAATATGTTTCTTCTAACAGCAACAGAGAGGAACAACTATTATAGGATTTGATCTACTTAAACAGATAGTACTCTCATATGGTCTATGGAAAACTAGATTTTGAAATGCAAAAGGAATAAGAAGTATGTAGGTCACATACAATTCTGGTGTCTTAATCAAAAGGCAGTGGACACACTACTACAGCAAATCAGAATAAATCATTCAAAGACTTGGAAAGTGGACTGAACATTGTTATATCAGATTAAACGCTCCTAGACCATGATAAGAACAAATTTTCTTGTGGGACTTGACCAGGGTCATGCTAAATGGGGCCACAATTAACCACATGTACTTGCATCATGCAAGTAGCGATGGACAACTTCGGAATTTTCATAATTTCTATTTCTTTGGATAAACAGCTGAAAGCTTATATGACTCTGTGAAGACCATTCAAGTAATTTTTATCTGGAGGAAAGAGATGGAAAGCTCTCAGATTTTTCACATGAGATTTCTAGCACTGCTATCTCTGGTCTTGGGAAACATGCTTTTGAGAACATGTTTCATAGTATTCTTTGTCCTATTTGGAAAGTATATATAGGGAAAGAAATGTGCATACCTATCAGAATCCCAGTTTGAGTTCTAGAGAACTTAAATATTTAGGGAATATGATACCATTTGTTTCATTCTTACTTCTAGGAAGGGTGAATGTGAGCTGCCAAGAAGAGTCTTGGTTTGGCTTATGACCAGCTACAATAGCAACTTCTGGTCAACCATTTCATTGTATAAGCCATAGAAACACCTCTTACACTGCCTTACAGTGTTAGTTGCAAAATGTGTGTTGCTAATCTTTGGTTTCCCTATTTTTCAATTCCAGTGTCTGTATGAATTCTGGCGGGGGGATGACTGACTTCCAGGTGTCTCAATTGTACCGCTGGGCCACAATAAAAAAACATTTCTCAGCTCAGAATAGTTTGTCCAATGTAAAGACTGTTCTTATTTCACTTTCACAACTTTTGTTCATCCAGGACTCTTACTCAACATTTACTAGTGCAATAGCATAAAGAGGCAGTGCTGCCTGAGTAGGCAATTTAGTTCCTGGAAGCCAAGTGCCTGGAGTTGTGCAGCTAGGCTGAGGGCTCAGCATCTCAGCACAGCAGCTCACTGCTCTGTTAACACTTTCTCTGTCTACCCTATATCTGTCTGTGTAAATCATAATTCCTAAGATCAAGGAATTACAGTCTTTAGTTGAATAGGGATGTTTGCTAAGATGAAAAGTAAAAAAGAAACAATATTACTGAAATGAGCAGAAAGTCAGTCCTGAATAACAGCAGGAGCTCTTGAAAAAAGCACCATACAGCACCCAAACAGACCACCAGTAATTAAGACAATTCAAACATCTGGGAAGAAAATTGATCTGCTAAGCAACAAAAAGAGAGATAAACTGACAACAGTGGGACCTCAGTCACTGCCTATAGAGAATCTATAGGATTCAAAATTGCTGATAAGGCAGCTGAGAATGTCTGTTGGCTAGCTAGAAGACCAAAGAAAATCAGCACTTCTCTAATAGAAAAAGAGTTATTTCCTAATTGTGCAATTCCATGGAAAGCCCTATTGCTCCTGCAGTACAATCAGATTCTGGTTTTGTACAGAATTACCTTCTCAGATCTATACAATATATGTCTACTTGTACTAAATGTAGAGAACTTGACAATAATAGTTGTCCTTTGAATGTAAGGAGGATCAGAGTATCAGAACAGAATTTCCTTGGAGAACTGCAAAATTAATCAGACTTTTGCATTCAAAAAGCTATGCAGTCTCACCCATTCTAAAATGTCCAGAAAGGTTAAAATCACTTTTTTTTAATTTTATGTTTCTTCAGTTTATTTGTATGTCTCTCCCTCCTTCTTTCACAATTCCTCTCTCTCAGACTGTCTTGCTTTGTCTTTCTCTTTTCTGCTTTTTTCAAAGGGTTCAGAAGCAATTCCTCTTCCAATTTTCCTTTAGCAGAATATTCAGGATAAAGATTCTGTGTTGTAAATTTTGGCAATTCATAATTTATTTTTGAATTTCCATAAACAGACCAACCACACTAATCACTTTATATAAGATGTTTAGTTTTTATTATCCCTACAGAAACTACTGTCTATTTTTTGGACTTCTGTTCCTTTTTTCCATCATTAGTATCAACATGATGATGCCTTTATCATCAGTATGCAAGGTAATTGTATGGAGTTTCCTATATTTTGTTTTCCTACAATATACTCTGGCACAGAGGCTTCATTCCCTATAACTCAATGAAAATGATCTACCCTGTGAAAACATGGATGACACTCTTTGTCCTCCAACACAAGTCCAGCAGTATTTCATTTCTGTTGGCCTAAACAGAGTCACAGAGACATGGCCTCAAACATTTTTTTTTCCCTAATACGAGCCTAATGTCGTCAGTAATAATATTCTCTTATTGCAAAAAATTGTGCTTTGTATTATATTTTTTGTCCAGCTTCAATATGCTTTCTCCATTTCCTTCGGGCTTCTTAAATCCTGAACCAATGCCATGTCCAGAACTTATGCTCTATCCATTTCTTACATAGTCCTTGACAAAAAAAAACAAATAGGCTTTTGCCCACCTGAGGGAGAAGCAATGATTAGGAAAAAACAAACAGCAAAGATGAAACATGGGTAAGGACTGTTTTCTGCTAACGTGGGCTAAAATGCAGTAATGATACAATTGAACCACATCAGGGAGATAGGAAATTAATAGAGGAGAGTGTCAAAAGTACTCTTGCTGACGTAAGGTGCTTCTGGCCAATTACTCCGATAGACTGAAAAGGGAGGGATTGATTTGGACCTTTTTTCCATAGGAACACTATTTTATGGCAAATGTGGCTTTTTTGTTGGTTTGGAAGCGAATATTGGAGTTGAGAAAAACATAAACAAGCATACAGGGGAGGATAAGAAGCACTCGAACAGGATGAGACGGAAAAGTGAGAAGTGTGTAGTGTGCAGTTCTTTGACACATGCTACCACTTAGTTCCAGCATTTTAATGATATGCTTGTAGGAACATTTACCACATTCCTTCAAAGGAAGCAAAACTCTAAATTTACATGCCACAGCCATCTTTTCCAGGACTCAAGAAACCAGATTTTTTTTTTGTACTTGTTGCTGCGAACAGCATAAATGATATAGATTATCATTTAATGATGCTCTAAAATTCCAGCACAACCAGTAAAATCCTTAGTTGGCCACCATAACCAAGAATAAATAGCAAGGCAAATAACAGAAAAAGCATTTATTATGTTAGGTAGTACATATGTCTAATAATTCAGAAGGCCTGAAAAAAATGTTTAAAATTATACCTCTCATGTAGGGGTCAATTTTGAAAAATATAAACGACAACCTCTTTAGTCAGAAGAAATTATTAATGTTTTGCTTTTTTTTAACTGTTATCTCTGCATACACATGTAACTGTACTACCTGATTTTCTGGTAGTCCTTCTGCAGATTGTTTTCAGAATCTGCTTTATAAGTCTAGTATCTATGTTAATGGAACAAATGCTCTAGAAATAAAGCACAAATGTATCCCACATTCCCAGTTTATCATACATCTGGTTTTAATATTAATATTTGTTTTTCTAAGTGTTTCTTGTTGTTTGGGTTTTTTTGGTGTTTTTTTGTGTATTTTTTGTTTTTCAGCATGTGGCATTCTTCCTTCATGATTGAGCCAGTCTGATCTCTTGTGGGATTTAAGGCACAGAATAGATATATTCCCCTCGGCATATCCATGGAAGTGGAGGTTGGGAGGGGAAAAGGTGCAGATGCAGATGTTTTGCTGGATCAGGCAACATAGAGCAGATATGGACAGAGATATGGAAGGTAGTACAGAGCAGGGCAAAACATGTTTGCAAGACACAGTGCTAGTTATTGTGCCTAATAATCTTAATATTGTTTGTTACTTCATGAATACAAAATCAAAACATTTAAATGGTATCTATTTATCTCTCACCATTAGTCAAAGACTAATTATTACTTATCCTAAATTTATTTTGTAACAGGGTAATTCTGTTGTTTTCAGTTTATCTATGTCATGCTGATGCAGGGAGAGATCACAGAACCATGACTCGAAGCTTTCAAACACGTGCCTTGAAATAAAAATATTACCAGGAATCCCATTAAAAAGGGATTTAAAATATGGGCATTTACACTACAATCTATTACCATTTTCATAGAAAATGCAAGTGTATTTTGTAAATGCATTGCAAATGTAGTGCACAAGTACATTAAAAAAGCAAGTGTGAGATGAAGAAAATAATTGAAACTATTGCTATGTTAGTATGTTTTGCGTAAGTAAGTGGTAAATTGTTGCCATTTGAATTCAACAAGGATTCCACGAGAAGTGTAAAGTGCTGCCCTTGACTAAAGAAAGAAGCACCAGGTTCAAAGGACCGGTGGCATGAATGACAAAACATGGGATTGAATTTTGAATTTCCATTGACTTGATAAGGCAGAAGGTTAAAAAATTTACGTGGATTTTGCTGATTCTTGCAGGCAAAAGGGAGTTTCAACCTTGTTATGAAGAACCAGGAGGATGGGCTGAAGAACAAAGAATCCCAGAAACAGCCAGGAGACTATGAACTGATTTTGATGGTCTTTTCTTTCTTAGTACTAGCAAACTCCACAGACCATGTAATGTGGATGGTGCTTGTGGGTCAGGCTGATTAATCTGTTCAGATACATTTACAGTCAAAAATCATTAGGATAAACAGCTAAATAAATACATAGGGAATATTGCATATATATATAAAGACTAACTAATCCAGAAATGAAAATTATTTAGGCTTCACAGAGCAAAACAGGTTGTAGATCAAGCTTTGAAATGTTGAGGAAGAGGGAGAAGAAAGGGTATAAAACTACTATAATATTGACATGCCAGCTTTGAAAAGGATCTGAGAAGCAGGTCATCTGCCAACTTAAAGATCAGTAGGAACACCAGATAGGGATCCAAGAGATATTAAAAAACCCCAAGAATTCTGTTCTAACTTGTATCTATGTCAATAAGGTGATAGAAAAACATTGCTACAAAATTACTTGACAGACTTAATGTTCCCAAAATATGCAATGAATGAGGCTAACACCCTAGACAAATTGCTCATACGCACTGGAATAGAAAAGGCTGTTCAGAGCTCAAGAGCTGGTCTAAGGCCAGATGACTTTATGATAGTGCCTTAAGACTCTAAAAGAGGAGGTAACTCTTGTTCTGAAAAGAGTATTCACGAATATGCATAAATGGGAAATGTTGGTGCCTACTGAAAAAACAGGCTGCCATAACTCTTGCAGTGCCTGAACCACAACTTACTTTGTCCATGGAGAGACCATGGCTGGAGCAAGAGAAGCTCATTAAATGATGCTCAGGAACTCCGCATGTTTAGGCAGTGTATCGCAGTAACTTTGATGTTTACTGAGTATGATTTAGAATAAATTAGAAGTTTGCTTTGTACGATGTTGGAGACAAGTCAACAGACAGGCATGCAGAAGACAGTTTAAAACTGACAGTGAAATGTATCTGCTTTATCTGGCCAACAGAATAGGTAAAGTTGCTCCTGTCTCATTTCATATTAATTTTGCTGAATAGACTACTTTATTTGATCAGCTGTTTAATTCTGACGTTGCGTAAAAGGCAGAAGACCCATTAATTGTGATTTCCCTGCATTTTTACACTGTGGTAGTCCCACTGAATTCACCAAAGGAGTTTAGCTAAGTTACTGAATTTCTGTGCTGGCCAAAAAAATAACAATGCAGATATTATGCAGAACGGACAAATGACTCTGACCAAGTTTGAAGCAGAAAGAACTTCTATGGACAAGCAAAGGGAAAATACCAAGTAAAAAAATAATTGAAAACTTGATAATAAGGTGTTTAATTGTGGAATTCCTTTATTGGTTTTAAAGGTTAAAGTATTGTTAGTTTTTGCAGTCATGCAGACAAGATATAGCTGGGAGACAGGAGGTCATGTGGATGAACTAATCCTTTTATCCTCTCATTCACGTCCGATCTCAATGATGTTCAATACATCCACAGCTGAAATGAATAGAGTTTCATCATAAATCTTACATTTGCCTTCCTTTTGAACCAGGTACAAAACCACAAAAAATATTTTTTTCACAACTATAAAGAGATATAAGTTTGAGAGTATCTTGTCAAACACGACACTGTTGATACCTGAAGATCGAAATTTTGAAGAATATACTTGTTTGGGGTCTTAATAACAAGGGCATATTCTCACTGTAATGCTCCAAAATTTATCAAGACAATGAACAACATTATTACCTTACTGAGTTTACTTGAGCTTTCCTCACATTTGTTCTCTGAGACAAGACTGCAATCATTTCTCACGTGTATAATGAAGTTCCTCCCCATGCAGTACAGTATGTGTGCATCATGGTCTCACAGGGTTTACCACACTGGGTCATGCACAACGCTCTTGGGTTCAAGCTGGCTTCCCTCTGGACAGCTGGAAGAAAAGGAAATGCAAGAGGGTCTGCAAAGGCCTGTGCAGACAGACCCAGACCCTTTTATTATGAATGCATAAATCCAACAATGAACTTCACAGAGATGTTTTCATAATCTGTGGCCTTTATTTTAAATGAGACAGTAGTTGAAAAATACTCATGATTTGCAGTACAGAGAAAGCAACATGAGCCAAAGAGAACATTGTAAAGCATAAACAAGACCAAATGAATATTTTCATAACCTCTTATTCTGCTAAAGTCCTTGAAATAGAAAAATTCAGAGACACCCTTTCTTATACAGCATGGTCCTTAAGTTGGGAAAAGGTGGACAGTTTCTTGAGAAACTTTGAAATACGTTACTATTTCCAACAGCAAATCACATTTAAAAGTTTATGTCCAGGGGAAGGAAGGGACTGGAAGATTTTATTTTTTTTTTCTTTTTACCTGAACTATTAAAAACCTCTTGTGTTTCTTATATATTTTGGCAGCATGTTTCATAGAAGACTGCATATGCTGTCACACAAAGTTACAAGATATTTTGGAGCCCAGATCTCATGGGGTTCAATGAGACTTAAGCTCCTAAAAGCCTTTTTTGATCTCCTCCACCATACCTAATGTGATACATTTGCTATGTTTGTTTGGGTTTGGGTTTTTTGGTTGTTTTGTTTGTTTGTTTGTTTGTTTGTGTTTTGTTTTGGCTTGGGGGTTTTGGGTTTTTTGTTTGTTTGTTTGTTTGGATTGGGCTTATTTTCCACCTTTAATCTTTGAATTATAGAATTCAGTGCTTGCAGTAATGGCAATTAAATTCAAAATGCTTCTTCTATTTTGACAAAACCAGAAAAACTTAACAAATGCAAGCTGGAGATTTACAAGACTTAAATAGGCCTAAAATTAAGACTTTGCAACCTTTGTTATCCTCACATATTGTGTAAGTATCTTAAGAGTATTTAGGAACTTAACTTCCAACATATGAGTTTAACAGTTTTCATCACCTCTGTCAAGAATTACCCATATTTCAGGACCCACAGGTGAGGGATGAGAAACTCCAGCTCAGAGAATCTGAGTCTCTCTGACTGCTCCCTTTGTTTCGAATTTGTTGCTACATTTCTTTTCTTAGTTTCTTTTTTCTTTTTTTTTTTTTTTCTTTTCCCTCAGAGGTTTTTTGGGGCTTCTTGACAGATTTATTTCAGATTATTCATCCTCTTCTGCTCATTTTCAGAACAAAGAATCAGCTGTTTGAGAGTCACATAGTGCTTGTTAAACACCAGTTGCCTACGGACATTTAGTTGATTATCCTGGAAATTATCCTGTCTTTATCTCACTTTTGTTTCAGTTTCAGGAAAGGTGTTAGCTTTCAGCTAAGATACTGTTAAATCCACGGGTAGCTTCTAGTATTGTTTTCTCATTGTCAGATTCAGAAACATATCTAGATATATTGTCTCTGCTATTTGTGGTCATGCCTGCCATCCCTAGGGCTGTATCTCAGCTGTTTGGATAACACTGGATTATAGTCTTCAATCCCCCCTGGACGCGATGACTAACAGGCATTTGTTCATTTTTTCAGTTAAAGCACTTGGATTCAGAAACCCTCACTACTTGTATTATTAACTTCAGCTACCGCGGGCCAAAACGAGGTGACATTTATGAGGAAGGTGACACCACTCCTTCTGTGAGCCTGAAGCCAGTCACTGTGGTACAGCTAAACACAGGAGAAATTAGTTGAGCCAAGGTGTGTATTTCAGCAGGGCCCCAAAATTTTATTACAGATGCAGGTTTCATTAGTTCACAGCCCAAGACAGACTCAGGGGGGGCTGATGAATTGCAGACACTGTACTGTACTGGGGACAGACATTTTTGGCAGGGCCTGTTAGGACAGGACAAGGGGTAATGACTTTAAATGAAAGGAGGAGAGATTCAGGCTCGGCATGAGGACGAATTTTTTACAATGAGGGTAGTGAAACACTGGCACAGGTTGCCCAGAGAGGTGGTAGATGCCCCATCCCTGGAAACATTCCAGGCCAGGCTGGACAGGGCTCTGGGTGACCTCATCTAGTCGAAGATGTCCCTGCTCATTGCAGGGGCGTTGGACTGGATGAGCTTTGAAGGTGCCCTCCAATCCAAACTGTTCTACAAAAATACCGAGTCTGCACCTTGGTCTCTATAGGCACTTGCTGAATAGATTCCTCCAAGAATTTGGGCAGGACTTTCTAGCCCTCTATGGAATAGACCTCTGCCTATTTTGCTTGTGGTATTTCCTATTGCCTTTTTTTTTAATGCTCAGGAAAGTATTCTGTTCTGAAAAAAACCAAAAACAAAACCAAAGGCATATGTTCCTAGCTCCTCTTTTGTCTTCATATTCTCCAACAAAATTTCCTAGTTGTGTAATAAACAAAGGCAGGTGACTTTGACTCTAAAAATTTCACAGACAGTTTTGAGAAAATCAGTAGGTGATACCAATGAGATTGGACAGTCTCTAACACTGTTGTGTTAATATATCTTTCCAATTTGATTCAAGAAAATAATTTAACTGAGGGACTGGGATGTAAGCAAACTCCTTTAGATTCCTGTGTTGGGTATGTGTGTTTCTGTATCACTGTTACCTCTCTAACGTAAGAAAAAAGGAGCTTCCCCTTCTTTTCAAATATTTTATTTCTAGACTGCTGGTGGTCTTATTCATCTAATTCCTTTCATACTAGAAGAATAGCGTAATGACCCTTACTGGTAAAGAGAAATTTCTCTTTCTGGTGGGAATGATATGTGTAGTCTTATTTTAGAAACAGCAACTTGTGTTTCACTGGAGAATTTGGTCCTAACTCTACAAAGCCCAAGAGTTGTTCAGGATTTCCAGGGCCACATTCACACTAACAAGATTTACAAATGCTCAAAAATTCAAGTGATAAGCCATTAAAAATTACTGATGTTTCCTTCTCACAAACTGCTTACTATAATTATTTTCCCACAATTGCCTCCCATTTTCTTGCAGCGACTTACAGAAAATCTTTTTATTTCTGCATATGTAGTTACATGTAAAAGGGGAATTCTGACTATTATCATCATATGCTTTAAAAAAGCCATTTAGATACATATATAGGCTGACTTACTTGTGTTCTTAAAGCAGTCTTTTACACCTGTGATCAAACATCAAACGAAAACTTCAAATAGCTATGCCATGTGAAAAGTAATGGAAAATAACAGCCATACTTTCTTGCATTTTCAGGAACCAAAGGGTTTTTTATTTTAAATATGTAGGAAAAGATTAGTTTCACAATAAAAAATTACTATAAACACTATAAATAACATAAGAAACTATATAATTTTATAGTATTCTATAAATACTGCAAAAAACTTGGAAACACCTACAGTGTGAAGCAGCATAACCCAGTTCTAGAAACTGCTTTTATACACACACATAAGTCACTGCAATTTAAACATCTGCCCAAAGCCGATTGTGTAGATATGCTCTGTTTAATTTATTTATTTATAAATGAGGCTGTTTGTGTGTACACATTTACACACGTATACGCACACACGCATATATATGTGCACATCTATATCTATCTCTAGATGAAAAACATGTACTTTCAGGGAGGTAAGTCAGAGTATGATCTGAGAGCACATCACATCATCGATACTGTCACGGAGGCACCCCAAAATAAGTTTAGGCAGACAACAAGGTCGAAGACAAACTTTATTCTGGCCGGAAGAGTACCGCCGATAAACCAATCAGAAACGGGGTTTATACAATTAGTTAGCACTCCGATAACGTAAGATACAGGTTCGGATATTAGGTTAGGAGATTATTTGGGGTGCAGCGAAATAAGAATAATGAGGATCCACAGCGTGCATACATGCACTCACAAGAAAACAAACCAGAGCCCTCTCTGCCCCGTTTTGCCCATAAGAGATAAACACTAGCCTACTGCAGCTAGGACTTGTGCTCGTCTGTCCGAGACGAGGAGTTTACACTTGCCTAGCAGGCAAGGAAGCTACACTTGTCTGTCCCAGGCAAGGACTTATTAAAGCATATATCCAGTAATTTATCACTCACCCACATGCGGAGGTGAGGCGCTCCCAATCCCGGGAAGTTACCTCAGATGGCTTCTCCGTCTAAGGGGAGGGACTCCGGCAGCACGGCAGACCCGCAGTCCGAGGAGACCACACAAAGGTGGTCTCTGGCCGGAACCCCATTTATAGTCTGCTCAGATCTGGCTGTGGGCATTCCAGAAGCTTCTCGGCTTCTCTACACCCCGCCCCCTCGGGTGTGGGCCTTGGAGAAGCTTCTCTGCTTCTCTGGGTTGTGGGCGCTCTGGGCCCCTCCTCTGCTGACGACCCTGCCCGCCGACTCTGGGTCTCCACAAAGAGCCGTTAACTGCCCCATTGGAGGCCCCAGTTCTGAGAGGGGGATGGGCAGCTACCAGTGCAACGGCCACACCAGTGCTCAGGGCATGTGGGGAGATAAAGTGCAACTGCCACAGATACCGAAAAACTACTTCAGTTTCTTGGCAGGGCTTAAGAGATCACCTGGAGGGCGGCTTCACTTCCTCAGCTCTACCAGAACCTGAAAAATATTGGCAAGAGGGTTTACCTGTACTAGGGCATTGCTTTTCCAAGGGTTGCACTTCTGAGTCTAATGACATAATCTGTGATTACTCAGTTATTTAGGGAGGACCTCAGAGCTCAAGGGTGCTGCAAAGGCCAGAAATAATCATTTTCTCCTTGTTTAATCTTTACCAAGTCAAACTTTCGAAGTGAAGGAAATGCACGTAAACCCCATTACCCTTAGTCTCCCCTTTGTCTCCATTTGCTTCTGCACATATTGACCCAGTGCAATGACAGATTAATGGTGACATTAAATGAGGTATTAAATTTAATCTTCTTTACTTCATGTAGCAAAAGTTCCCTTTCCAAATTGCCTTTCTTTAATTTTTGCTTCATGATTGCCATTTTTCATTCGCTGATTTTATTCATGCTAGACTAGGCCAGTGACCTAAAACTGCCAACTGAGAAGTGAAATGCTAATCACATTTCTTCAATTGAAAGCGTCAGTGTAAAAGCTTCCCATGCATTATTTACATTAATTATTTTCTGTCTCAGGGATTCTCCTGCTTCCTCCTAAATCAGCTCAAACAAAACCAACAAAATGGTGTATTTTGACTCTAAGTGTTTATTACAGTCCTTCCAATTGACAAAATCCATCTATAATTGCTTATTCCTGGTTGTCTTACAAAAAGGCCTTTCTGGGTTTAGGAGCGCCCACCACCCAATGGACTTATTCGACCTATAAGACCTATCTCCCAAGATCTTTTGTAGCCTTTTCTTTCCTTACAGTGTATTAATGGGCTGTGGTGTTTAGTCTTTAGGTAGGATGATTATTAACAGTTTTGCTGTGGCTTACACAGTGGTAGTGTTGCTAAATAATGACTTCTAACATGAAAAATGAGTCACCAGCAAAGACCCATTAATAATATGCATAGTGACAGAGGCTATATGACTTGATTTTCCATTAGTTACTTTATATAAGGCTTTGCTATCTAGTTTTTAGTTAAATGGGCAGATTTTGCTAAACTGTCAGAAATGGTTTTAGTACAGGACTTTTTTCCTAGAATAAAAAATAGCAAAAAGAATAAGGCATTGGTTGAAGTTTCTTTGAAAAAAATATTTTCAAATATAAACCATCGCTTACTTTAGATGTTTTCTTTGAGAAATTTTATTAATTTCAATAAAAGTGTTCCTAGAATAATTTCTCAGCTCTATGACAATTAGCCTTGCGATGGCATGATTTTAATTTCATTGGATATTTTGCACCCTCAGTTCCTACTGAAGAAAATCTTCACTGAAACTACTCAATTCATCATAGCACATGCCAAAACCCCAGAAGTTCAAGTCTAGGGTATACAGACTGTCCTTATTGTATAAGCTCTCTAACTGACTGTGCCCTTTGCTTTCAAATGTGTTTCAATCTCAACACCGTTTTCCAAATTTACAGTGCTTCACTATAGCATGAAACTTTATCTGCAGGAACTCAGTATGTCTGAGGCAGTAGACACAGCTATTAGAATATTTTTATTTAACATATCACAGGCTGAATGCTGCTTGCTTTTGACTATGATACTGGCTTTTAGTCACCTCATTTCATTTTATGTAAAAGCATAGTGCCAAAGCATTCTTTATGGGATCATGCAATTCATTTTAAATGAAACATATTTTAATAGAACTACATTTATTTTACCAAATACCAATGAAAGGCAGCAGATTATATGCACCTAGCTTCTGAAATAAAATAAACCAAAGAATTAAATAAAGGGAAGAAGTCTCAAGGAAGATATTAAAGCAGATTTTGGGAGCATGAATCATTCAGTGATGTAAACATGAAAGGGCTTATTCTTTGATCATGTAAATCCAGAAATTACTATGGTGCACTTGCTCTGTTTATTCTCTCAGGGGTCGTTAACATATACAGGAGCTTCCATATAGCATCACTGAACCCTGGGAGTAAACTCCAGGGCACCTTTCAATTAGAAAGAAGCAACGTATGAGGTAAGTCTGGAGGCAGCTGTGCCCCTGGCACAAGAAGCCACTGGTGAACTGTGGAGTTGCCCTGTGCAGGGACAGGATTTGAATTCGATGATCCTGTGGGCCCCTTCCAACTCAGGACATTCCATGATTTTATGATTCTATGGTAGCTGTCTGGCCACCTTGTCACTCTGCCAGTGTCTGTCCTGCAAGAGGAGGGCAGGAGGTTATTCGTGCTGGCTGTCAGGGTGTTAGAAAATAAAATAATGCATCCCATCACTCCTTAGGAAATGACAGTGACTAAAATGATAGTGACTAGGATTGCAGTCTGCTGGAAGCTGGTCTCTGCTCCTCCTCTCCCAAATAGAAATACAACTGGTGAGGAGAGTTGGATTATGACGGAGTGGTGGAGTAGTGTTGTACAAAAAGAGTAGCATGGCTCTGTTAGGGACACTTCTAAGATCAGATGAGATCTAAAAGCTTAAGGTTAAGAAGGAAACCTTTTTAGAAGTACTGTGGTGAACAAAACCATGTAGCCTGTGGCACAAAAATATTTACTGACATCCACACCTCTCTTTGGGGATGATAGCTTTTCTGTCTCCTTCTCATCCCTCACTGCAATAGAATCTGAATCAGCAGTCTTTCACAACAGCTTTATCCTCATGGTACTGGGGTAAATTCTCATTTTTTTCTGTAGTAAATTGACATATGGGAGGCCAGATGAATGTTTTGAACATGAAAACTTTCATGTTGACAGTGTTAATAGTTACAGCATTCTCTCCTTGGCTGAACACAGTACTATACTAAATTTGATGGCTGCTCCGTTACAGCACCAAAGTTACCTTCTATTTTACAAACCTGACTGTACGTAGAAGTCAGCAAGAGATGACAGTATTCTATTTAATTAAATATTCTATTTTGGGCAGCTTGACTATGTGAGGTTTCTAACAGGTCACTTTGCAAGTACTCCTCTCCTCAGCTTACATATTCTCTTTACAGGCAATTTTTCCATACATGAGGTCCATTCATGAGCTGGATAAACTGTCTGAAAACAATAAACCACAATTAATTAAGAACATGTACAAAGTGCAAGATGTCTAAATAAAAAGAAGAGTTAGTATGAATAAGATGGATCTCAGACTGAGTAGTAATCAATATTGTCATGTTGCTTCAAAAAAACCCAAATCTTAGGTTGTCTAAAGAGTGTGTAAAGCTCAGAGGGTTTCCATTTTAATAAGGCTGCAGCAGAATTATTGTGTTCAGGTTACTTGTGACCTTTTAAAGAATCCTGAGCAGGCAACAAGAGTGGATCAGGGGTCTAGGAAAAAAAGAGTATGAAGAAAGATAGAAAGACCTGGAGTTGTTTAATTTACAGGACAATGCACAAAGAAGACTTGTAATAAAAGTCTTCAATTATATAAAAACCTGGCTTCTCTAAGCTAAAAGGCAATAGACTTATTGTAAAGGATAAGATAGGAAGTAACAAACTTAATTTGCAGCACAGATTAGGTAGTAGAGAAAAAATGTGCTGACTATAAATGTGAGGACAAACAGAATTCATTGCCCAAGAAGGCAACAGAGTCTAATAACTGGAAATGTTACAGAAAAGTTTAAACAATTATCCAATCAGAAATACCTGACTTTAGTTGGCTACAAATCTGCTGAAAATCTTACTGGATTTATTCAGAGTTTTTTTATTTGGAAATATTGGTTTCAGGAAGACAGTCTAGAAAAACATATACCACAGAAAGAACCATGTGACATTCCACCTCAAATTTTGTCCTCTGTGATAGTGAGAAAAAAACGGGCAACATAGAGTTTCCATTTGAACAGCAGAGTAATAAAGACTGCTCTGTTAATAGCAGTGGCTGACTTTCTCAATGTTCTGATAAAGAAAAAACCAGATCTTTAGAATTAATCCTTAAGATTAAGTAATACCAGATTCATTCATGTATGAAAATTTTACTTTGACAGAAGAATGCTGACAGATGAGAACTACCTTGCCTGCTACTTTTTTCTTTTAGCTGTTATGTGTTAAAGAACTCTTAATCCAAAGGTCCCATTGTTCAGTCTCTCTGCACCTCTGCCACAGGAAGCTACTCTCACTTCCAGGTGAATCTTATTAAAGGGGATGAAGAGAATCTCCTTTAGGTGTAAGGCATGAGCTGCTAAGCAGGTCAGTTGCGCTCTTAGGAAATGCAAAGGTAAGACTGTGAAGATTTAAAATAATAATAACAAAAAGAAGATACTCTACAATCCCCATAGTGTTTTGTTCTCCCTACATTTTGACATTGTGAGAATATTTTGCTGTTTTTCTAGTGGTTTAGAATGGAATTAAGGTATTCAGGTAGAAATAATGAAAGAAAAGCTGCTATATATTCTGTATGGCTATATCTATTGTGTTCTAAAACTCATTATGTTACATTTTCACACTCAGGATATTCTACTACCTAACTCAAATATTTGTTACAGAAATAAAAGCTCCATATTTTAGAGTGGAAATGATGAAGTTCGTGAATGTTCCTAAAAGGGTTTGGGAGTGGAAGAACTCCTCTCGGTAGGTCCTGAACTAAAGTTCCACTGAAGAAAATGATCCTATCTTTTTCTATGTAGGGTGAGAATAATTTCATTTTTATCTGTGCATTTTAAGAAACTGAAATGTAACGTACATGCCACAATACTGCATACCATGTCACTCAGCCATGCTATTGTGAATGTTCAAAACTCACAGAGAAGTTTAGGAGAATTTTCCCTCTTTCAGGTGTTTTGTCCTTCTCTGACAGAAATAACTTTTTTTTTTGGCTAGAAATGCCATTTGGTATGATGAAATGTCTTCATAGGGATCTATCACAGAACTGGCCTCTATCACATGCAGTTTTTTAAAAAGAGGGACTAACATATTCTTCAGTCTGTAGCACTAGCCAAAATATTTGGAGTGTATATATACATACATATATATATATATTTTTTTTTTTAAAGGTATAGTCTTGAGACGTGGTATAGAAGAAGGTTTACCAGACAGAATGGTGCTTATTCACCCAGGATGTTTCCTGTGTGCCAACACTCTGCCCATCATGTGCTGAACTAGTGGCTCTAATGAGCCCAGCTGTCCTGGAGACACCTGACGTGTATGGAAACTTCTGGTCTGGGACTTGCAGTGTCTCCCTTGTAAGAAGGTGTGGATAGGGATCACACCATCCTTTTTTGAGCTATAAGCTTCTCGCAGGGGAAAAATACTGTGGTGCAACTGAGAGGGGCTGCTTGCCCAGAAAATAAATTGCTGAAATCCTTTAAGGAAGGCCCTCTTACCCGTCTGACAGACCGTGTGCTGTTGAAAAAGACATTAGCTGTCTACCAATAGCTGATAACTTCTGCTTTAGGCCTTCCCAGCCTTTTATCAGCCCAGAGCCACCCAGAAGAAAAGCAACTTTCCTACTGATGTGAAAGATTTAGCACCGTTCCCATCAGGTTACTGACTCAGCTGAGGTGGAGAAGTCATGCCACAGCATCTGCAGGGACCTTTGGAGGCTGTGGAAAGCAGCTACCCAAGTTCTCCTGGAAAAATCTTGGAGAATGCAGCCCAGGGCAGGGAAAGGGTCCTGTTTATGAAGCCCTCTGGTAACTGATGGGGGTGGTAAGCTGGCTTTTCCTTCAAAGAGAAGAGTCTCTCTAAAGGGGCTGAAGGGCTTGTTTACTTCTGGCATCAAGAAAGGTTTTTTCCTTATCTAGACTAGAGTGCCTTATTCTCCCTTAATCTTATTCAAAATAAAAATGCATTTAAAAATAAACTGCTGATGCTGGAACACTTTATTTACATATCTCTGGGAATGAAGAGCCTATAATATGTAATTCAGTGTATGTTAGGGTCCCTTTTGCTGATAGAAAAATATAAGGTGCTTATCATAATGATTGCTTTTTCCCTATAGGTGTGAGTGAAGGAAATGAGAAGTTTAATTATATCATCTTTTTACTCTGTTGCCTATAGATTGTAAGCCTTGGATTCATAATTGCATTAAGAACCATATCTTATGCTGATCATTAACAAGGAAAATGTCACACTAGAGATTCATTGTACTAAAGACCAGTTAAATTACAGTATGCGTATGCACATTACAGATATTATGATTCATTTCTTGAATTCAAAATACTATAGTTAGAAAAAATTATCTCACATATTTCTCTCAGTGTAAAACTAAAGCCTGGACAAAAGATTACTTAGTGTTTGTAGTATTTGACTTCTTTCACTGTAAAAATCTATCTTTTTTCCTGTCACTCCCAGCTCCAATTACTTTGCCAGTTTTCCAGTGACCGACAGTAAAAATGTTATGGAGATAGACTTATTAATACTTTTTGGCTCAGTGGAGCAGTATCCCTCCTTGGCTATTCAAGCAAAATAACAAGAACCAATATCAAAAGCAGATACAGTGTCACTAAAGGTGCCTGGAAAAGAACAAAAAATTTAAAACAGCAAAGCACAGTATTCTACTCTAGCCTGCTATGCTGAACTGCTTCATTTCGCATTTCTGCTCTAGAAAGCTTACAGAAGAAATATGAAGAAGAATAGAAGATAAGATCATTGAAGGAACTACATATACACCCCTCTCTTTTGGACATGAAATAGACCGAACAGTTGATAAGATGTAATTAGGAACCCATCTTGCAGTTATGCTTTCATATGAGAGAGGACCGCAGATCAAGGGTCTACAAAATAATTAGTTTTTCTTAAACATGCACCTAATTAAATTGCAAGATACAGCAACTCTGATTCTCTCCCTAATGTGCTACTTAAAGGGTCAACGAATAGGGTTTCAGATAGATCCCCCGTCTGGGAAATAAATGCATTCCTCTTTTCCTGAGCATTACACAATAAATTTAGTAATTAGTCAGGACAGATAATTGCTCTTGTTCATTTTGAGACAGCCTGTTTATTGATGGTGTTCTGTGTGTGGGTGTGGTGGTGGTGTTTTTCTTTTGTTTTGATTTTTAACACCTTATTATCCCCAGTAGTTGCCCCTTAACAGTTTTTGCCTGGGCAGTTGTTACCTTGGACACCAGCACTGCAGTGAATGAATTGAGAACATAATCCATGGGAAATAACAATGGTGTGGGATCCTGGCTTTCTGATAAATAGCTCTAAATAATGTATCAAAAAATGTTCAATGAATGCTTCTGTGGGGCCAGAAGAACAGGATTTGCCAGAGAGAGAACTAGGACAGAGTCCTAGCTTTGCCTTGTGGAATTTAGTCTGAACACTGGCAACCTGAGATGAGGGCAGGGACAGAGCACTGGGTGTTGTGTTTCAAGATGTAGATACTGATTAAGAAAATCTTACAGCAAAATAGACCGGAATTTCCTTACCCCAGAAGTGGGTCGGCTTCAAACTGCCCTTAGGAGAATGTATAGCCTTATCGCAGAATCACAGAATGTTGGGGATTGGAAGGGACCTCGAAAGATCATCTAGTCCAAACCCCCTGCCAGAGCAGGAACAGCTAGATGAGGCTGCACAGGAAGGCGTCCAGGCGGGTTTTGAATGTCTCCAGAGAAGGAGACTCCACAACCCCCCTGGGCAGCCTGTTCCAGTGCTCTGGCACCCTCACTGAGAAGAAGTTTCTTCTCATATTTAAGCGGAACCTCCTGTGTTCCAGTTTGTACCCATTGCCCCTTGTCCTTTCATTGGTTGTCACCGAGAAGAGCCTGGCTCTATCGTTATGACAGTCGCCCTTTACATACTTATAAACATTAACGAGGTCACCCCTCAGTCTCCTCCAAGCTAAAGAGCCCCAGCTCCCTCAGCCTTTCCTCATAAGGGAGATGCTCCACTCCCTTAATCATCTTCGTGGCCCTGCGCTGGACTCTCTCCAGCAGTTCCCTGTCCTTCTTGAACTGAGGGGCCCAGAACTGGACACAATATTCCAGATGAGGTCTCACCAGGGCAGAGTAGAGGGGAAGGAGAACCTCTCTCGACCTACTAACCACCCCCCTTCTAATACACCCCAGGATGCCATTGGCCTTCTTGGCCGCAAGGGCACAGTGCTGGCTCATGGTCATCCTGCTGTCCACCAGGACCCCCAGGTCCCTTTCCCCTACACTGCTCTCTAATAGGTCATTCCCCAACCTATACTGGAACCTGGGGTTGTTCCTACCCAGATGCAAGACTCTACACTTGCCCTTGTTATATTTCATTACATTTTTCCCCGCCCAACTCTCCAGCCTGTCCAGATCTCGCTGGATGGCAGCACAGCCTTCTGGCATGTCAGCCACCCCTCCCAGTTTGGTGTCATCAGCAAACTTGCTGAAACTGCACTCTATTCCCTCATCCAAGTCATTGATGAATATATTGCATAATGCTGGCCCCAGTACTGACCCTTGAGGCACTCCACTAGAAACAGGCCTCCAACCAGACTCTGCCCCATTGACCACAACTCTCTGGCTTCTTTCCTTCAGCCAGTTCACAGTCCACCTCACTACCCAATCGTCCAGTCCACACTTCCTCAGTTTAGCAGCAAGGATGCTGTGAGAGACTGTGTCAAATGCTTTACTGAAATCAAGATAGATCACATCCACTGCTTTGACATCTTCTATCCACCTGGTTATGTCCTCATAAAAGGCTATGAGGTTGGTCAAGCACGACTTCCCCTTGATGAAGCCATGTTAACTGCCCCTGATGACCCTCTTATTCTTGATATGCCTTGAGATGGCACCAAGGACAAGGTGTTCCATCACTTTCCAAGGGATGGAGGTGAGGCTGACCTGTCTATAGTTACCCGGGTCCTCCTTCTTGCCCTTTTTGAAGACTAGAGTGACATTTGCTTTCCTCCAGTCCTCAGGCACCTCTCCTGTTTCCCAAGACTTGGCAAAGATGATGGAGAGTGGTCCAGCAATGACCTCATCCAGCTCCCTCAGCACCCAGGGGTGCATCCCATCTGGACCCATGGATTTATGGATGTCCAGATTGCTTAATTGCTCCCTAACCCAATCCTCATCAACTAAGGCAAACTCCTCCATTGCCCTGCCTTCCTCTGGGGCCTCAGGGGTACGGGGCTCCTCAGGACAGCCTCCGGCAGAGTAGACAGGGGCAAAGAAGGCATTCAGTAACTCTGTCTTCTCTGTATCTTCTGTCGCCAGGGCACCCACCCCATTTATCAGTGGGCCTACATTGCCTCTGGTGTTAATTTTATCTGCCATGTATTTGAAGAAGCTCTTTCTGTTGTCCTTGACCCCTCTTGCAAGGTTTAATTCTAAGGAGGCCTTAGCTTTCCTAGTTGCCTCCCTACATCCTCTGACAACAGCCTTATATTCTTCCCAAGTGGCCAGCCCCTCCTTCCATGATCTGTAAACTTTCCTCTTATGTCTTAGAGTATCTTAACACCTTATAACAATGTGTAGCAGGTTCAGACAAGCATATAAAACAGAATTAACATTTGCTTCCAAACCCCTGTATTGATTTGTGCTCATGAAATTAACAATTCTATTCAGCTAATCATGTGGATATAGTTTATTTTGCTGTGCTTTTGTTTCACTAGTCAAAATATATGCGAATTGGAGAAAAAGAAAATTATCTTTACCTGCTCTTTATTACAAGAGAAAATAACTTGTCTAAAAGTTTCAGCAAACAGCAAGACTGGAAGCTGCTAAGTCATAATCTTGGTACTGAATTTGTCTCCACCTAGGTATGTAGATAAAAACTTGATTGTTTCTGATGGTATATTTTGTGGGAGCCACCAGACTAAGGAAAGAATTTAGAGTTCAGATTTACAGTTCACACGCTCTGCTGTTTTAGCTTTATGGTAATAAATATAGGTGTTTTGCTAGAATTCGTAATATCCTTCTGAGTTGATTCCTGTTTCAAAGGTAGTCATAATAATTAAACAAAATTCAGGGACAAATTTTCAATTGCTTGGAAGGACAGATTTTAATTTTTTTTTAAATGGATATCCATCAGTAAGTATTATCATTTTGACTGTCTTTTGAGGGATCCTGCAGCTTTTTCACTGCTAATAAGAATCTCTTGGGTCACACAAACACACAACCACATACCACAAGCACATTTACACTCATTTTTTCTGCATAGAGAGCATAGCACCAAGCACAGTTGTGTTTTGAAGGCCATTTTATAGTTTCTTCTTGGACTGGTGCTGGCTATTTCTGTGTATTTCCGCAGGCTGATCGACTTTCACTGATGCATCATGTCATCCCACCCATGGCTACTGCAGTTGTTTAATATCATCTTTTCATCTTGAGTCTAGTCAGCTGCATGCTGCATTTCTGTTTCCTCAAGAAATGCAGCTGGATATAACATTGACTTTTTTTTTTTTTTTTAACATTTTTTTTTCCGCCTCACCATGCCAAACTAAAGCACAAATAGATGAACTGCATGAAGACTGAGAATACTTTGCGCTTTTCTCCATAATAATTATTTATGAGCACACAGCTGCTATACTCGGTAAAGTTCATAGCAAAAGACAGGAAAGCTGAAGGGGGGAAAATATGGAAAAAATAAATACGCAAAATGTTATGAGCTAGAACAATTCACTTGCATTTGTAGTGAGTGCCCCATTTAATCTGTTTGTAGTCAAGTTGCGTGTACTTTTAAGCTCGCCTAATTTTTCCACAGAAATTTCATTACTATTTTAATTTAAACATGTTTTCACTTAAATCTATGCAGAAATTCAGCAGATCATTCAAACTTGCAGTCATTTATTCTTTGAGTAAGAAATTTATTTTCTCAACATTCGCAAGTTTATTCATCAGCCTTAATTTAAATTACTAAAATTGTTAGAATCTTTGAAGAAATTCAGTTTCTAGATTACTCATTTCTCTGACCTATCTGAATAACTCTGACACTTCCCACTTTTTGTATAGAGAGAGTTAGCTTTAATCCTTTGCAAAGGTTATTTGGATAAAAGTAGGATCCAATTAACCTACATTACTAACAATTACATCTTGCTATTCATATGGGTTATGAATAGACTCATTAACAAAACTGATAAAACAGACATAGGATCACCGTGACTGTGTATGTTCCATGCAACTCAAGTTATTGCTATTTTTTATATCAGTTTATAATTCTGTTAAAATAATAACTTGGTGGCTTGATGAAAAGTATTGTAAGTACAGATATACAAGTGCTAAAGGCTCATGGTGCTAGGTCACCTGCTCAGCTCTTGCTGCTCTGCAAGTGCATCACCTCCTGAAGACTCCCATGGCTTTAAACTCCTAATTCTACCTGAAATGCAAAAGGCATCAAGGAAACTTGAAAGAGAGCAAAAGATGGAGGCCCAAAGGCATAAAGACTCGGGCATTGCATCTTCTTTGAGGCATCCACCACATGTGATGCTGATCCTGTTAACTGAGCACTCTAAATGTGTGAGTTCATACAGAAGTGTGCCAAAAACACTGCCCTGCAACTCTTTAACTTTACCCAAGCAACTCAAAGGATATCCAAGCTGTATTTTTACTGAACTTCTCCAGCTGCTGCTGAGGCTGTACTGTACCAATGAATTTACCCTTAAAACGTATAAGTTTATTGTATGCATATAGTTTCTAGTTACCAGAAACTGTTATGCAGCTGCACTGCCTAGCAATCCCTTCTTCAGGATTGCACCTGTCATACTAAATAAATATTAAAATATTTTTAAAGTATTATCATACAAATTATGTAAAATGGAATTGCTGACTTTGTGTGTTTATATGACAAGACTGTTTTGATTATCTCCAAATCAAGCATTATGATTGTAATAAATTTTAGAGTCAAAATACAATGTGTGTCTGAAGTACACAACCATAGTTCTGACCTATGGTAATATTTTTTGGGAAGGAGGATAGGAGTGGGGGAAAAGGAATAAAAATGTACAGGATTTATCAAGAATGCATAATATGGGGCTATGGATCATAACTACCTGATTATTTTGCTGATGTTTGCAGTGATCCTAACAAAGTACGCTACTGAAAACTTCTAATGAAAATGTATTCTGCTTTTACGAAACTGTAATGAAAAAAATCTGCCTCTTAAGTGGAAATGTCTTCACAGTCCTATTAAGCACACCCCCAGGAAGTTTCCAGATGACACCAAGTTGGGTGGGAGTGTTGATCTGCTGGAGGGTAGGAAGGCCATACAGAGGGATCTGGACCAGCTGGATCAATGGGTTGAGACCAGTTGTATGAGGTTTAACAAGGCAAAGTGCTGGATCCTGCACTGGGGTCACAACAACCCCAGGCAGCGCTACAGGCTGGAGGAAGAGAGGCTGGAAACCTGCCTAGCAGAAAAGAATCTCGGGGTGTTGATTGACAGCCGGCTGAATATGAGCCAGCAGAGTGCACAGGTGGCTAAAAAGGCCAACAGCATCCTGGCTTGTATCAGGAATAGTGTGGCCAGCAGGACTAGAGAAGTGATTGTGCCCCTGTACTCAGCACTCGCGAGGCCCCACCTCGAATCCTGCATTCAGTTTTGGGCCCCTCGCTACAAGAAAGACACTGAGGTATTAGAGAGAGTGCAGAGGAGGGCGATGAAACTGATGAGAGATCTGGAGCACAAGTCTGATGAGGAGCAGCTGAGGGAACTGGGGTTGTTTAGTCTTGAGGCTGAGGGGAGACCTGATCGCTGTCTACAACTACCTAAAGGAGGTTGTAGCATGGAGGGTGTTGGTCTCTTCTCCCAAGTAGGGAATGATAGGATGACAGGAAATGGCCCTGAGTTGCACCAGGGGAGGTTTAGATTAGACATTAGGAAAAATTTCCTCATGGAAGGGGTTGTGAAGCACTGGAACAGGGAAGTGGTTGAGTCACCGTCCCTGTAGGCATTTAAAAGACGTGTAGATGTGGTGATTAGGCACATGGTTTGAAGGTGGACTTGGCATTGCTAGGTTAACAGTTAGACTTGATGATCCATTTCCAACCAAAATGATTCTGATTTTATGTAACTTTCATGCTTCAGTGGAAGAGTCTTCAGAAGGACTGCTGAATTTGCTTTCAGGGATGCTTACTAGGACCAGCTCTGCAGAACACTTAACCAAGCTTTAATTTAACTGGAGCTAACCATGTTGTAGAGGTAGAAAAGAAACAAAATTGGAGCAATCATGTACTACGTAAATAGTAGAACTGAGTGTACTGAAAATATTTGTATCTGTACTGCATATTGCACAGTGCTGCTTGATGTATTACATAGGTAGGATAACTTTGCTCCTCTAGAAAACCCAAAGCAAAATTTCTGGAAGTAGCCTGGCAATTAATGCAATCAAACAAGCAGAAACCAGACAACTTAGAGATTAATTACTGTCTATCAGTCTTTTCAGCTATAGGTGCAAACTGAATTTCACACCAAATTTGGCTGCACAGATGTGGCACCACAGTCTATAGCTGTCTCTGAGTGCTCCATAAAACAAAGTCAGGGGATAGACTCCTGTCTTCCAGATCCCACTTTCAGTGTTTCCCCATTCATATACAACAGTAATTTCAGTAATGAGCCTTTTTTTCTAATGTGAGAGAGATTAATGCATTAATGCAGCCTTTCCTTTGAGTGGAACAAAAATTCCTTAAGGCGGCTTTGCCAAAATTATCCCATTTCTCATTAAGAGAGGGACTGGTCCTTTGAGGTCATTTTCAATGTGAACTAATAAAGTAATAAAGCAGGAGGCCAATACATATCTGACCTTTCCACAATATATTTTACATCTAAACAAGACTTTTATTTTCTCATCTTCTCCAATATCTTTGATTCATTCACTTTTTAAACGCAATATGTCTGACTTTCCAGTTCCGTGAAAAACAAAGAAGCAGATTTATGCTTGGGCAAACTACCAAAGCAGTGTTACTCATCTTGTTTTTCATAGGAGTTAAAGGTGACCTGTTAAACCACAACAGTTTAAAAAAGCAAAACAAAGCAAAAATGCATCATGAACATATGGATGAGGTCTTCCTTTTTCTCATCTCACGTAACTTGTAAGGAACCCTTGACAGCATATTTGGGTGCTGTCTACGACTGCTCCTGTCAACACCAGCTGCTGGGCTCTGGGTCATGTTCTTTTGTTTAATTGTTTAGGTTGGAAAACTTGTAAGCCTAAGAGTAAAATTTTGGTCTTATAAAACAGTAGCATCTTGTTTATTCAACAGCAAATCGATTTTCTATCTAAATCTAAGAACTATACCACATAAAAACTGGTCCATAGATTTTTCTGGAGGTTTTTTTAGGCTGGGGTGGGGTGGTGTTTGTTTTTTAAGTTAGTGCCTTTTTTTACATGAAAATTGGAAAAAAGAAAAGGTAGGAAGAACATAGACAAACAACAGCTTACACAGAATTTTGTACCTTTAAATAGTTGTCTTTGAAAGTAGCCTTGCAGAGTCTTATATAGAACACATAGATTTTAACATGACTAAATATATTTTGAAAAAAATGTACACAGCCAGTTAATATTTATTTCTTTTGCAAGAAGAAGAAAATACATTTTTACACAATTCACTTCTGTTGTCAGTGCTAGAAACACAGGAAAATCAGCTTGGATCTCAACAGACAATTATGTTACCAGTGTTTCTTTACAAACACAATTTTCACCTGTTTTGGCATCTGTCCAATTTAAATTCTTATTTTCCTGAAAAGGCAACTTCACTATAGAAATTCCACATATGGCAGGGAAAGAAGTAGTAAAGAGAGTTTAATATTAAGCTTTGATTTCTAAATACTGAGCTCAATATTTAAACTCCATCAAATGAAAATAAGCTGGAGGATCTCATTCCCACCCCTGTTTGTGGACATTGCAGAATTGTTATATAGTTCAGCAGTTTGGCAAAAGCAACAGTGTCTGCTTAAAAGAAGACCAGGGAATGAAATAACATAGGTGCCCTTGCTTCAGACAGAAATGTGTTGTAAGACCATATAAAGAAATGTTTTCTGGGGCTTGCCTGCCCTGCTCTTGCTCGTGGCTGGGATCTCTGTAGCTTTGAGAATGGTACCAGAGGCAGTTCAGCCCAGATAGAGCTTTCTAAAGGTCAGCTTTATTCTGCTCCCCCTTCCTGCCCTCCAAAGCTGTATTTAGTTGTCCATATAGTGTTTATGATTCTTACTGTCATGGTTCATATTGCTATATCAAGATAAACTACTAATTTGTAGCCCCTTGAGTATAAAAAGGGGACATGTGGAAGTTTTGTTCTGTTTGCTTTATTTAGCAGTCTGCCACAAAAGACTGAGGAGGAATTTCTAATTTGCTTCTGAGTTGAGAGAAGGCCTGTTTAAGCCTAAAGCTGTTTTGAATTCGTTTGCAGAATAAAAGCATTCTGATGGGTTGCAAACATGTATGCTACAACTTAAATTCACAAGAGGTTTGTTATTTCACAGGTGCATTTTGCCTATGAAGTTGGCATGGGGAAAAAAAAAAAAGACAAAGGGCAAGTAATCATCTCCTGCTCCTTCAAAAGGCCTGTTCTGAGCTAACTTGGGAAGTTCATTATAAGCCCTCCTCTTCCATCCTTGTTAGAATAGCACTTTATTTTTCATGTAAGCAGACTGAGCTTGTAATTTGTGACAGTAGAGCCACCTCCAACCTTTTCTGTGCCCTCTATTTTTACACCCAGCTTCACCAGCTCAGGTAGTCTACTTTCATTTCCATCACTACAGGCACAGCTATGATATCAAGTTTTTCCCTAACCCTGAGACTCTAAATTGAATAAATTTTGTTTATAGCTCCTGACAGAGCATTCTTCTCAGGGAAGCAGATGATTTTAGAGCAAAGAGTGTTGGGGTATGTCATAGCTTATCCAAGCTATTGCTTCAGGCTGTCTGCTAACTCTGGAAGATGACAGTGAGTTGTCTCATTATGTTGTCAAGCTTTCCTTGACGTCCCTGAAGAACAGAAAACTACAGACTGATTAAAGCATAGACAGTGGTGTTTGTTTGGTTTGGTTTGGTGTTGGTTTTTTTGGTTTGTTTTGTGGGTTTTTCTGTATTTGTTTGGTTAGTTGGTTGGTGGTGGGGTTTTTTGTTTGTGTTTTTGTTTGTTTGGTTTGGGATTTTTGTTTGGTTTGGGTTGTTTCATTTTGTTTTGGTTTTGTTTTAATTTAAAAGCACCTTTACAGCATGTAAACTTGCATGATACCCTGTGACATCTTCAGGTTGTCTAATCCTCTTGGCATGGATCAAGCTGTTGGCCAGGGATCTGTGAAGACCTGCAGTCACCTAGTAATAAACACTGGAAATGCTGTCTCCCAGAGAGACTTGGGAGGAATTTAGACCTTCTCAATATGGCTACTACTGTTGATCCCATAATCCGGATTTTGCAGGCATGTGCTATTGTTCAGGCTCTCCTTTTATTACTTTGTGTAGTTCTAGAATATCTCAGTAAATCTTTTTCATCTTTTCTCTTTAAACCTCTTAAAAAGTAAAACTCTGTCAGCCCTCAGCCTTCTATTAGGAAATAAATCCTCTTAAATGTATGTCTGAGTTCAAGATTTGTTTTGTGTGAATTTTGAACCTTAAATACTAAGTGTAACCTGTGGACCCATTTTCATGTTTCCTGAGGCATATAAATGGTCTCCTGCTATGTATGCAATACCAAAACCTTTTGAATGTAGAAAAGAAAGTACAGGAAAAAAATGGTTGTTGTTGATTCCTTTTCTGAATGAACACAATATATTAATCACTATATAATTTCTGTGATAGGTATACCAAGTATTTTTCGCATTAAAAATTATTGTAAAATCACCTTTATCTATATAACTATTATTTTTTTCTCTCTTTGCTGGAATTGTGGCTTGCAACTAATAGTTAAATTTTGCTGTTAGGTGGCCATAACTATCTGTCACAAATATTTACTGGAGTACTAACTTATGTGTAACCATTCAGTAAACAAACATGGTTTGTTTTGTAAATTTCTGCAAAATGTTCATTTGAGTCATTCCTTAACTGGCCAGGCATATCCCTACTAATTGAAATTGTACCACAGATTTTGAGACCACTTTAAAGGAGGTGGTTTGACTATCACAGCTTTATGTGTAGGTGAAACACGCATTTTAATCAGCTGGGCACTTACAATAATAGTTCCATACTATTACTTGAACCATCAAAGAAACTCAGCCACTTCAGACTTCAGGTAATGCTTGCAAGTTCTTCATCTTAGATTGTTCTTTGTGTAAAATAGCTCATGTTTAATTCCCCATGAAATAAAATTTTACTATTATGGTTGGCTGTGATGAGATTACAAGGAGAAATAGCGGGTGAAAGGAATGAAATTCAATTTATTTCCCCTAGTGTTGCAATATATTACACCTGCTATATGTTTTATGTGATCTAGAGGAAAATAATTTCATGTCAGCCAAACAATTCAGGAGGACTCTCAAACAAAGTCTTCACACCAAACAATTGGGGAAAAACAACTTAAGTGTGTAAGTAACAAATAGCTCAGAATAGCTAATTCCCTTCACTGTGTCTGACAGCAGTTCCCTTAAAAATTAAGTGCCTGATTGGAAAGGGGGTTGGAGAAAATGCTATGTCACAAAGTGCGTCGTGGATTGTCCTGTGTAGCTATTACAGAAAACTGATAAGGTACTGAAGATGCTGAGCTTCACAAAAAGTGCATGTTGCTGGAATCTTGTTTTATGTTCTCAAGGACATGTTAGTAACAAAAAAGATGAGTATGGGCAGGGAGGGAAAAGTTTGGACTTGAACTCTGAAGAAACACATATTATATTCATTCAGCAGATTAAGTATAATAAGGAGAGAAATTGTAGATGAAGCTGTAAAACAGTTGATTTTCGAGAACTGAAGGGGCATTTAGATTTGTAATTTAGTCTTTAATCACAAAGATATTTAAATAGTTCAGAGTGGGAAAAAAAGAGTTGTAAAACTGTGGACATGATCCAGAAAAAGTTCAGGCTGTGTAACCTGAGTCCTTCTTTCTCTGATGGCTTCTCACAGGTGAGAGTACACGAAATGTGCTGTTAAATTGAGGTAAAGTGCCTTCATATGTATCTTTGCTTGTAAATATTTTTTTCTAATCCTTAGCTAAATGTTTGACATTAAATTTTGTTGAACATGCATTATTCTTCCTTTACTGTTCAGCCTTGGTGGGTTGTTGAAAAAGGTGAATTGTGATGTAGGGGTGCTTTGTTGTGGATGAGCGGAATGTACCTAGGTCAAAAGAGAGAAGCAGCAATGTGTTTTATAGAGGTAAAATAATTTGACAGAGTTCAATGAATTCAATTGAATTTAACAAGCAGTG
The DNA here is from genome assembly GCF_036013445.1 of Caloenas nicobarica. Taxonomy (NCBI): domain Eukaryota; kingdom Metazoa; phylum Chordata; class Aves; order Columbiformes; family Columbidae; genus Caloenas; species Caloenas nicobarica. The sequence goes on along the minus strand of NC_088245.1, from coordinate 114,742,654 downwards.
GTTTCACAAGATTCAACAAGTTTGATGGCAAGGTTCACCTTATTAATTACTGCATGGAGGAAATATACAGAAGAAAATTGAGTCAGCTTCAAGTTAGAATGATTTATACAGAGGCCAGAGAGGCAAATGGTAAGGGAAACCCTCTTGTCGAGTCACAAGGTTCAGACTGGACCCCCTTGCTTTCTAAACTGCTTATGGTGCCTATGTGCAGCTAGGTCCAATCTTAGTCCCAGACTTAGTCGACAGTTTATAGAATCTTTATGTCTAAGGGTAGGAATACAAGAAATAAAGAATACAGAGGTTATAATGATTAGTATTGAATAGCCACATGGATTGGTAATGTTTCATTAGTACCAATTCAGCATGCCGTCAAAGTTACCAAGGTGATGAGCAGTATCAGTTCCTTAGCAAAGATCTGCTATCGGTAAAAGGTCTCTCTCTCTGCCTGAAGAAGCAACCTAAACTAACCTGTCTCAGCTAAAGGGTAGATCACCGCCATGCACCCACACTGCCGAGCAGGGAGAGCTCAAATAAGGCTCCCCTGGGCTGTCATATTTATGGAATAAAGTGATTGGCTCATGGTCAAATCACATATGATGGAAAGGTAGACATGAGACTCCTTGTACCCGCAACTTTCTTTGTTCCTTGATAAATAAGTCTTGGAAAAGCCACACACTATTCACGTGTTAATCGCATGGTGGGCGTTCCAAGCTCACAAGCATCGGTGCTCACTGCACCACCCCGCTCCTTTGTGGGAGAGCTGGAGGAGTTCACGGTGCAGCCACAGCTCAGGCCTTTGCCTCCTTTGGACCCTGTACCAAACCACTGCCAGCCTGGTCAAGGGGTCAAGCACACGTGTCACATGCTTCTCTCATCTGTAATCTGAGATGGACAGATTAAACAAAGCATTGTTTGCATTTTAGGAGGGTTTTCTATTTGAAATATGCTAAAGCATAGCAGGGGCTTGCAAGTCTTTTCCAATAAGGACCCTTGTTGTGAAGGCTACCTCGTGCTGCAGTTCCCTCTTCCTGTTTCAGACCAATGCCATCACAAGAAAACAGCAAAAAAAGTATCACAACTTCCCATTATCTTCTGCCCTTCATATACTTTATTGCCTGTTTATACTGTTACCATGCCTAATGTAAAACCTTTCATGGTTTAGAGTTTAAACTGTTACTTTTATTAGCCTTTTAAACAAATAATGCCCTTGTTCTTCCCAGAAATGTGTACACTTTAAGGCCTTGATATTGTGCACAAGCTGACTTTGTTTATATGGGTCTCTGCATAATTCTGTGCTAAATTCTAGGAACCAGTTGAACCTCTTGCTTTGACTTCATGTTACAATTCAAGCAAATCTGTTTATTAGTGCTCAAGTGAGAGGAACACACACCTGTATGTATGAGCAGGTGAGACAAGGGCTTGGAGTGAGGATCTAAGAGAATTTCAGTTTTGGAGGAAACTCAGGCTAACAATTGTTATTTACGTGAAGCCTCATGAAAAAACATGAATTTTGAATACGGAGTGGGGTGGTAAGAACTTTGAATCATTCAGCTAATACATTCAACAGCAATGTGTTGTCCTAATGTAGTGTTATTGAACTTTCTAATTCAGTCTCTATTACACGGAGGATATTTATTTAGATACATGAGATTATCTTGCTTAGGGAGAAAAAAAGTTTAAGAGTATCTTGCTCATTTTATAGACATATTGATATGTTTTACAGCTCATATATAGATTGTTTCCATGCAGCAAGCTAGGTCAGGGCAAGAATAGGCATTTTAGAAATATGGAATATATTGTGTGGAAATAAAGAACGAAGATTGAATTCTGCCCCATTATCTTTACAACATCTTTATGACATAACATGAGATGCATTTTAATAGTTAACTTTATTCTGAAACTGCTTAGCTTATGTGGTCATAGCTATTGGACTGTAGAAACTGGAATTAGCAGTGGACAAATTGGCTGCTGCTATAGGAGATAATAACCCACTATAGCACCTCCTGGGAAATATAAAAATAAAATAAACATAGCTTGACACAGCTCAGTAAGTAGAAAGCATATTATGGTCCTGTAGTTCTCATAGGTCTTGATTGAAGGTTCAAGTGCTACTGAAAATAATTTGAGGGGATAAGTGTAATTAGTATATTATATTCCCAATTTGACTTAAAAAAAAAAGTAAGTTTGACTGTTGAAACTGGGGCTACTCATTTTAAGTGTACACTCAAAAAGCTGTGTAGCAGAAGTAGTAGTGAACCCTGGCCATAACCCAGGCTTTCAACTAATCAATCGATGACTGTTGACCTCATGTTGCTACTTTTCTATCTGTAGGAAAGCCAGCTTGGGTATGTCTCCTCTGTTTGGCACCCAGCTTTCCTAAAAGTATGAGAAATGAAGGGGGATTAGTCTTCACTAACTTTAGCAACTACAGAACTGCAGTGTTTTGTGTGCACCTGAACACAGGTCATCCTGTGTCATTTTAGTCAGCAACCCCCCCACATACTTAGGATGGAGTAAATCACATCCTAAAAGGTGCTCTTTCTCACCATTGTAATTCTAGACTACTCTTCATGGTTAAAATCAGATACAGACATCTGTATTTTGTCATCCTCAATCTCTTTCAAGAGCTATATCAGTTTGTCAAGACCAGACTGCAAACTTTGCTTTGGAGAAAACAGTGGGACTTGAGATACTTCTGTTTCACAGGCACATGACCTGCTCCTTATAGCTTGGAGGTACCATATCCTAACAAACTGTTAGAAAAAGGAGCTGGAACCAAGCTGAGGTCCAGTTCCTGTGACTGCATTGGCTCATCCCTCTGAGATCTATCATAATGTACAGAAAATGAAATATTAGTATTAATGTAGCCATGAAGTAGTTAGAGCAGTTTGTTTTTTGATGTAGCAGATATCACCTCACAGAATCTGCTTACCTTCATTTTCAGTAAAACAAAAGCATCTCCAGTTTACACACTAAGATAATTAAGCAGAATTAGAAAGGAACTTGGAAAGAGAGCTGGAACCAATTTCCCTGTTCTTTTTAATACTCCCATCCAAGGGAGAAAGCCAGGTGCTTCTCTGTGACACACGGCTGAGAGAAATCACAGACATGAGAGGGAAAAGGTGATTTCAAGTACTTGGAGAATCCCTGGAGGGATATACAAGAACATACTCTCATTCCTGTTCAGCTTTCAGAGTGGGGTTTTCTCCCCTGGTGTCAGAACACTCTTGTCCTATGCTTTTGTAGGGGTTTCTTGCATCCAGGCTGACTGACTGCACTTAAGAAGTTGGAACAAGTTTGTGTGAGTCAGGTGGATGCCTATATCAAGGTACAGGTTTCCTGTAGCTCTATCTGTGTTATGGAGAGGGGAGAGGCACATAAGCAGACTTCTCTCACTTGCACTCTTTGCCAGAATCCCAAATGAGAAGCGCGAATGAATCAAACTATCTAAACATCTTCAGCATGTAACACAATAACTAATGAAAATACACTATATGAGCTAATCCATTATAAAAGTATGATTAAAGGAGACTTTTAATAATTGTAATTCCTGTGAAGTACCTAGTACACTCTTGCATGAGTGACATTTTGAAAGATTGATGGGTGGAAATACTCTGTCAAAATTGCTTTTTTTAGAAAAATGGCATAAAGCTTACTTGGTTATTTGAGAATTCACATTTGCAGAATCTAGCTAATCAAGAACAACATTCATTGCTTAGCAGCAGAGCAAACCATAGTCAGAGCTATTTTAGTGCCTCTCTTACAATAAACAGCTTAAGGGGAATATAAACCACTCATTACAATTATTTTCCTGCAGTATTTCATAATGCTCAAGTTCATAAGTGTTTCCTTTAAAAGTGCTCTAATATAGATGCCATCCTTACAAGAGATCTCTTCTGCATTTGGAGGATTACAGTACCTGCAATTCCCAAAAGGGCTCTAGAACATATTACCAGACTGATGATCTAGAAAGATTCTGTAACATTCAGACCATCTAGATGTTTATGTGCTGCTTTGTGGTTGGACTTCTATAATCTGCCCAATCATAGGGATACTGTCTGAAAGAAGTCAAAAGGAGGCTAGTGTTCAAAAGTGTACTCACTTTTTCTTGTGAAGATCTGCTCAACCACTTCTACAGCGTGTGTACTACAGCACTTCCAGCAATTTGATCAGTGGCTTAGGTTTGAAGTATTTGTCTTTGTTTGTAGGCATACAAGACATCCTAATGATTATTAAAATAACAAGTCCATGAGAGTTTGTCATACCCGTATTCTTTGTTCTTCAACTAAGCAGAGGTCTCCTCAATAAACACGTTAAGTCACAGGTCTCAAAACTGAAGGACTTCTTGTGCTCAAAGACGATAGCCTAATGTAAAAGTGTAAAATTTTGGAATGGGGCTCCGCTTTTCAACTGCATAATATATAAGGGTTTGAGTGCAAGGTAACAGATGGAAATGTATCTTGTAGTACCAAGGAAAGATCTTCCTTTACTCAAATGTGAGCAGACATAATGCACAAGTGCAAATAAGCCTCCTTCAAAATGTGTTACAGAATCCTTAGAAAGCCCAAAATATTTTGCAGAGAGGTTTATTACCATACAGCTGGTTCTACAGACTCTATTTAAAAAGTAGGTTTGGCCTCATTTAGAAACTCAGCATTCTTTTATAATATATCCACAGTATAAATATATTTCTCTATTGGTGGGGCTCCATAGTAAACTATGTACAAAATTGATATGCCAGTTGATTTACCAGTAGACTTTGGTATATTAATAGCCATACATGAGAAACAATTTACTATCCTTTCTAAAACCCATAATCAGAACCATTGGGTACATGAAGCTCTAAAGTTCCTAAAACCAAGAAAGGACTTTAAAAACACCTGCAGGTGGTAAATGCAATCAGATGCTCCGTGTGGATTCATCACATAATTCCCCCAAGGAAACAGATGAAATCATTACACTGAGCAGTTGTATCCTTGCAAAGTGCTGTTTGTAATTGAACTGTTCCAAACATTCTGCCACTAAAAATGCATCCTTCAGATGTCAAATTCTGCTCTGCCGAGCAGCGTACGTGATCCACTGACACAAGTCACGTCAGAGTTCTGATATGGCTGAATTAGCCATCTGATATAACTATTTTTCAGTGAGTTGTGTGTGAGCATATATTAATTTATATTTATAGCTAGGCAACACTATTCAAAACTTTCAGAAATTCAATATTCCCTATTATAAGGAACATTTCACTTTTCTGTTGCCAATGAAAAGAAGTCATAACAGGCTTGGAACCCTATAACTTTTTCAGACTAAATGGAGAAAATGTTGTATGCAGTCAGGGCAGTCCCTAACTTGAGCCCAGGGACTATTTCCTATAAACAAGCATAAATATTGGCTTGGTTTTCAGTAAGGGGATGTTTTGATATGGCAGGACATCTAACTAAAAGGAGGGTATGGAAACAGAAATGATCAGGCTGAAGCAGCAGCAAAATTCAGAGCTTCATGCACTGCATTGAGTAGGGATGTATCAGGTAACCTCTACCAAAGAAACCTGAGTGAGCTGGCACGTAAAGCCGGAAGGAGGGCTTTCAGTAAATCTGAGTCAGAGTGGTACTGTACTGTTGGAAAATAGCAAATGTAGTAACTACTTTTTAGAAAGGGTAAATAAGTCATCTGGCCAAATGCCAGACTGTTTTTCTGGTATCAAAAGTATGCAACACTTCTGGAGGTGTGGAGGGGAAAGAGCTAAAGAAAGAACGCCTTGGAAATGGGATAATTATAATATTAGATTGACCAGAAATAAGTTTTATGCAAGTAATTTCATGTCACCTGTGATCCAGCAGTGACTGTTTCAAATGGTCTTTGCACTGAATCAAAGACTTCCGTAATGTGGAAAATTTTAACCAACTTGGACCTACTGGGGATTAGCAGAGAAAGTAAGTGGGTAACGAACTTGCGCTGGGCAACGAAGCAGTAAGTTTAGGCTAAAGGGAACCTGTTTGACTACATTATTAACAGGCATCTACACTGAGGCAAGATTGGTACAAGGAAATGTATATACAGTGGCCATTCATAAGTTCAGTCAATATCAGAAATAAGTTCTGAGCCACAGTGACCTTCAGTATGCAGCTTCCAAAAAGTATGATAGAGCCAAGAAAGTTTGTGGAAGGAATTATATTTTAAAGGATTATATTAAACACTGCCTAAAACAATAGGTCTATGACTACAGAAATAGTTTCCACAACACTCAAGAAATGGGAAGGGGAGTGCCTAACTGTGGTTGAGAACTGCCAGTTGTTTTGAGGGTTCACTTGCTAAAGAGATGCTGCTCATCATCACTCTTGGTTAATCTCAGTTCAGCTACCAAGTGTTTTCCTTTGCCGAGAAGACCCACTCCGTGTGTTTGTCCCCAAAGAACATGGTGTGCTGGTAGCTCTGCTGTGGTGTGGACATGGGTGCCCAGGCTGCCCTCAGGTCTTGAGCAGTCTGTTTCCGTGAATGGAATGATGGTAGTTTCCCAAAGTGAATGAGTTCTGGTTGTTGAAGCTGAATTACTGGAAGGTATAGGCAAACCTAAAACAATTTTAGAAGTTGAAGCTTTTTCTAGTTTCTTTTTTTTCCTTGTAAAGGAAATGCTGTCTGTCTTCTCCAGTCTGCCAGTGAGTCTCTTGGCCCTCTAACAGCAGTCATAGAATCATAGAATCATTTAGGTTGGAAGAGACCCTTAAGATCACTGAGTCCAACCATAACCTAACTCTGGCACTAAACCATGTCCCTAAGCACCTCATCTATATGTCTTTTAAACACCACCCTGGATGGTGACTCCACCACTTCCCTGGGCAGCCTGTTCCAACGCCTGACAGCCCTTTCTGTGAAGAAATGTTTCCTAATATCCAATCTAAACCTTCTCTGGTGCAACTTGAGGCCATTACTGTTGACTCTTGAATTTTTCTCTCAGGAAATATTTCTGTCCTGACAGGTTAACCCTAGGCTCCAAATTACTATAAATATGTAATTTGTGGGGTTTTGCTTTTCCAGCCCCGGTCTCCCTATACTAAGTAGGTCTGTCACACAAAGTTTCTTTATGGTAGGACAGATTAGAAGGGAAGACAACACTGGTGGTGAGGGGATAGCGCATTTTAAGAATGCAAAATGGGAAAACAGAAGTCACTGACTGAGCAGTCACAAGGTGAAATCGGCTCCGTGGAGAGCGCTAGGAAAAAATTATACCCAGCTGTCTTCCATTTTACTCCAGTTTTTAATTAGACAAGTTTTCAGGAATAAAATTTAATTTCTAGGTTTAGTGAAATGAAATTACTTTTGCCTCTTCCTCCTCCCCCCAAAAAAGAGCAGCAGTTTAAGGCAGAGGCTTGAGAAAGGAAGAAGTTTCAGAGATGACAGCAGAGATAGAAGCGAAATTTGAGCAATATAGAAGAGAATGAGTATGTGGCATCCTGTCTGGTAGTGCTAAACTTGTGCATCAGAAAATGGGCAAGGCTATACAAGGAAAAATGAGTGGAGACTGATGTTGAAGAATGACCACATAAAAAAAATAAAATTGATTGGGGTGGTGGGGGTGAGGAATCATAGATCCCTAACCCTCATCAGAAAATAACTAAAATAAGCTTCTCCATATTAGTTCATAGCAGAAGTAGGAGAAATGGAAGTGTCACAGGTAAAATGTGCATCAGAGCAGAATTGTTTCTGCTGCCTCCCTCTTTGCTCGTATTAGAGTTAGAAGCCATCACAGGCCATGCAGCTCCCTCGTGTGTTGATTCCTCCCTCACAAGCTTCAACCTGCACAGTATATTGAACAACATATTCGCAGAATTTGCAGCTTTCAGTTATTCCATGTGCAGTGTTACATGGTTAAACTGAAATCGCAACTTATTAATTTTTAATAAACAGTGAACAAGTGGTGTTCAACAGCAGAGGCAAAGAGGATTTCTTTTAACGTGGGAGATGAATACACAGAGACCATTAAGAATGAGGGTCTGATGGTGCGAACACGAGGCTGGTGCCTGGCAGGCTCAGACTGTTTGCTTTTCTATTATGAACTTCCTCTGTGACCTTTACCAAAAACCTCCCTTTGTGTATCTGTTCAGCAGCTGTAAAATACGAAGTCTAGAGATAAAATAAAAGCCATATGGGTCTCCAGCATTATATGAACTATACAAATACCCAAAATGAAATTTATATTCAAAAAGAAATTTAAAAAAAAGTTAAGGAAGAGAATTACGACACCCCTTACTTCTGAGCTATTTGTTGTTCTTGTGCCTATTGAGACCTCACTTTAACTTCCTAAATATTACAAGGTGCGAGGCATTACTTTGGGCCACATATACATGTGATACGTATCTTCAGGGTGATCACCTCATTCATTTCCGTGTGGCTAACACAATAACAACACAAGTAATACATGAGCCCTGTTTGGAAGGACTACAGGCGCGCAGCTCTGCACAACCGGGCGCCGCCCCCTCCCCTCCCCGCTGCGCCAGGCGCAGCCCCCCCGAGCGCCGCACGCTCGCTACGTAAAGAGGCGCTGACGTCAGCATGGCGGGGTTTTGGGGGATGTCACTTGTGTGTTGAGAGCCCCATCCAGTGGCAAAGTAGCGCTGTAGCACCGAAGACCTGCATTTCATGCAAAAAGCACCAGGGCGTCTTTACTGAGAACACTCGAGGCTGAGCTGGAGCTGCAGGGCGCACCGGGCAGCTCGGGGTTCCTGCGCTGCCGGGTCGGAGCCCACCAAAGGCAGAGAGTGGCCAGTGAGGAAAGACTTGGGCCTTTTTGCTTGAAGAAAATAAAAAATAATAAAATAAATAAAAAAGCTCGACCTACATTCCAGCCTCATCTGTATATGAACTGAAAAACATATATAAATATTTCTAATGGATAAACCTGAGGAAAATAGTTATCATCGCTTTATGAAAACACTTATTTTGTCATACAGAAACACTTCCTTCAGTATTTAACAGCTCAGTTCCTGTCCAAGACTGCTTCAGGCCTTACCACCTGAACTGTATCATAAATGTTTAAGCAAGCTGACATACAGGTGAATTCCAAATTTAAAATCATTACCAAGCAAATTCTGCTCTGGGTGTTTAAGTCAGTGGTGAATCCAACTCGGAACACATGTTCACCCTCTTCATAAGGAATCCTTGTTTTTACAGTGTTTGTTGAATTAAATGTTGACAACTTCCAGCAGATTACCTCTGGTTAAATTATATCACTATTAATATTATCACTCTTGTATTGTCAGTCATACGTCACTGCCTGCCACTACCTAGCTCCCTCTATTCACAGGCCTCTTTGACAGCTCGTGCTGCAGTAATCATCAAGGGTTTGGTTCTTTCATCTTTGTTGGACCTGAACATTTGTGTCTCAAACTCAGCTTTGAAAATCTCAGCCTAACACTGTAGAATTATTAAATTGTCAAATAATACAGCATCTAGTAAGTGTTGCAAGTTGATTAGGAATGAGAACTGCCTTTCTCTAATTCCATCAAGCAGGCTTTAGAGTGCCCTCGTGCAGATATTCTTCATCTCCAAATTTGTTTGTCTGCAGAAATAACTTCTAAACAGAGTTAGTGATCAACTTTGGTTATTTTTCTTGTGTATGTTACATAAAACTAATTTTCACTGTACACGTTGCCTAATGCACAGTGAGATTTAACCTAAGGAGTTCAGAAATCAGCCCATCAGGTGCTGGGAGGGGTGACCAGTGTGTGAAGCGAGCACCACCCACACTGTGCTGCAGCAGTGAGTGTGGTAGCTCCTGCAGCAGGGTGCAGAGGTTTTCACTCCTTGCTTATTAGACCATCTCACCTATTGCCAGTGTCCTTTACTGCAGCTTACCATGGTATCCTCTAGACAGAGAGCTTGTCACAAAAAGACCCAGACGGAGCACCTGCCCCGAACCGTGGCTGTTCAGGTCTCCGGCTGCCGGGAGTGCCACAGCCTGCTGCTGCCGGGGGAGGGAGGCAGCATTCCACCTGCGTGAGGTGTGAGCAGGTGCAAGATCTGCTCCGCATGGTGGTGGAACTTGAGGAGGAGGTCGAGAGACTGAGGACCATCAGGGAGTGTGAGAAGGAGATTGACTGGTGGAGTAACTCCCTGGAGTGCCAGTCAGAAAGGCCCCAGGGAGATACCCCCGCAAAAGGTGATGGACCCCCTGCCCTGTTGGGCAGAGCGGGGAGACCCAAGACAGCCCTGCCCTGTTGCTGTTGGGCAGAGGCAGGGGACCAAAACGATGAGGAGGGTTGGAAGCAAGTTCCAGTTCGGCGTCATGGGCAACTCCCCTCCCTACCTGCTTTGCTTCCCCAGGTGCCCTCCGTAATAGGTTTGAGGCCCTGGATCTTGAAGAAGAGGTAGGTGGGGATGTGGTGCAAGGCCCACCTACGAGGTCACATAGGAAGAGGCGGGTGACTCCACAACTCAAGACTGCCTCCGACAAGAAAGAAGGAAGGGTAATTGTAGTAGGCGATTCCCTTCTGAGAGGGACAGAGGGCCCAATATGCAGAGTTGACTCTCATTATAGTGAAGTGTGTAGCCTACCTGGAGCCCGGATCAGGGACATCACCAGGGCGCTCCCCAACCTGGTGCACCCAGCGGACTACTGCCCACTGCTGATCTTCCAGACAGGTGGGGAGGAACCTGCATCCCGTAGTCTGAGGGGAATGAAGAAAGATTTCAAGGCCTTGGGATGGTTGGTGAAAGAGTCTGGGGTGCAAGTTATTTTCTCTTCCCTTCTTCCATTTTCGGGTGCCGATGTGGGAAGGAATAGAAGAATTCAGTCCATAAGTGATTGGCTACAAGAATGGTGCTACAGGCAGGGCTTTGGATTCTTTGATAACAGCTGGTTTTATAAGACACCAGTCCGGACAGTGATATGTGGGAAGGATTTATCTCACAAGGGCAAAAGGATGCTGGGACAGGAATTAGCAGGGCTCATTTGGAGAGCTTTAAACTAGATTTGAAGGGGGATGGTGTTGTAGCTGGGCTTGCACCAGTGGGGCAGCGCTCTAGATGAAGACCAGCAGGCCTCCCATCCCCCTAGGGTGAAATCAGTGTGCTCATCTTGCTCATGGAAATGCCTGTACAGCAATGTGCACAGCACGGGGAATAAGCAGGAGGAGTTAGAAACCTGTGTTCAGTCAGGGGATTATGATCTGGTGGCATTAACAAAGACATGGTGGGACAGCTCACATGACTGGAATGTGGTCATGGATGGCTGTGTCCTTTTCAGGAAAGACAGGCCAGCAAGATGGGGTGGTGGAGTTGCTCTTTACGTGAGAGAGCAACTACAATGTATAGAGTACTGTCCAGGGGCAGATGAGAGGCAAGTTGAGAGTCTATGGGTAAGAATTAAGGGGCAGGCTGGCAGGGGTGACACCGTTGTGGGTGCCTATTACAGGCCACCAGATCAGGGTGAGGAAGTCGACGAGGCCTTCTACAGGCAGCTGAGAGCGGCCTCACAGTCACAGGCCCTGGTTGACATGGGGGATTTTAACTACCCTGATGTTTGCTGGAAGGACTGCTCAGCCAGCCAGCCTCAGTCTAGGAGGTTCCTCCAGTGCATTGATGACAACTTTCTGATGCAAATGGTGGAGGAGCCGACTAGGAGAGGTGCGCTGCTGGATCTCGTCCTCACTAACAAGGAGGGTCTGGTTGAAGCAGTAAAGGCTGAGGGCTGCCTTGGCTGCAGCGACCATGAGATGGTGGAGTTCAGGATCTCGTGTGGCGGGAGCAGAATACCAAGCAGAATTGCAACCCTGGACTTCAGCAGGGCCAACTTTGGCCTTTTCAAGCAATTGCTGGGGGAAATCCCATGGGAAAGACTGCTTGAAGGTAAAGGGGCCCAAGATAGTTGGTTAACATTCAGGGACTGCTTCTTCCAAGCTCAAGATCAGAGCATCCCAACATGTAGGAAGGGAGCCAGGAGACCTGCGTGGTTAAACAGGGAACTGCTGCATAAGCTCAAGTGGAAGAGGAGAGTTTACAGATCATGGAAGGAGGCGCTGGCCACTTGGGAAGAATATAAGGCTGTTGTCAGAGGATGTAGGGAGGCAAATAGGAAAGCTAAGGCCTCCTTAGAATTAAACCTTGCGAGGGGGGTCAAGGACAACAGAAAGAGCTTCTTCAAATACATGGCAGATAAAACTAACACCAGAGGCAATGTAGGCCCACTGACAAATGGGGTGGGTGCCCTGGTGACAGAAGATACAGAGAAGGCAGAGTTACTGAATGCCACTCTCTATCATCTTTGCTAAATCGTGGGAAACGGGAGAGGTGCCTGAGGACTGGAGGAAAGCAAATGTCACTCCAGTCCAGTTACTCCTGGGTAACTATAGACCAGTCAGCCTCACCTCCATCCCTGGAAAGGTGATGGAACAACTTATCCTTGGTGCCATCTCAAGGCATATCAAGGATAAGAGGGTCATTAGGGGCAGTCAGCTTGGCTTCACAAAGAGGAAGTCATGTTTCGCCAACCTCATGGCCTTTTATGAGGACATAACCAGGTGGATAGATGATGGGAAAGCAGTGGATGTGGTCTATCTTGATTTTAGTAAAGCATTTGCCACAGTCTCCCACAGCATCCTCACGGCTAAACTGAGGAAGTGTGGTCTGGACGATCAGGTAGTGAGGTGGACTGTGAACTGGCTGAAGGAAAGAAGCCAGAGAGTTGTGGTCAATGGGGCAGAGTTTGGTTGGAGGCCTGTTTCTAGTGGACTGCCTCAAGGGTCAGTACTGGGACCAGTATTATTCAATATATTCATCAATGACTTGGATGAGGGAATAGAGTGCACTGTCAGCAAGTTTGCTGATGACACCAAACTGGGAGGAGTGGCTGACACGCCAGAAGGCTGTGCTGCCATCCAGCGAGGTCTGGACAGGGTGGAGAGTTGGGTGGGGAAAAATGTAATGAAATATAACAAGGGCAAGTGTAGAGGCTTGCATCTGGGTAGGAACAACCCCAGGTTCCAGTATAAGTTGGGGAATGACCTATTAGAGACCAGTGTAGGGGAAAGGGACCTGGGGGTCCTGGTGGACAGCAGGATGACCATGAGCCAGCACTGTGCCCTTGTGGCCAAGAAGGCCAATGGCATCCTGGGGTGTATTAGAAGCGGGGTGGTTAGTAGGTCGAGAGAGGTTCTCCTTCCCCTCTACTCTGCCCTGGTGAGACCTCATCTGGAATATTGTGTCCAGTTCTGGGCCCCTCAGTTCCAGAAGGACAGGGAACTGCTGGAGAGAGTCCAGCGCAGGGCAACAAAGATGATTAAGGGACTGGAGCATCTCCCTTATGAGGAAAGGCTGAGGGAGCTGGGTCTCTTTAGTTTGGAGAACAGGAGACTGAGGGGTGACCTCATTAATGTTTATAAGTATGTAAAGGGTGGGTGTTACTAGGATGGATCCAGGCTCTTCTCGGTGACAACCAACGATAGGACAAGGGGCAATGGGTACAAACTGGAACACAGGAGGTTCCACTTAAATTTGAGAAGAAACTTCTTTGCAGTGAGGGTACCAGAGCACTGGAACAGGCTGCCCAGGGAGGTTGTGGACTCTCCTTCTCTGGAGACATTCAAAACCTGCCTGGACGCCTTCCTGTGTAACCTCATCTGGGTGTTCCTGCTCCGGCAGGGGGATTGGACTGGATGATCTTTTGAGGTCTCTTCCAATCCCTAACTTTCTGTGAATCTGTGATTCTGCAAAATCCGTCCCTTTTAACAGCTAGTTGGAAGAAGAATATTCATTGATGGAAATGTATTTGCATACTGTCAAGACCAGACACTGTAGGCAGCACTGTGCTTTTTTCAGTTATGTTGAGAGTGTAGCTCTGTGTATTCTTCCCAGCAGCAAAATGATGTTGTACAGTCACAGAAGAGAGAAACTATAGTGCACAGGTAGAGATGAGCAGCTGGAACAGAGGGATATGTACAAGGTAGGGACATTCAAGCTGGCTTTGCTGCTGGAGCATCCACTGAATGAAAAGCTGATTCACTGTCAGGTGTGTGCAGGCAAAGAGATGAAACAACCAGCAAAGAGCATTCTCAGGATGTCTCTGGCACTATGTTTTGCTGTTGTGTTTAGAGAACTCTGAGCCTGCAAATCAGGATCTGAGGCATGGGATGGTCCACTGCTTGAAGCTGGTTTTAGTATTGATAATCCTCCAGATGAATTCACACTCAACAGAAGCCTTATTAAAGTGAGCATAAAAGTAAATTTCACCTGCACTATAACTCTATTCATGGAAGGCAAAATCCAAGGCCATGACATCTAAGACAATTGTACAGACAGTATGAAAACACTACTCATTCAACTTCCCTTGAAAATCTGACGTTTGAATAGAATTGAGAAACTACCATGAATTCAATTGAGATCCAGAGGGTTGGTTTTGTTTTACTCACTTATTTCAATCTGACTAGTGTCACAAAATCTCTGCAATTTACCCCAAAACCATTCAGGCATCTTATTTGTTTGTAAGCATGCTGGTATCCTTATCCTTTCACTGTGCCAGACATCCTAATACAAACTTGGACCCCAAAGGTCTCAAGTTCTACTTAGTGGTAAGGAGTGGTTCAGACACTGGTTATATGAGACAAAGGAGAAAAGTTTCTTACTAGCAAGTATCAGCTATCAGGAGAGGGAAGGAAGAAGGGGAGGGGCTTTTGGGAAGGATGAAAATACTATTCTGTTCCTACCAAAGGGAAGAAAGGGAAAGCTTGTTTACATCACAGAAGATATACATTGAAAACTTGTTTAGCCTCTCTTCCACTCTGTCCTGAAAACAGTGCTTAACAATTAGACAATCATAAAACCTAGACTTTCACAAGGTAGTACCAAAGTCTTAGTATGAAGCTCCAGAGCTATTTGGAGAGAGTAATTGCCCCTTTAATGAGTTTTTACAGTGCTAGCATTCACACTATCCAAGTTTAGGTACCTAACAAGCCAGATAATGCAATCTGTCTTGTTTCCCTTGACTCCCACCGCAGTGAGTGAAGGGCAAGCAATGGCAAGCGCTTGCATTAGGTTTGGCTCTGAGCCACCCTCTGGAATGTCCCCTCCTCTGTCACTGGTGACTGGGGCACCCAGATACAGTCAGCACCTAAAGTGAAGTGCCGTGAAGTGCCTCATGAAAGGAGTGTAATTATGTATTTCCACAGTGATTCTGCTGGCTTACATGGATATTATAGCCTTTTTAAAAAAGTACGCCCCCACCCCAAAATAGGAATGGCATTTGAGTTATGCTAAAGGAAGCACAACCAAATCCTTCAACTTCCCTTGCACAGATTGTAGTATTAATAAGGGGGGGAAATTCAGCAGCTGCTTCACAAGAAAGAAAATTGAACAATAGCTCAGCGCTGCATACTTTGCTTTTTGAGCCACACATACAGGGTCTGACAGAGCTATTTCAGAGTGCCAACTGAAAACTCTGAAAGAATGGTATTTCACTAGAAAATGTCAGTTCAACAAAATCTGAATGTTACATGAGAAAAGGTTATTTTTAGACTATTGTCACAAAAGTTAATTACCAAACCTACTTAGGGAACTCAGATTTCTTAATGCTATTCTATTAATAATAGGTACCTTAAACTGTTCAAAATCCCACTCGTTTTAATGATTCTGTTCCTGGAAAACTATTACTTCTCTTTTTTTTTTTTTAATTTATTTATGTGTGATTTGAAGATGAAAGGATATTTCATCAGACCTCCCTTTTAGGCAAAAGCTTTTATGTTTTAACAAGCTCTGCTACCTGTAACATTGCCTCTAATATACCATTCGAATCTACAGAGATTTCTATGTGGGGAGTTTAACTACGTAAAGGTCTCTTTTCCTTGCCTGGCCAGAGATTTAGAATATTGGCACTTTCAAAGTGAAACAAAAGTGTTCAAAATATCTTGAAATAAAAACAGTGCACTTCATATTGAGGGTATTTTCAGCTATTGCAATAAATAAGGTGTAAATTCTAGTGGTTCTTATGGCTCTGGCAATATGGTTTGTTTCTGCACTGGACTGATTTTTGTCAAAGTGAAGGCAAGTATGCTTTATATTCAAGAGGACTCCACACCTTAAGCCTGCTCCAGTGTTCCTTGCTGTAAAGTCTCTGATGGATCCAGGCTTCTGTTGATTTGGGTGCTGCACTCATGCTGCCCTTAAAAACCAACCACCTTCCCTTTATATGCTGCCTGTGGTACAGGCTGATGTAAGTGGTGTCCTCACAGAGGAGAATACGGAAATTTCTGGCAATGTTATAATCTCTTTTACACTCCCAGAAGTTTCGACTCCTTCTAGAAGTATTTTTGAGAGAGCCTTAGATATCTATCTGGTAGCATTTTTGTCTT
The DNA here is from genome assembly GCF_036013445.1 of Caloenas nicobarica. Classification (NCBI taxonomy): domain Eukaryota; kingdom Metazoa; phylum Chordata; class Aves; order Columbiformes; family Columbidae; genus Caloenas; species Caloenas nicobarica. The sequence goes on along the minus strand of NC_088245.1, from coordinate 114,726,320 downwards.
ACCATGGAAACACATAGGCCATATAGTGCTTCTCCTTGATGGACAAGGTATGGCAGGCAAAAGAGTGAAACCCCCACCCAGCATGGTCTCATGAAATGTAGAAGGCTTGAATTCAGTGTATGCTCTGCCAGTTCAGTCCACTTCAGCTCCTTGAGTGTGTCCTTACATCTTTCACAGTTATGTCACCCAAGCCTCTGAAAAGTATAGTTATTATCTGAAAATTAACCCCAAAAAGCTGAATGAGCGAAAAAGAGTTGGTCCAAGAAGCCTGCTTGGAGTAGTAGACATGTACGATCTGTTGGAAATGGGCAACTTAAGAACATTTTAAATACATTTTTCAGTTCCAAGGGAGGATAAATCCTGTAAGTTACACAAATCTGAAGTGAGCACTGCATTTGTAACAGTGTGGATACAGTGCAGTTAGGCCATAGTAAAATAAGGATCCCCAGTCAATAAGAGAAAGCCTTTATCTTGTGGGATGAGAAAGCTGCTGATAACTGTGACTGTACATTCCTGGTGTCTGGTCTCTTCCATTCAGGAAGAGATGTGCTTTGTCTCCCACTGTTTCTGCTGGCATCATCAGTAACATTGTGGTGGGACAGATGGGAGCTCAGGTGAGGAGCTGTGATGGAACGCAGGCAGGTTCCAACACATGCCTGGTCCAGGCAGCTGAAGGACTAAAACCCAGCAGCATGGTATGTAGGTATAAAAAAAGCCTCAAGAAACCTCAGCTGGACCTATGATTTTGGTCAATGTCTCTCTAAATTGCTTCACAGCGTTCATACAGATAAAATCACATCCAGCTCTAAAGTCAATGTGTGATAGGTTAATTCCACAACATGCATCAAGAGAAGTTTTGCCTCTTTAGTATTTCTCATGGTACTTTTCGGGGCCTTGGCTACAACAGAAGAGGTACTTGAGACTGTTTGATACTTCTAAATGCGGGCAAAGCTTTCTCTTATTTCTTTCAAGCTGCACAAAATGCATGGCCAGTTGCACTTCAACAAGACCAAAATGGCCCTTGACACTATCTGAAGAATAGATTTAAAAAAAACCTTTATGCCATGTACCCTCCAGCTTTTGTTAGATTAAGCATGGAGTTTACTTTTGATAATGCAGAAAACTACAGGAGAAAACTATTTTTATTTGCTGTACTTCATAGACTTAAATGAATTTTGGTTTATTTGTACCTTTATATATATATATAGTTATAGAACAAAAATATTAGCTTTTTGTGAGCTGCCATTAGAAATCATCTGGAACTTAATATTCTTTTTACAGCAAAAGGTTATTTTGATTGTGTCCCCTCCAAATTTCTCATGAAAGAGAATTACACACAAAAAGTTGAATTAGTAAAGAAAAATATCCAATTTCATAAACAATATTGTTATGACCATCTGGCATTATTTGGCAACAACAACAAAAAGTAAAATTTTTCCATTCATCTTTGCTAATGAATTATTCACCCTTCAGCTGCCAAACTTTGCTGCATGTGTTAGTTCAGCTGTTGTCAAATGTTCTCTACTGGCATACTGGCATGTAAATATATTCTCTTGAGCAAATAAAGCTAATCCGCTTGTTGGTCTGAGAAGATACGAAGCTGTCTTTCACCACAGTGTGGCTGATTCATAAAGGTCAAAAAAAAGTAGTATGAGAATTCAGCAGTTTTTATCTCAGCTCTGTGAAGGCATTTAATCATCCAAACATTGCAGGTTGCTTTTCCATTTTCTGTTTCCAGTCAGTCAGTGGTTGTGATTTGAAGACAGGATAGCTCTTTTTTGAGCTGCCATCTGCTAGTAAGATCACAAGACTCCTTTCAGGTTTATCAGTATATATATTACAGGTATAAAGAGTAGCCTCAGTTTACAGTCCTAGTCTTGCAGCATTTAAAACTAATAACGATTTTCACTGGTAAAATCAAGCGGCTTTTTTTGCTCTTGCTTCTTTGTTTTACTTCTTCTGGTCCTCTCTGTCACAAGAATCTCACAAATAATTTGGTATTTCACACACGGTTTTCGATGTTTTGGCAGCTGCTGGTTATGTTCTTTTTTTTTTTTTTTTGGTAAGTTCTCATCAAGTGACGCCATAGTCTCCTTTTCACATTGTGTGCTGTTCTTGACATGAAGATGAACAGAAAAGCCTAGAGAGATGTGCTGGCCATGCTCCCTGGGTCAGGTTGTTTCCAGCACATCCCCCAACATCTTGCTCTATACCGGAGGGCCTTGGTTACCACCTGCAGCTGGAAGACATCTCTCCTCCTTCTTCCCCTCTTCACCACTGTAAAATGATCTCTTCCCCTGCCCTGTGCAACTTCTAGAGGAATCAGTTATATGACTCCTGAAAACTCTGGAGACTGTGCTGAGGAACCAGAATACTTGAAAGCATCCCCGTGCCTGGTTTATTGATGTCTTGGATAGCAGGAATCTTGTTACTACTCAGTTATATGGAAATTTCTCTTATCTCTAGCCAGGCTAAAGTAAAATTCTAGCAGCATAACTGATTTACAACATCCAAAACAGACAACAGTTACAAATGTTTATAAAAAATGATGTTACATGATCTGCTTTCACTGAGAATTAAAATAATTGTAAACATCTCTCTCCTTTTTAGGCAACTTCTTTGTTAGTCATGCAAGAAAGTGTATCTTTTGGCACCTATAATATTCATCTCCATGGTGGAGATTTTATAGCTGGATTTAATTTTTTGCCTCCAAATGCTTTTTTTTTTTTTTTTCTGTGGGTGGTATAAAGTTATCATACTTGTTAATTTTAAATTTTTTTTAAAAAAGCATCATTTTGCTTTGGTAGTATCAGCATTTCCCTGTTAGACTATCTATCTCCTGTGTTTCTCCTGGGTTTGACTCCCTGCTACAATGAGAGAGAACTATTTCTCCTCTTCCTCTATTGGTAAGCATTTTTCAATGTGAAGAGTCTCAGGGTTTGATATTTAGGGTAAAATCCTGAATCCTGTAGCTCACAAAATCTAGTACAAACATATAAATGGGAGAGCTCATTACTGGCTTTTGACTGAGGTGAGACACTCTGGTAATTAGCCTCTTCAAGGAGCTTCAGACAGAGGGAAGTACTTTTCCGTCAAGCCCACTGGAAATACCTCTTCAAACATTTATGTAGATAGATTTTCAGTGACTAATTGAACACACAGTTATACTGAGATCATAATAATTATGACAGTCCATAAAGCTTCACACTCAAATAAACCACTACATTTTGGGGACTCAGTAAGTCAAATAAGCCATAACAGTTTCTGAGGTTGACTGAGGTAAAAGTGAGTTGATTTCAAGCAAAATGGTCCAGTACCATCCTCTTTTGTTTTAAAAGACTAGGCACAGTGATTAACCAGTGTAAGCTTCTGTGTTGAAAACAGAGGTGTCAATAGTCTTTGTGCCTTGGGATGCATGATAGATACCCACTACATGCCAAAGTCTCATGCAAAACACACATCTGTGGAGGTGGGAGAGAATTGATCGGGCAAACTGAGGAAAGGAAGGGGAGGTTATGTTTCCCTACATGTGTGTGTTGGAATTAACACGGCTGCACTATGGTAGAAATCATGGTGTGCTGTGTGAAACAGGGCTGCAAAGGACATGACTGGCATCGTCAGCAAGGCCCAGTGTACAGATTTATACTCTGCTGGGGTTTTTGTTGTTGTGAATGTGGGCAGCTCTGCAGTTATCTTACTAGTTTCTATTCAATTAATTCAGCTTTTGTACTTAACTTGCAAAAGAGAGCTTCTCCTCTCCTTACTGCATCTGTTATGAAAGTGCTCAAGTTGTCAGGCAATCTTTGTTTCTGCCTGTCTTAGTGGCAACAGTTTGCCCAGAAAATGAATTCACACTTAGCCTTTGAACAGCATTTGTTGGTATGGTTTAGTGAACACGAAAAAGATAACATAGAAACCTATTCAGATTGTTTGTGATCTCTTTCTTCCTCCCTCACAATACTTCTAATACTTTTTTTGTTGCCTTTATTTCCTACTTGTCGACTCCAGAGTTGTTCAACATATATTATTTTTCTTCCTTTCAACCCTCTTTTCAATAAAATACTTCTTATGAAAAGCAATAGACTGACACTATTGTTAGAGACAGCCATTAGGAAAGAATATGCACATATTAAGGTTTGGAGTGTAGATGCAATTCAACGGTTATTAAGGGGTGCTGGTCCCCCAATCACAAGTTCTTAAAAATCAAGAGATGACAAAGAAGAGGCAAGAATTAAGTAACTTCTATCAGAGGGGAATGGGAAGTTTTCAGATGGGAAATGCAGAGCTGTGCAGATGGAATCTTGGAGAAGAAAGCTTCAGGTATGGGAGATATGAGGTTGGGTGGGGTGATACTGATAAGGAGAATTAAGAAGTGAGAAGATGACCACTATTCAGATGTTAGTGGCTTGATATGAGAAATGGGTGGCAATTAAAAATAACTCATTTCTCTCAGACCCGTTCTGATTCCTGATCATGAAGGTAACTCAGGCAGAGCTGTCACACTCCAGGGAGGGCTCCGGGCATGTGCACACAGTGCGCCTGTGGCCACCAGCACGCACATGCAGGTTCTCTGCAGCCTTGTGAAGGAGGAAACTCACACCAACATGAAGGCTAACACAAGGACCGTGAATCACTTGGGTCCCGCTAGAACCTTGTGTGATTTTCTGCTTACATTTTTAAGGAGTTCATTGCTACTTTAGAGCATTTTGTCCCATGTGCGTAATTTCTCTGAAAGTGCTGTAAGGAAAAGAATCATAATTAGAAAGAGAATGATATTATTGTCAAAGAGAAAAATGTGGTGGAGTTCTTTTTCTACTATAATAAAGTCTTCTATTTTAAATCACGGAAAGGGGAAGAGGAAAAGAAAAAATGAAACGAAACTGTGAAACTGAGTGTAAATATTATATTCTTAAAAGTAAATATAAACTTCAAGTAATAAACACTTTAATACACTATATTCCATGTTATTGTTTGATGCCTGTTTTGAGAAAATAGCCCAAAAGAAAACATGTTTCTAGCCTGCATGTGCTGTTTTTCCAGTGATTATTTTTCAGGGCATGAAGCTCTCATATTTACTGTGCACCCTCAAGCTTCAGCATACATATTATATCAAGTGTTACCTCTGCTGATTCAGCAGCCCTGAGAGATGCTCTATGAATGCCATTATGTTGCCAGGCTGGAATTAAATGGCAACTTTAAAAAATAAACATTGGTGTGTTTTCACTAGAAATTGTGATAAAGACACTGGACAAAAAGAAAGCTGTCACATTCCTGTCATTAGATGTACATACAAAATTGTTTAAAACCTTCAGTTACACGTAATTTGTTACCTGATGTCAACAAAGATTTATCATTAACTGTGTTGATTCAAGGCAGACGTTTTACACATGCAAACAAGTATCCTGGGTCTCAGAAGTATTTTACAACACATATTACTATCTTTGAGATGTAAACATAAGTTCACCAGTGAAGAACGTATTTTAAAGCTGTAAGAAGGACTGTTTTTCCAATAGTACTCTTGTATGGTCACAAATGAGCAGGACTTGACAATAAACGAAAGACTAATGAAGTGAGGAGCTAGGCTGGAGCGTCCCTAATCCATCCCTCTCAAAGCAGACACTGAATAGTGCCTATGCTGTAGTTACATATCTGGTGCCACCATCTAAAGCGTAATTTACAGTAGACTCTTCTCAGCAAAAATATAAAATGACACGTTAAAAGAATAAAGAACATTTGACCAAAAAGAATACTAAACATTACTTCTTAATAATGTTTTGTACTTCTTCAGCTGACAAAAATATTAATAGAGTGAATCCATTCTTCCATGACTATTTCTATATTTTCCCCAATACTGTTAAAACATTCTGTTTTGGCTTGCTCTTAAAGGTAATAACACTAAAGGTATTTTGGTCAAAATAACCTTTACTTTCAATTTGCTTTACAGAATATTAGTTGAATTTTGGTTTCTTGGAAAAGAAATGGTTCAATCCACCTAAAATGATTTTAATTTGGTTTTTTAAAAAACGTGGGTGGGTTCTTCAGATAACTTCAAAACTGGATGGCTTTCTTGGTATTGGAGCAAAAAACAAATGTGAAAACCTTAAAATCCTTCAAATAGCAGAATTTCTATTACCTTCACTGCTATTCTTTATATATAAGGCAGGTCCCTGTGATTTTTTTTTAAAGGCAAATTTCTAACTACAAATACCCTAAGTATCAGAGCAGAAGGCTGCTCAGCTCTACAGTCTGTAGGAGTATATGGGTTGGTATACTGAAGACACCAAGGAGGAATGCAAGGTGCAGCAGTGACGGCCAGGTAGCTCTGAAATACCTGGGAAGGCTTTAAATGAAAACAATGTTCTTGATCATCTCGTCTTCAAAGCAGAAATACATGCATGTTTGAAGGGAGGAAAAAAATATATTTATCAGCAAAATACACTTTTTCATGGAATGACTGTCAGGCTGATCCAATGAAACCTTCTCTCCTCATGCCTCTTTGCTGCCATAGGGAGGGGAACACAATTTTCATTTAGTTGTCTTTATAACGTTATAGAAGGTACACACTTGAAATAACTTTTGCTTGCGATTAACTAAAGAGCAGGAACTGAGCATGTTTCAGGGATTGGCTGTCTACTGGATGTTGAGAGCACCACCTGGCGGTAAAGCAGAACTAAACAGAATATTTATTAATGCAAAAGAATGGACCTTCTTTACAAAAATTTACAGGTGGAATAAATCGATATAAAACTATTGGCTATGTTGCTCAAAGAAGATGTGTATGCAACCAGTCTGATTTTTAAGCGAAAAAAAAAAAAAACCCAACCTATCAAGAAAGCAGTACAGAAAGAGGTTTGCCTTCCAAATTAGTTTCCAAGCAGATGTACATCGCCCTCTTTTGAGTTCTGTATGTGCGTGTACACGTAATATGGGCTGCTTGATAAGCCTTAGTGTTCTGGTAATATAATCACCTCACTGAGGATATTTTGCTGTATTTTGCAAAATATATGTTACCATTTTTAAGAAAAAGAGCACCTAGCCTGTTCTTGGAAAAGAATATAGCTTCTTTGAAAAATAAAAGAAAGAAAAAAAAAGTGTATTCCAACCAGAAAAGTGATACAAGTAGAGAGTGAAGTGAAAAATTTAATCAGGAGCTAAGGAATAGGTGTCTAACATGTACTAAGAAATAAGTGCATCAGCTGCAGCTAATAATCATATTTGTTGGGGCTGGTTTTGTATCTGATAGTCTCCCATCAAATAAATGTGCATTTGGGAAAGCAACAGAAAAGAAAGATATTTCAAATGCCATTTAATAAATAAAGACAACGAAGGGAAATGCATTTTCATGTACTGACAATTACTTAGAGCTGGAAGCTTAAATCACTGTATGAGTGTTGTATGTAGGGACCAAGCCTGAAACAGAAGTTTGCGAATCCGTATGTGTTTGTTCAGCGGTAAAAATCACTTGATCTAAGGACAAATTTTATGTTGCTTTGAATAACTCAGTGAGCCTTTGGTGGCCAAATGTTAAAAGACACCCTAAGCAGATTTCAATTACAATCTTACTGCTAGATAGACTTAATGTTCATTTGTCCTTTGGACTTCCAAACTGAAATCTGAGCAGAAGTGGGACAAAGGCAACCAGACCCTGAATCAAGCATGAGACTCTCCTGTGCCTTATCGTGGTTTCCTGCAGACAGTTTTCATCAGCTGGTTCTTCTCAAATGGAGCAAGTATCCTCCAGTGCAGCCCAGTCCCACCCATGACCACTGTCCGAGAGGCCATGGTGGTGCTCAAGTGTCCCCCAAGTTCAGCTGTCACTAGGAACCTCTGAATTTCCACAGCAATGTCTGTGAATCTGCTTCCTTTTCTCCCTGGCCTGTGGCTGAAGCTCAGAGGCTCCAAAATTAGTTATTTCCCAGGCTCCCTGCTCTGTAACCATTCATTAAAGCTCAAAGAGAGATGAAGACACGAAAGCCCTAGAAACCTTGGTGCCTGGAACTCTTGGCTTACTGTTGCTGAAAAATTTATTTTATGCTTGTTAAATACAGGTCTTTGGGCTTCCCTGCTGCAAACTTTCTATAATTTGTCCCAAACAAACAGGAAAAAAAAAAGAAGTGCTGTGGAAGGAATTTGATGCTGAATGCATACCTTTCTCCTCACTGTTAATTAAGAGGAGGGAAACAGAATGACATTACTCTAGGCCAGGGGTGTCAAACTCATTTTTGTCGTGGGCCACATTAGCCTCACGGTTGCCTTCAAAGGGCCGAATGTAATTTTAGGACTGTGTAAATGTAGGAGTAGTTAAAATTACATTCGGCCCTTTGAAGGCAACCACGAGGCTGATGTGGCCCCCAGTGAACATGAGCTTGACACCCCTCCCCTAGACAGTACATTCTGGCCATCTGTCTCTGTGCTATAGCAAGTGTGCAGGATGTGAATATATCTAGCTCTACCTCTTCCGACTCAAACCATTAGCCAAAGTTCAGTTCTTGTGTAGTTTCCGTTAGACAGATAAATTGCTGTGGTGCCTCTTTGATACAGTCCTCCTATCTGTTACAGGGAACATAGATACGACCACTTTCTCCACCTCACTGTAGAAGTTAGAAAGGGGAAACAAGAAACAAACCCAGAAGTTTCTTTTTCCCCAGTGCAAGCTACTCTCAATTTTAATAAAAATGTTTTTTACAGTCTTCTTTCTCAGGTTGAGTGTGTTTTTTGTGGCCATCTTCTTGTCTTTTTCACTATTCTTTCTATAATAGTTCTGTCTCTGACTATCTGATGCCTAACTTCAATAAAGTCAAAGGTGTGCCCTGGTTGTTTTTAACAGGGTCCTAGGAAATCCCTTAAATCATATTGTAAAAATATAACTTCAAGAATTCCAGTAAAACAGCAGCTTTTTGTTGATCTAGCCATTGTCAAAGTGACAACAAAGAGGGCTTCTAGCTGTTCCTTTATTTAGGTAGAAGTAACTGAAAACAGTGACTAACTAATTCAGCCAAGTAGTAATGTCTGTGTTTTTGTGCACTAGCCTGTCAACTGCAAAACGCTATCATGGTAGCTGGTAAAAACAGACTGTATTCCTCCCCTGGCAAAATGCATGTAATATCAATCCTATGCTTTAAGTGTAGCTATGTAGACAGAGCTTTCTTTTGATAAAAAGCTGGTTTAGCTTGCCATAAAATCTTTGCATACATCATGGTTTGAGGTGCCATTAAAGATTAAACCTCCTAAATTTATTCAGGTAGTAAATTAACTTTCATTTTTGTCTCCAAAGATGAAAGAGTGAAATCCCTTTTAAAAGGAAGAAGGCTAGATAAAGCTGTAAATCAGTACTGACAGGTTCTGACTTCAGTATTTTCCAATTAATAAGTCAGAATTTAAAAATCAGAGATCTGAGTTTTAGTACTTGATTGTAGATATGAGCCAAACACTGAAGAAACAAGAGCAAGTCTGAAACCTTCCTTGCTGTGAAAGGACCGTGGTGATTAATCTCGTGTTCTCAGAGTCCTGTTATCAAACCACAACTTGAATGCCTCCACCATTTTTTTGTACTGACTTATCAGGTCTGTCTGCATGACAAATGATGGCTGTGCCAGACCTTTGATCAACCCTTCTTCATCCAACGCATGCAAAGAAAATCAGAGGAAAGAGATAACATTTCTGTAGAAACTGCTACCTATAAACGATTGCTTGGCACTTTATCGAGTGGCATTTGTCCCTCTCAGTCAAGCCATTTCAGAAGAAAACAGGAGAAAGCTGTCAGGTAGTGTAGACATGAATCTGAAAATTAATTACTTTGCATCAGAGGCTATCCTCAACCAAATTGTAATGAGACAGGGCCAAGTCCCTGCATCTCAGAACCGTACTGCCTGTTCAGATCCTCTAATTGACTCATTAAGTCTGACCACACAGGGCTTGTCACCAATTCCAGAGACACCTTAGTGAATGCACCTGAGTGATGCTCCTCTCCCAAAATATGATGAAGGGTAGTGCACTCACCACCAGTGTTCCCTACTTGGTGCTCTGTCAAGCTGCAGACAGAATGGCAAAGTGTTCATGGACTGAGGAGACACAGTTCAATACAGATATTCCCTCTCCTCTCCAGGAAAAGACAGGTTCTTAGATGAAAGCATTGCATGGGATACATTTTGAATATACCAAGATACACCTAGATGGAATGTCTTACTAGGAAATTTGCTTAGAGTAGACCTAGCTTAAGATATAACTCATTGGTGATAAAACACTGATTCCCCGCAGGCTGTTGAAGCAAGATGGAAAGCTCTCATATCTGTAAGATGATACCAAAGACTGGCTACCATTCCAAACACTAAAAAGACCATGCAAACATTTAGAAAAAACAAAACAAAACAAGCAAACAAAAAATAACTGACGATAAATCAGGGCTAGATTCTTACTTTCATTTATAAGTCACAAAGAGTAGGAACACGTGTGGAGTTGCACCATACAACACGGAGTTGAGGAAGGCATCCTGCCATGGCAGACTTCCAGTTCCCCATACAGAGAAAGAAATGTTGCACTCTCCTTCCCTGAGTTGAGCTGAGTCAGTGACAAACTACCAATGACTGCTATTGCAGAGAGAGAGACAACACTTTTCTCCATCCTTATTTCTCTGCTATGTGTTGGGGAGCTATCGCCATGCTGGGTTTCCTACAGAACAATCCTACTGTTGTTTCCTGGGTGTTTGGAAGGTGACTTCTTCCTAGCCCTGCCTGGAAGCTTGTGTTTTTGCTCCTTTTTTGATTAAAACAATCCCTACTGGGAGTTGTAACTTGATGAGGATGTACCTATCCAAATTCAAATAATTCTTTTATACCTTCTGATATGGCAGATCTCAAAATCCTTTCCACAGCACAGGAGATATTTAAGGCATTGCATCCAAGTCTGCTACTGTTTTAATTTTCTATCCATTATCACCTTGCTGCAGTGCAAAACATCAGGGAAGACACAGTCCTTTCTCCAAGGTATCTAACATGGACAGGTTATGTGACAGACTGGGCATACAACATCAGTCTTCCAGAAAGTAGTACAAGCAGTCTTTCTTCATGGATTTTGTAATGCTAAGCAGATACAGTTCTTTTTCTGGAGGCAAAGATGAAAGAAGTTCCTATAGATAAAAGACAGCTTGTTATGGATCATCTGCTACATTGGTATTGACCAAATAGAAACTTCAGAGCTTGCAACAGCAACTGTTTCTGTAATTTACCTCTCCCATGCGGGCATCACGTGTGTGGATCTCTGTCCCCCAGTGTCTCACAGTTTGTACACTTCAGTTTCTCAGCTCCATGTTGGTATATTTGAAGTGGAATCAAACTGAAAGTTTCTTTAACTATGTGTTAAACACAGGAAATAATTTATAGTGTTATAGATGTACCCAGATACATAACAGCATAGTGTATAACAAAGCATAGCATATTTCTTTTGTAGCATGTAAAAGAATCTTGCATGCCAAATTTATCATCATCTCAAGTCATCTAATTTACTTTATTTTCCTCTATCTACAACATAGCTGCTTACGTCCTGCACAATGTGTGTAGGGTACCTATTTCTGCTCAGTCATGCTTGGAGCTGATGCAGTATCTTTCATTTTTCTGAACAAATGAGATAACTTAAATACAAACGAGAGAGTCAACTACCCAGCTGGGCCTATGAGCATCATTAAAGCATCCTATGGCTTTGATAGTTGTGTACTGATGTGCATTGTACATATGCTGATACAAGGTTTTGATCTGATAAACTTGCAAAAATCAATAGAATCTTTTCTTTTTTTCTCTTGAGGTTCCCAGGCTACTAAAAACATATTTCTTTGACAGTATTCTGCTGGCACTTTAGAATAAGTTTTTGATTTTTAGTGGTATACATTTTATCATATGGCTTTCAGGCAGCTAGCAATAGCTGAGCATTAATGTTTGTGTTCAAATGACTAGAGGAATGTTCTTTCCTAATATTAACTGTTTGTTTTAATAAGGGTACTGTTGTATTACCTCATAGCTTTAAGGAGAGTGATGAGGAACATGGCATGTGTTTAACTTCAGCTGGCAACTAAGCATCACACAGCCACTCACTACCCTCCTCCCTAGTGGAATGGGAGGGAGAATGAAAAAAAGCAGCAAAACGCCTGGGCTGAGATAAAGGCAGTTTAATAGGACAGCAAATGAAGATGAAATAATGACAATAATAACAACAATAATAATAGAATATACAAGACAAGTGATGCACAGTGCAATTGTTCACCATTTGGTAATCAATGCTCAGCCCATCCCTGAGCAGTGGTTCGCTCAGCCAGCTTTCCCTAAAATATGTACTGAGTGAGAAGGACATCACATGGTATGGAATATCCCTTTGGCCAGTTTGGGTCAGCTGTCCCGGCTGTGCCCCAATCCCAGCTTCTTGTACATGTGGCACAGCCTGAGTAGCTGAAAAATCCTTGACTACTCAGCAACAACTAAAACATCCATGTGTTATCAACATTATTCTCATTCTAAATCCCAAACACAGCACTATACCAGCTACTGGAAAGAAAATTAATTCTGTCCCAGCTAAACCCAAGACAGTATGGTACAGGGAAATCAAAGAACTCTTTTAAGAAAATTCGCATTAAAAAAACAACCAACCAACCAACAACAAAAAAAACCAAAACCAAAACAAAAACAAACCAAAAACAAACCAAAGACAAAAGGAACATTCTGGAAGGGAGAAACAAGGTTTTTGCAGCAGGAGGAAGAAGCATGCTAATTTCCCTTGAAAGTGACTGGCCTATTTATTTTCTATGAAGAAAGGAGAAAATATATATGCATGTCCAGATATGTATGTATTTTATTAATATGATCTTCTTCTAAATTGCTGAGCACTTGGAAGTGAAAAAGTTTTGAGCTTCTTGTAGTCTGCTCATGCAGTCCGATGGGCTGGCAGGCTGCCTGATATCTTGTGGCACTCTCATTCAGTATCCTGAGCTGCCAATAGATTATCAAACACATGGGGTGAGATTTTTCTTCACTTAAAATGACAGTGTTATGTACTCATCTCTGTGCCCAGTTCACAAGGGATATAATTCTGCAACAGTCCTGCATACACAACTCTACACTTTAGTAAAAGCTGTAGAAATTGTTGCTTTTAGCCTGTGAATATACTGGATCTGTTCCCAGTATCTGGCAATATGGTGGCTGTCAGATCTCAGTTTCATGACCTCTTTAGACATGGAAATGCTTTAACAGATATCACTTTTCTTTGGAAAGAGTTTCTAAGGAGAATCAGATACAAACAAGTACAAAGTCAGCCTGCCGAGAAGGGGCAAATGCAAAACACTGAGAGCATGCATTACTTCAAAAGTACATTGTCAACACACTACCCCTGTAAGTCTAGTATGCTGACAGATAAAAAATCCCTCTCAGTTAACAGACAACTGAACAATTATTTTTCAAGAACTGACAAACTACTGAACTGCACAATATTCTTTAAAAAAAAAGAAAAAAACCAAAACAACAACAAAACCCAACAAAAAAACCCAAAAAACAAACAAACAAAAACCAAAAAAACCCAACACTGAACCGAAGGATAATGTGTGGAAAAGTGCTGTAGGTGAACAAACTCTGACAGATTATGGGAGACTAAGTACTGAGGTAGAAGGGAAATTTCTGGATCACAACTCCTTTAAGATAGAAGAGGTAAATATGATACTGAAGCAACACATCAAACCTTCAGGGCACCAAGCTTAATCTAGAATATCATATATTTTGAGTCTTGACTGGAAATCAGGTTTTGTTGAAACTTCTGAAAGATATTTTTTGGTAGTAATTAGCTGAAAAATTAAAGAATTGTTTTTTGCATATGAATTTAATGACTTCTGAGACTGAATGCTGAAACCCACAGCTTCACACTGTAGAGGAGCTGGGCAGTAGAATAAAAAAGCCTTGGCTTCTGGTATGGTAGACTATATCTATGGAAGTAGTTATTAGTTAATAACTTATATTGCAAAACAATATTTTATTATACAGTTTACCATATCTGTCCTAGCTACAAGACCAGTTCAGTTTCTAGCCTTTATGAAAGCAATTAGGAGCACTTTCCCTATCAGCTAAGCCAACATGAAAAGTCTTGCAACCCTGCCTGAGGCACCACCACTCTTTCTTGGGCCATACTGGAAAATAAGTCAGAAAATGTCCAGGTTTAAAATAGCACTAAACAAATAAATAAACAAACAAACAGAGCCCAGCTGTTGATATTTCAAATGTGCTTTGCGTGAAAAGAAGTCCAGCAGAGAAACAGTGGCAATACAGGCATTTTTATGCCAAGAGATATGGAAAAGTTTTACCCAGTAAAACTAAGAGAAAAGTACTCCTTGGTAACTCCTTTACCAGCAATCCATTGGAGTACTTTCTGAGTCCAGAGAGTGTTTCTTGCGTCCAGAGAGGATGGTGATAATGCCCAAAAACTAGAATAACAGGTAGTATCAATGGTAAGACTCATTATGTGGCAGCATTTTTCCATGTGAGGTCACCTAAATTCTCCCATTAAATGTATATGACATTTAGTTGGAAGTTTGATGTGCTGGCACTTTCTAAGTTGAAAAGGACAAAAAAGATGGGCAAGTGAAGGAAAAGAAATATATAAAAAAAGCAAAACCCAAACTCGACTGATAAACAATAATCTTTCCAATACAAATGAGTTAAGAATAAACTATTGAAATCTTATATTGGAGGCATTGAACAGTGAAAAGGAGTGGCTCAAAACATTAACCTTTTATGGCTGTTTCTCCTAGTTTGTGTTTTAAAATGTTCTCAATCACATTTTTATTAAAATCCCTTTTTAAACAAACTTTTTGCAAGCGAAAATTCCACTCAAAGACTCTTAACAGCTCTGTCAGTACAATGCTAGTTTAGAAGTTGGGCACCTTTGGCGATAAGGATGAATATGAAAACGGGGTCCTCACTGTGGGCTACTTCTGTCTCTTAGAGAGATTTGTGAGGTTGAGAAGAGTTCCTAAGAGTATTAGGGATATGTGAAAGAAGAAAGACAGGGGATTAGCTGGAGATAATGCAAGGCTAAGGTTTGTCAAGAAATGAAGCAGATGACTCTCGAGAAGACTGCAGAGCTGGATATAATTCTGACAGAGAAGGACAGAAGAAGAGTTTAAGAAGTGAGTCACTATTTCCCTCCTCTCAGCCCAGCTGACAAACCATAAAAATGAGCAGCTTTAATATTAAAGTATGCTGCCAAGGACCTGAACTGGGAACAACTTGTATGCTTTATATAAATCTTCTTAAGACCTTAGCAGAGAGTAGAACTTAAAAGGCTGCAATTATTATATGTGAGATTTTTTCCCCCCCACTTGCATCCTGAGCTGCCTCAGGCCCAAAAGACTTAACTGTTCAAGGAGAGTATCAGGCAGATGGAAATCACAAGATCAAGGATCCTTTAAAAAAACAAGTAACTGAATTATTCAACATGCTCGAAGTAATGAATATGCCTTAAGTTTTAGTGAGTTAGTATGTTTATTAGTTCCTGGGTTTGTCTAACATACCTTGTTTCTGCCTTTTGTAATAGTACTGTGTCAATTCTATGATGGCATAGTCAATGGCAGAAAGGTGTGAGAAAGAAGAGTCCTTTTTTTGGTATGAAAACAGCAAATTCAATGTGAAAGTCAAAATTATTCCTAGTGTAGTTACTTTCAAATAATTCTTGCTCCTTGATGTTAGAAAGTTAAGCTGTGCTGTGATAGACCCACTTATTGTAAGGAATAAACACTTCATTATAGATACAAGGTAAAGCAACCCTCATCTACCCTAACACCTTTTGGGAGTATGCCCAGAAGCTACCACTCTTACTCATAGTGCTGCTGTCTCAAAGCATATTAAATGGACACAGAATTTACCCATATCCAATAATGAATTTTACGATGAATATCACCAGTGTATTTTCCCAAAATTTATCTGCCTTTTTTTTTTTTTTAAACAAAACCATCCATATCACTCGGTATGTGTGCAAAACAGAGAGGGAGCAATCTACCTTCCATCATAAGAAAAACTCCAAGCCAAAAAAATTTTTTTTGTATCCCCAATGGCTTGTCCTATTTCAAATCTGTTTCCTGGAGATTCAGCTTTGGAAACATCACTGGAGAATGCTGATGTTCTATCACTCTTAAACATCAAATGATTGAAGCTTGGGAGCTTATGAGAGCGACTGTTTCTTGCCTCACTCTGCAAAAGCATGTCCTAAACCTTACTGAGGTGAAAATGTTACTTATTTTTTCAGAGGATTCATCAGTGTCCGAGAAAAGGAGTAGAAAAGGACTCTGGCTTTGCAGGGTTCTTCCGACCTCTCCCTCCAGCTCAGATGTCAAGTGATGTGGACTTATCTTAGACAAGAATGTAGTGGAGAAACCTGCCAAATTATTAAGATTCATAGAAATAACATTCCCTTATACTGAAGTAATTTTTTTTTTTTTTTTTAATAAACCTAGCTGTTGAACAGGCCTCCCCAAGCTCATAAAGATTTCAGAGGCCTCCAGAGGTGTATTGCTCCTGCAATAGAGAAGACATGTACGTTCTCTCCATTTTAACTGCAGCACCATGAAGCAAGGGGCCAAACTGGTGTTTAAAGCAAACATTTTTAAGAATTAAAACCCTCACTTTGCATAGCTCTGCTCCTTATGGTGGTGTCTCCTACATTCTATATTGTCATCAAGAAAACTGTGCTTCCACTGGAAAAGAAAGAGTGGGCAATGAGACAAAAAGCTCTGAAGCAATTATTTCGACAGAGTGCTGTATTCAACGAAGGATCACATTTCTGTGACTGTAAAAGAGCTCTTTCTTATGCTACTAAATTCTTCAGTGCTAGTTCAGTAATGCAGTGAAGAAAGTGAAGCAGAAACCTGAGACTGACAGCTATTTGGATGCTTCAGGCTGAGAATATCGCCTTCAGTAAACCCATTCACACTCATATGTTGCTGATCCATGAGTCATTCCTCTGACTTCCACTGACCAGTCTTTTTCTATGTATAGTTCAGTTTTCCAAGTTCAGTAAGTTGTTATTATTGGAAACTTACAGTCTTTGCTATGATATTCCTGGCGCAGTAATACAAATATAATTTAATTGACTTTTAAAATATATATATATTTAATGAATAACCACTGCCTTATGTATTATTTCACAGTGCAAACAATATGCTAACACAAACAATGCTAAAAGAGTGGGGGAGGCTGTAGGTTCTTCTGTTGTAAAAAAAAAAAATAGAAAAGGTCTGTAACAAAACTGTACCTATACCATATTTGGTTTAGTTCCTCTGTCCTTGCTCTGGTTTGTATTTGTTTCAGTTATCACCAATCAACCATACTCATAACTCAGTATAACTCACACTCTTTATCTATCTATTTGCAAGAAATATAGGCAATAAAACATTTTTTGCAACAAGTTTTACATCAAAATAAAAAGGAAAAATGGGAATGGAACTGCTGATTTGCACTAAGACAGTGGGAAGGTAAGGAAAGGGCAGCAGAAATGACTCTCTGAGGCTTCAAGTCAGCTTTCTTCCTGAACTCCTGAAAACCTACTATAGACCTACCAGTGTGGGCGTCAGAAATGGCAGAATACTTTCTGGGTCTGTTTTCCTAAAGCTAATTCCATAGGAGCATTAGAGCAATTATGGGAATGTAGCAGTAACAACTGAAAGCTCACAGTGAGTTCAGACAAATGAAGAAAGATATAGGTGAAAGAAAAAATTACCTTCTAAAAATTCTCTTGAAGCACTACTCTTGTACGGCATTGTTTTTACCTTTGACTCTCTGGAGTTTCAAGAAGCAAACACCATCTGCTAAGAGCATAAATCGAGCAGGGAAATAAGACTGTGCCTGGAAAACAAAGTCTTCTTGTGTAGTAGTGTATCTCTTCAAAAAACTTCTCCGATGCTTTCAGCTTCCCCTTAACATAATTTCCATATTAATTCCATGCAACAACTGGCTGCTCAGTAGACCTCACAGTCATTCTCCTTACTTATCAGTCAGATAAAAAACAAATGATTTTTTTTTTTTTTTTAAGGAGTTGCAAATCATCAGAGCAGCAGAGAGCCTGGACTTGCCATTTCTTGGATGCGTGTTTTGTCTCTCTTCTGGAGAAAGTTCCTTTCTCAGGCAAAGTGGCAAAGTGAAAGTATACAGCATACTGCTTATATTTATTGACCTTGATGATGTGGTGTATACATATAGAGGTAAAGTTTAACAAATAACAATTACAAGCCATATCTCTTATACCTAAGGCAAATAATGGAGTAGTAGTCAGAGAATTAAATGTTTCCTTTATGTTAAGAATAGAAAACCGGTAGTCAGTTGTCTGATGCTCACTGACCTGTGGAAATTTAACTGGCATATAGTGATACTTTTGCCTCAAAGGCTTATTCTTGAATGCCACATTAAATTGCTGTGGCAAACTATAGATAGCTTAGAAATGCCCCAAAGCCTGCTCTGTACACCCCTCCACACACACACTACTATTCACTCAAAGCTACATTAAACTTGAAAGGCCAATCTGATTCACTCTTTTCCATTCTTTGCCATTTTTAATACTCTCTGCTGCTTTCTTAGTCTAGTGATTGTTTTCTTGGCATGCTTTATTCCTTCCCCTAGCCTGTCTGTTATTCTGCAACATTGTTTTCTTACCAGTAATACCTGAAGTCACACTGAGCAGCAGTGCTTTGGTAGTATGTGTTGTTTTTTCCTTAGTAGAGGTTTTGAGACTTTTTTGAACTTCTGTTTCCTTCCTCTTCTCTCCCTCTGCACTGACCCTGTTTACCTACCCATCACCAGTTTCTGTTTGAGAAGGAAATCCATTAGATAGCGTGATCTTCCGTTTTATCTTCCCAAATCCTGCCTGAAACAAGAAGCAGTAGCATAACATTTGGAAAACAATGTTATAACCCCATTTTTCTTGAATGCTTTTTCTTTTATCTTTGCTATTTTCAGAAGTCTGAGACATGCTCTAGGCTAATGTTGCCATAGTGTTGTCTCAGATTTGGTCTGGCATCCTCCCAAGGACGTATGTGCATAGCTCTTTTCCTGGAGTTTAAAGATGCACCATTGACATTTTTCTCCCTCATGGCCATTTCAAATGAATAGAGAAGAACAACCAAACCATCAAACAGATTTCTTTGAGCAGAGGTCAATCCTACATCTGCCTTGTGTATGTTGTGCCTGGATAAACACTGATACATTCAGCATTTCTGGTGCTGCCATTATCATTTCATGTATTTTACAAAGAAAGAACTTAGAGATGAAAATCTGGGGATTAGTTAGGCATATGAATTAAGTTTTTCTTTTTGATGCAGGTGGTTAATCCTCCTGAGGACGGGTCCAAATTTTTCTTCAGCTGATCCTTCTCACCTCTCCTTTCCAACATACATTTTCACAAAAATGTCATTCACCTGCCCTACCCTGGAACTATTGAATTTCTGGGTATGTTTAGACATACTTTTTATCAAAATGTTGTATCGAAAATACTTTTACAGTGTACAGCACTCTTACAGAATGCTTACTTTTTTGGTAACATATTAAGTTCTCAAAAGCTGTTGTAAACATTCTAATTTCATGACCAAAACCAAGATTTTCAATCCTATTTTCTGAAAACAAGGAGTGCTTCATTTAATCTTTTTGATAAAACTGTATTTTAATAGAAAAAGCTCTAGGTTGTACTGCTTTTTAAAATATGTCAAAATAAAAATCTAGCAAAGACAAGATAATAGCCAAACCTTTGCTTTATAATATTATCCATTCCCTTATGGCTTGTGCATTAAAATATCTGCCCATTTTTGTTATTCAATCTAATTAAGCAATAGTTCCCTAGGAAATGTTTTTCTCTGAGTAAATTTTTATGGAAAGCTGTTGTTCACTATCACCAGCATTTCTGTCCTTAGTGCTGTTTTATATTCTTGTCTACAAACAGAATTATAATTGAAACAATATAAGAGTATCTTTCCATTAAAAAAACATGTATTAATCTGAGAACCAATATTGCACCTGAAAGAATGAAAGACTTCTGGTATTATATCTGACTTCTGCTGTTTTAACTTTTGACCCTTGTGTTTCAGCAGTAGATGTCTTATCTGACTATAGAGATCTCAAACTTAGCAAAGAGAGAAAATGGTTTTAATGGTATTTGAATGTTTGAACACTTTTTTTAAAAGGTCTGTCTGCAAAAAGGGAAAAAAATGCATTTTTCATGTTAATGAAAGTGAAGATTTAAAAATTCTGAGGGTTGTAAACATCACCTTGAAAGCTTCTGATAGGAAAGATGATATAGTCACAAGCCTCCTCTCTGCATTTTTATTGATAAGGAGATAGGTGAGAGTGAAACACTACAAATCTGCAGGATTTTGCCAATTTATACCTATGTCAGGACTTAGTTAATTTTACATTATCTCACTTCTAGATTTTGTGCACTTCAGTATTTTCACTGAACACTGTTGCTGGAGGTGACTGGCAGCAGTCATGCTCTTACCTATCCTTTTTCTCTGTCATAGTCCCTCACCTGTATGTTTTTGTTTAAGCATTTTGGCAAGTTAATGAGTTGAGAAATGTTCTGTAAGCCAAGTATTGGGCTGAGTATGAGCACTCAGAACTTAATTAAGGAGTTCGCAAATCACCCACCTCTAAAGGCGTCAGGGGTTAGTCCCATGGATAAGGGACTCACTGACTGATTTTGCTGTAGTCCCTACTGGGTTAAGCAAGTACATTCAATAGGAACTGCATTTCCTCGGAGAGAGGGCAATGCAACCCTCTGTGCATCTGCTCTGAGAGGCTTTTTTTGACCATTTTAAGATCCTACATAAAGACAAAACAGTATTGGAGCCTGCATCATGAACAAAACAAGATAGAAGCTTTGCAGACAGACTATTGAAAGAAAACAAGAGAAAATGCATGGAGAAGAGAAGTATTTGCTCAATAGCTTATGTTGAAATGAAATGCGAAACCTGTTCATGTGTACAAATAATCTTGAAATGGGATGACTGCTGACGGATATCTGTTCTTGTTTGGGGCATTCAGCATAAAAAACTGAACTGCTTCATACATTTAATTTTTCAATGGGCAAGTTTACAGAAATGAAACCAAACCAAAAGAATAATATAAGGACGGAAAAGATTACACAATGTCATTGAATTATTGTTAGTTTCCCAAAATCTTTTAATCTCTCTACAACTTGCATTGCCTGACCACAGAACACTGTGATGCCAGAGCTGAAAATGTCTTCAGTAAGTTTTAAACTACTTTGTTCTTTTATAAGGCAGAAATTCAAGAGTGTACCGGGTGTAGGTGGCAAGGCACTGGCAACAAGGTACAGGGGTGGCCTTTGAGAGAAGAGATCAAGCGCTGCTCTGTGCTAGATGCAGCCGGTTACAGTCAGCTCCAAAATAGAAGGAAACACCTTGTACTCCTCATGGCATTATAATTAGAGTGATGAAAGTTTACTAATGGGTCAATGACTTTAAAGGAAATCACAACAAGGGAGCATCTGCAAAAGGTATTCAGCTCGTTATGCAGTTTTTGAGTGGTCTTAAAGTCACAGTGCACAGTGTGTTGTGTAGCCGCAGCTCTGTATTGGCTCTCATAATCATTCATTTGGAAATAGAAATAAAAAGTTTGGCATTAATTCTGATAATCTAATTATCTTCCTTTGTGATTTTTCTTAACTGAAAACTGATCAACTGAAAAGTGGTATTGAAAAACTGTGTATCTCATCATTCAGTTCAAATCACTGCTTTCTTCTTGGCTCCCTAGGCTCTTTTGCAAAATTAATGCTGCACATTAACACCTCTGTAAGCAAACTTCTATCTGCCTGGAAAAGACTAAGGAACTCCATTTGTCCCCAGAAATTATTACAGAGGGAAAATCACAGAATCAGATGTTCAGCTCAAAGTATAGGTACTTATCCTACTTTTAGTTGCCTAAGTCTACCCAAGACACTTCTAGCCCAATTTCGCAATCAGTTGAAGAACTCCCAATTCTGGTTCCAGAAACTATTACCTCCAGTAATTAGTATTGTTAAGTTAAACATAGCTTTTCAAAACCCAAAGCTTTGTTCTAATTGCATTTTTTTTGTTCAAAGCTCATAGCTGCATTTTCGTTTCCATATGTCCAGTTTTAACTGTTTACATTGAGCATTGATATTCAGTTCAGCAGAAAGAATGTCCACAATGAAAAATCAGATCTATTTCAAATTCTACAAAAAGAAAAACTACAAACAACTTAAGAGTCCAGTTCTTTATTTTTTCATTCACAGAAGTAGCTTTGGCAGGTTTTAGTCATGCTTCTCTTGAATTAATAATCTCATGACTTGCATATTTTGGGTCACAATGATGTCAGCTCATGTAGAATGCAGATGAGAAATCTGAAACATTTTCCAAACTGCATTTTAGAAAGGAATGTTTTCTAAGATGCATTTTAAACAGTGTTCTCTTTGATATTTCTTGGAGTTAAGAATGTGTTAAAAATGTTGCAGCCCAAAAGTACAAGTCCTTGTCACTTTCTATTATCCAGTAATTTTAAGTATTTTTAATTAAAATATAACAGTAGTCAGTACATCAGGAATAAGTACTTTGCAGCTATAAAAAGAAACCTGTTATACAGTCCATAATGAGGAAATATTTAGAAACTGTGTGAAACATAATAAGCACTGCACACTGCAGAGAAAAGTGGCCTCAATTGTAGTGTTTAATCATAGTCTTTCCAAAAGAACAGCAAATTAACTATTTTGTAGCCATACTTTTCATATTTTTCTTTTTTCTTTGATAAGCATGTGTCTGTGTCAGCAGTTGTGTTAAAGATGACGAGAAATTATGCCTTTTTGTATTGGGCTGCAACTTTTGTGATGCTCCTTTATGAGGGAGTTATTTCTGTGATCTTTAACTCCATAATAATACATGTCAGAAAGAATTTCAGTCCTGTGTCTGTGTGTAGTTACACCCCTTACCTTGCTTTGTGTCTCATCTGAAGCAACTGTTTTCTACTCCACACATGCACTTTTCTTTCCTGCAAAAACATAGAGTAGTAAGTGGGCCTTTCCGCGTGCCCTGATGTCACTTCAATGTGGAGACAGGACATTATCGGGACACGGAAACTCCTATGTGCTTTGTGCTCATCACTCTGGATGTAGCCTTGGGTATCTAAGCATTGCGGATAAGTGCCCAGACCCTGAATTTGATTTGATGTTCTATGGAAAGCAATTGTAAACAGCAAATTATGAGCTTAAAGTTCTCCTGGTAGTGATACTGCTGAGGAGATGTGCGATTGCCTTCTCTATTAACTGGAGTTTCCCAAGTGTTCTGTTGCATGAGAGAAAAAAATTCAAGGTCTCAAAGAAATGACATCCTTTTAGGACACAGGCACACAGTAGCAATACAGCCAGAAGTCTTGGTCAAGGGATAATTTCTCATATTTTTCCACTAAGCACATATTTTTTTTCTGCTGAAGCTTTGTTTTTCTAGTTTAATCTTGTATGCTTTGGCTTTAAAAAATACAATGACTAAACCTGATACGTTTTCTCTTTACCATTTCAAAATGCTTCTAGTTAAATCTTTGGAAATATCAGAACACTGAGATGTCTGATGAAATGAATAGGTAAGATTATGGGTGGTTGTTTTCATTTAAGGGTGAAGTAACTGCTACCGATGTAATTGTTTTGCAGCCTATACTCCTTGGAGAGCTGCAAATGGAAATACACACACTGCCCAGCAGGATCACAAGGAATAAGGAATGAATCTCAGAGGAGCTGAATGATGGCCCTTCACGAAGTCATGATGTATTAGGTAATTTCTCATTTTCACTATTATTTTCACAAATTCTTGACAGAAAAAGAAACAAATCCATGGAAGTAACTACAAGACAGTTCCACCCAAGTCGTTCCACTAGCCAGTTTTCTTCCTTCTGTGTTTTATTTATCCTGACAGCAAACTAAAAAAAAAAAAGACAAAAAAAAACCAAAACCAAAACCAACAACAAACCCAAACCAAAATCAAACCCAAAACCATTATATCATAAGAACACACTCAGCCCTGCTGCCAGCATGGTGGTTAGACAGAGGAATGGAGTGCAGCAGAGAGCAGAGAAAATTGTAGGTGATTTGATATATAGAACACTGGCACATTTTGCAGGTATATGGGAACAAATGCCTTTTCTATCTTTGAAAGAATAGAACATGTTATTTTTAAGTTACAGGAATGTAAGTATATGAAATAGATTTAAATTACTGTGCTTGTAATCTCCAACCAAGATGAAAAATGTGTTGGAGATAGAAAACAAGTTTTGATTATTAGTCTGGAAAAACTAAAAGAAACAAACAAACCAAATCCCTATTAACCAGTGTTATGATTCTTACAGGCCAGAAATATCTGCATTTAGATTTACAAGGATTGCCTTTGGGTTAGAGAAAAATAAACCATCAGTCCTTAGCCAATATAATATTGCTGTTGAGCCTGTCAAAGTTCACTACATTGACCAGCAGGCTATTTGGTATGGAACCTGCAGCCTTATCAAGCTCAAAAAATCAACAGTTTTATCTACCAGGTAACAAATCGTAATGGAAAGGAAGAGGATCAGAGACAACCCTCAGAAGAAAAGTATCTGACACAAATTGCCCAGGCAGCACTGACATGTTGGCAAATATGACCATGCTTGCAGTGAAAGTGAATTCAAGAATTTAGCTGCAACATTCTTCATTCATTCCTCGAACATGTCATAGAAAATAATTCAACTTAATAGTGTGGGGATTTTTTATTTTGCAGTTTTCATCAGTCTATAGAGAACAGATTTTAAAACCCTTTCTTTGCCTTACTTCTTCTAATTTTTCCTTCTATTATAGAACATCAATATACAGTCTTGTTTCTACCACCCACACTCACCTGAAACATTATGTACATGTATTAACCCTGACATCATGGTCATGTCTCACTTTCGTTTTTAGAAGGAAGCTATTAACATTCGCATTCCTCAAAAGAGCATTTCATTCTTCATTCTCCCTTTGCACTTACCTACGCATTTTCTTCAGGTTCTTTCTAATCTTGTTAGATTCTCACTCAGATCACCTAAACCAGAAATATGGTAGAAATAAAATTAAAATATTAGACAATTTATTATTAATTATGTTATTAAATAATTTGTCATAATAAAATAATCCAGAATAGTGGCATGAAGATTGACTTCTCCTGCCAGTCTGAAGATCATGAGGTGATTGACAAATGAGAGGAAACAGAAGAAAATAAATAAAAAAAAAAAAGCCAGAACTCTGAGGGAAAGTAATGAAAACTTCCACACTACCTGATTTGGACCATGCTTGTGCTATTTGGTATTCACTGATTTCTCTCACTCTTCTGCCCTGTGCTGTCAGCCAGTAGCTCCTTTGCTCAAAGGTTTCCTTTTTTTCCCCAGCTGTGCATCTGTGAGAAGTCCTCCATTTTTTTTTCATCTCGACACTAACTTCAAAGCACTAAAAATTTCGTAACATGAAAAGGGAAGATTCTAGTAATAATGTTTAAAAAAAAGTCTTCAGTATGGACAACATAGAGGCTTCAGTATAACTAAAGTACTTTTCCAGGGAAGCCCCGGAGTTATGTGAATATAAAGTAATTTTTGCCACAGATGTTGGGGGAACATCTGCAATTAAAACAAATCTCACATATTACAAAACCAAAACAAGTAGAAAGGTGTTGGTTTTGTATTTTTTTGATTGTGTGGTGTGGTTGGTAGCTTCTCAGAACAACTGAGAGGATGTGATCTCATCATGGCCTGGGCATGAGGATGGTGTTACTTAGTAGAAGTTGCTGGAGAGAAAGCTGAGTACAGATGTCATTCACCATCTGTAGAAATGTGTACACAGAGATAGGTGAGGAATAAATGTTTCCCGTGTATTTTAAAAACCAGAGCATTCCATAATTAAAGGCAAAAGGCATTGTTTTGAGAATTCACCCATGGTGCACAAGTGTGCAGAAATGCGGTAAAACAAGAAGTAGCTTATCAGCAAAAGATAATGTGATTGCTGTTGATGACAAAGATTTTGGTTAAAAGTATTACAACCTGCCACATTTCCACTCTAGTGTTATAATTTCAGGTGTGACAGTGAGGACAAAGAAATGTGTTGCCATTAAGCTTTCTTTGATTCACTTTCATTGCAATCCACATTTTCCTGTTCTAACTAATCAGACATTAGAAGATGTATTCTCTCCATCATCATCTTCTGCACAGAGTCTTAGGGCAACATTTCTTTTGAAAAATATAGTGGAGGGACAGGCTGAGCTTATTTTTTTTTTTCTCCCCCGATATTGAGACTGTGGAGTTTGTGATCCCTTTTCAGGAAATAATCTGCATTATTTTAGAAAACATATTTAATGACAATACTGAACAAAAACCAAATGCACACTTTCTAGTTCAGCAAAACCATCACAAAATGGATTATTTTGTTGGAAGATGACATGGCATTTTTTCTTCTCTTGTTTTTCTCTAAATATAATGCTAAAATACTAAGGATGTAAGGTAGCTGAGATGATGGTAAGTGGATCTGATTGCATTATGATGGGGAAAACAACACACAAATTCCAATAATCTCTAACTTCAATGCTTTCAGGGTTTCTCTGTTTGTTTGCTTTTTAAGGTGTTTCTCTTCCTTGTCCCCATCCTGTGGCTACGGCTAAGAAACAATGGTGTTAACCTATTAGCACAAGCCAGAGCTCCACCTGACGTGCTAGCACCTTGCTACAGTGCTGTTTGTGCTCTCCATCAAAACCAAAACCAGGCACTTTGTTGCCAAAGTTGAGGCTTTTATCGTGAGCCTTGTGACATTTGTTTTATCTATCTCAAAGCCCCACACAGTCAAGAGGGAGCTTTGTGGGACAGGATCAGGTAGATCTCTGCGGTGCAGCTGGTGGCACTGTGTCAGGATGCTGGCAGGGAACAGTGTTGCCCTACGTTGTATGTGAGCCCCAGCAGTTTCAGCCTCTGACCTATGGAATAGGGTTAGCGATTTTCCACTGCACAGCAATGCTGTAACTCCTTCTCCCAGGAGCATTTGTCGACAGGTACAAAAGAGCCAGAAGTCTCTTTAAAAACTGAGCACTCCTTCCTTTTACTATATTTGACATTCCTGACCTTATTAGTGCCTGCGAGATGTGAGCTGAAATCTCTCAAGCAGAGGTGTAATAGCTGCTCAGAGACGTTGACTGTAGGTGCAGTCAACAGAGCCTTATGGGTTTTTAATCTAGGCTGTTTGCTCATCTCCCTCTAACAGAAAAATACATTTATTAATAAAGCTATGTGAAAACAGGAATGAAGAATAACATTGGCATTAAAATGAACAACATAGTATAAAGGCAACTTTTTCCAGCCCTCTAAGTAGAATTGCGTTAGTGAGAATTTATAGCAGTACAGGTTTTTATTACAACAAGCATTTGTATGAATGCCTGCACACTGTACATTTATAAAATAACATCATCTTCAAGGGTGCACCATTATACTCTAAGTGCTAGTATTATTTTGAAATATACCATACTGCTTTTGACATTTTCATTATGTATAGAAGTCATGAGACAGAAAGCTATGTTTGCTAATATGTCTCTTCTGGATTTTCACAGAGCAGAATTTTAAATATTTACAGCAATAAGTGTTTATGTTCAGGAATTTTGCTTTGACAATGCAAATTCCTTAAATAAGGTTGCAAGACACTTTAATTCAGAGCCTAGAAGTAAAATGCTGTTGTCTTACAGCCTTAGCTTTTGTTGTACCTTACATGAATCTTCCAAATGGTATTTATTTTCACCTTCCTGTGCTTGTTTCTCTGATACTCATCTAAAAAATGCCTCACCAGCACAGCAGTGAAATGATTAGCGTCTATTCATGGAAAACACCTGAAAGCCATAACTGTCCAAAAGTGTACTGAGTATCAGGTTTGTAATCCCGCTCTGCTGACAGCTTAACTGTTGCTTCTGAAAAGGAGTTTGCAACACAGAGAGAAGGAAAAGACCTCACAATAATCTGCACAATCCTACATTATTTACTACCTATCTGTAGAGCACAGCTTCAGCTGGCAGGGAGAGTTAGGACTGAGAATGACACACACGTACTGCTGCTGTGAGAAATGTAAATAAGATTAGAGTTGCCAGTCCCTGCCGAGAGGTAAATTTCTTTTCCAGAAGCTGAACACACCTTTTCTTTGAAACAGCATCTTTGTTTGTGGGAACTGCAAGTCTGCATCCATCTGCCACACTTAAACCCTGGACCATGTAAATAATCTCTGCTCATTGAGCGCAGCTATGACAAAAAATGTAATGTCATCTTGTTCTACATGTCTAGGAACTAATCTTCCCTTGGCAGCGAACTTGCGGTCTGTCAAGCTGAGTTCCTTTTCATTTATATACTTATTTTGCTCAGCGCAGATGTGGGTGAAGAGGTGAAACACAAGGGGGAATTCAAAGAATAAACAAACCGTACCTAACAGCTGGAGTGATCAGCTTGTGAGTGTAGATAAAAGATGTCTGCTGCTACAGCTCTCCTGATGCACTATTGCTGTTCCTGCGTTTATAACGGGATTCATGAGCTAACAGGGGAACTCGGTGTTGGACATACCAGTACAATCTGAATGTTCAAGTTGACAAAGCTGTCATGACTGGCTAATCGAAGGAATCATCTACTTGAGGATGAGACTGCAGATCTAAAATTTATGATGGCTACCCGCGGCCATGCTCCAGTATGTTATGCAAGTGGTTAATGTTGGAGGCTACTCGGACTTTAGCTAGATCAGAAAATTCTTGGCCAAAGGGCATACTATAGTAGTTCTCTGGTAAAGGCAAGTTTTTCTGTTTTGGATTTTGATGCAGGGTGTACCTTTATTTTCCCTGAAGAGCAGTATGTTTTTGAGAAATCTAAGAGATCATCGCCATCCTAAAATATAATATCATGGTGAAGCTGTTATGTGGAATCTGAAATGTGTAATAAATGGACTTAGTTTGCTGACATTTAAAGAAAGATAGAGGCAGTGTGTCTCTCTTCAGGCTTTTTGGGAAAAGAGGGTTTGTATCGGTCTCCCAAGATGCTTGTTTGAGAAAAGATTGTATTTTGAAGTTAGGCATGCCAAATGTTTCACATGATTGAGGCTGACTAAAAATACATCAATTATCAATCAACACAATGGGTATCTACACTTGGCAGCCTGTCCAATAAGTGGCCGTTACCGCAGAAGCAGATATTGAAGGAATGGAGAGAAAATAACTAGTGGTTGTTTTAAGTCATCTCTACTGTAAGATTTTTTTCTCAGTGACCCTTTGGGGAAACCAATAAACTGAAACTTTGCAGCTAATTCTACCCTAGTGGTATCGAATACCCAGACCAGAGCTTGCCACCTCTATTGCCAAAACAAGCCATGTGGTCTGGCTATGAATCCACTAAATGGTCTCTTCTTTCCATATGTTTAAATGTATGCCCAGAGTCTCCATCGTGCATGGCTGCGTGCGTTCACGCTGTCACATAGCTGGATACACCTCTCTAACCTGGTCAGATACAGATCTCTCTCTCCTCGTGCTTCAGTTCACAGCACAATCCTTGGCTTTCGTGTGCACATCACCATCGCCATGTTAGCCCTGTCAAACAAGCTGCCTCCTCTCTGACAAAGGGTCTGAGACTCTGGAACCTTATCGCAGTGCCACATTCAAGGTAGCTCAAAAAGGCCGGCAGGCTTTTAGTCTGTGAGCAACCAGAATAACCCACATAGCCTGAAGCCTACTTCCCACCTTCTTGCTAGGACAGGTGTCCTAGGGAGGATGTGTCACTTCAGCCACTCCTTCTCCAGCCTTCCCAGAGCCACAGCTTCCCTGTAGTTCAGTTTGGAGTGAGTTTCTTGCTGAGATTTTTAAAGATGCAGAGCAGTGTGTTCCAGAGGAAGCTTACTTTCTGCCTAAGGCCATGAAAATTTTGCCATTATCTTTTGTCCATGTTCTGCTTATTTATAAAAGATTAGATTTAAGATGTGATAACAGCTCCTGAAAACTATTGGAATTGCTCACGCTGGTCAAAATCACTTCTTACGATAGATGTTGTTGTGATTCTCCAATTTTCCACACTCAGTGCGAGTTCCTGGCTAGGTCATCAACGTCACTGATCCGAAGGAAATGATTTTTTTTTCTTCTTAGCATGGCTGAGACATTACCACGAAATGTATTTTTCTCTTCTGAGAATTTCTATGTACTTCATAAGTGAAATACTTGTCCAATAGGTGTACAACCCTGCAAACTCATGCATACCCACCAGGTTGTGCATTAGGCCATTGAAATCAAAGGGTTAATCTTTTTGTCGCTGTGAGTCACACAATGTCCCTGCATCCTTAGGGAAGTCAAACTCGCATGACAGTGGTGAAGAGCTGCAGAACAAGCATCAATCCCTTTTTGCACGGAACAAGAAACCTCACCTCAAACAGTGAAACCTGTGCACGGCTCCAACTGCGCCCGCCTGCCCTGCAACACCGACCCTCTCCACGTCACCCCCAACATGAAACCCTCTGGCCTGGCCCCCCCCTGCTGCCTGCCTCAGGTCTGCAAAAACACCTCAAAACCCCATCTGACAGTCACCAGCCGGGCAGGGAGGGGATTGTCCCGCTCTGCTCTGCACTGGTGCGGCCTCACCTGCAGCACGGGGCGCAGGTCTGGGCAACACAGGATAAAAAGGACATAAAGCTACTGGAAAGTGTCCAGAAGAGCGATACAAAGTTGGTGAAGGGTTTAGAGGAGAAGCCGTATGAGGAGCGGCTAAAGTCACTGGGTTTGTTCAGCCTGGAGGAGACTGAGGGGAGACCTCATGGGGCTACAGCTGCCTCACAAGGGGAGGAGGAGGGGCAGGCCCTGAGCTCCTCTCTGGTGACCAGTGACAGAACCCGAGGGAATGGCAGGAAGATGTGCCAGGGGAGGTTTAGGTTGGACATGAGGAAAAGGTTCTTCCCCCAGAGGGTGGTGGACACTGGAACAGGCTCCCCAGGGAGGTGTCCCGGCCCCAAGCCTGACAGTGTTCAAGAAGAGACTGGACAAGCCCTCAGACACATGGTGTGACCTGTGGGGTTGTCCTGTGCAGGGACAGGAGTTGGACTCGATGATCCTCGTGGGTCCCTTCCAACTCAGGACATTCTGTGATTCTATGACAAGGAAGCGGTCGGACACTCCTCTCCCGCCCCAGGGAGGGACCGGCCTTCGCCGTTCCGCCATTCGCGCATTTCCCGCCAGGTGGAGCAAGAAACAAAGAAGAGAAGACTAGCACTTTGCCGATTCCCCTTTTTTTTCCCTTTTTCTTTTCTTTTCTTTTCTTTTCTTTTCTTTTCTTTTCTTTTCTTTTCTTTTCTTTTCTTTTCTTTTCTTTTCTTTTCTTTTCTTTTCTTTTCTTTTCTTTTCTTTGCTTTGCTTTGCTTTGCTTTGCTTTGCTTTGCTTTGCTTTGCTTTGCTTCCCTTCCCTTCCCTTCCATTCCCTTCCCTTCCCTTCCTCTTCCTCTTCCTCTTCCTTTTCCTCTTCTCTTCCCTTCCCACACCTTCCCGCACCTTCTCTCTTTCTCTTTCTCTTTCTCTTTCTCTTTCTCTTTCTCTTTCTCTTTCTCTTTCTCTTTGTCTTTGTCTCTGTCTCTCTTCCTCTTCCTCTTCCTCTTCCTCTTTCCTTTTTCCTTTTTCCTTTTTCCTTTTTCCTTTTTCTTTTCTCCTTGTGTAGTCAGGCCTTAATTTTGCTTTTCCTCAAACTGAAGTTTTAACATGATAATGAGACAAATCAGGTGCCTGATATTTCCTTCTCATTTAGATCACTGTGGCAGCGGGTGATGTTTTCTGCAGTTTGCAGTTTGTCATCAATAAAATTTTTGTGGGGTGAGGGGAGAAAGTACGGAAAGGAATGAGCTGTATAAATTCTCCTTCTGCATGCATGCCAATTATAGCAAGAAAATAAAATTTAAAAATTCAAAAAGGCAGGTGACTCTTTCTGCATTAGTGGGAAAAAAAGTTTGGAAAACCTATTCATATACGCAGCAGCATAAAATTCACATTAACATCTCATTAAGTCTAAATGCACTTAGGGACTGATCCAAAGGCCATCAAACTCAATGGGAGACTTTCTATTGCCTTCAAATGGGATTTGGATCATGCTGTTAGTGATTGGCAAAAGCTCATATTAACAAAATAAAAAAAAAATTGACATTACCTAAAAGGCTATAAAAGCATTTCCATTCCTTGTTCTGGGAAATCCCTTTTACAGCTTATCAAATGTAATCACAGCAGCCACCTCTGTGGTGAAGTCTTCCTGTTAGGCTAACAACAAGGTAGCTGAGGTATGAATACAAACACCACCACTACTTTACGAGAATTGGAATGGAAACAACATTTTTGATCATTTTTATCCATAATAGCAGAGGTACACCTGAAGTGATCAGAAGTTAATTTAAATGCTATGAAAATATTATTTTAAAAGGGGCAGAGATAAAAGCAACAGAAATCTAGCTCAGGAAAAGCATATGCCTGCTATGATAATCTTTTACACAAGTCTGGTGTCTTAACATGGCTAAAATAACTAAAGTGAACTAAATTAACTAAAGTAGACCTTATATGGTCAAAAGTAAACCAATTTGTTTGCACAGTACCCTTTGGAGTTCTCAGTACGTGATACAGTCACTAATGGCTCTGTTTTCATGTATGGAGATGAAAATTAGTACATTTAAAAAAATAAAATTGATTGCCTTGGACAGCTTCATATTCCTTGATCTTCATTTATTTTTTTAAGTACTGCTTCTAGCAGAGGCAGTCTGGAGCAGAGGCTCCAGCTCTGAGTAAATTTTTTGTTCAGCTGGCCTTGGCTGGGAATGTGTTATTTGGCTGAGGGCAGAGATGAGCCAAGTATTTCCTGTGTATGTTTAAAAAACAAATGAAGTGAAATGACAAGCTCTTCATTTTTTGTCCCAAATATTTTAGATTTTAAATGGACGCGTCAAGTTGCATGGGCAGAATGCTATTTAAGATTTAAAAGACTTTCCTAGTTTTCCCCCTTTTAAATATCCACTTTCTCCTTGGTATCTTCAGTATTCCATTTGCTTTTTTTCCACTGTGTTTAACATCTCCTTCCTGGTGCTCAGCCCAAATAGTGTGATGAGAAACTCCATCTTCAAGTATTTCCATGTCTCTGGTAAACTGTCTTCTTATTCCTCCTGTCTGTTCGGAGCTGAACTAAAAAGTAATCCTAACTTCCGAGTGCTTGAAAACCTCAGACTTAAGAAGGGGTGGTGATGCTCTTGTAGGAGTTCCAGCTCTCAAAGTATTACCAACACTGAAATATCACCAAAGGAGGAGGGAAGGTATAGATATTGCCCAAAATTTTAAAACTCATCCAATTAATACATGAAACAATTATGACAGACTCTAACATGGTATTAAAGTTAATTGGATAATGAGAAAGGAATTACTGTAACAGCCTTCATAGCTGATTGTCTTCCTAGCAGCATGGGTTTCATCTTTACTTTTATACTACTGTCTCCTCCTAACCTCCATTTCCCTTTTCCTCTTTTTGGTCTTTGACATGTATCTAGCCTTAGTGTCTTGCTCCTCTCTCTCTTTGGTGGCTTACCTTCGTAAAGAATGAAAGGGTCTTGTAACAAGAAAGAGTATACCTATTAAAATATGATTCACTGATATGCAGCATCAGTTCATCCCAGCTGAGGTCAGAAGTCTACACCTTGGTGTGTACTTTGGAGAAGCTGCCAGGAACTGCTAATCTTATATAATGTCCCCACACGTTCAAGTAGAAAAGTGATGCAGGGGAAAAAGATCAAACTGACATCTGAAGCTGGGACCATATTTTCACCTCTCTTTCTGTTTCTGATTGCACATCATCTCAGCTTTCTTACAGTTAATCTCATCCCGCTGCTTCTTGAATCAAGGGAAGTCTGCCATCGATTACAGCAAGAGCAAAGCATTTTGTAAATGCTGCTTCCTTCTGCTCCCCCTCCTCCAATAGTCATTAAACACAATGAAGAAATTATCAGAATCAATATATTGTTGTTTACGGATAGACTATCAATTATGTTATTGTGGCCCTGGGAATGTCTCCTCTCTGGAAAACCATGTGGGAAGCATCTTAAGTCTAAGACAGGTCTTTGAACCACAGACTCCACACTGCTGTCTCACTGCAGCTGCTGAAGCAGTGTGACCTCCCAGCTGTTACACCAGCACCAAATCACTGCCAAGACCACCACCCAGATCCCCAGCCCTGCCAGGTGCTTGGCAGGAGGAAGCAGAGTCACGGTACTTCCTCCACAGAGGATAATCAGAGATGCTGCCACTTTTATTCGTCATCCGAGGAGGCCCAAAGTTTAAGTGGGGATATCTGTGGAGAACACTTGTTAATTTAGGTGCTGAGTGCTCTAGTGAAACCTGAAGCCCTTTGCTGGATCAGGGCATTGGTTAGAAACCAGCTAAACTTTGTACTGTATTTTGAAACAAGATATTGCATGGCTTTATTTTCCACTAATCTCTGAGAAGCTTACCTTTACTTCTAAAACTGCAGGGCAAATTGTTTAGATAACCCAGGCTTTTGTCTAGGTTTTCAGTTCTCCTGGCAGAGCATTGAATTAAAAAGAAAAAAATGAATGAAAATGCAACAACATCTACATTCATCCTGTTAACAGAATAATTCTGTTGCTGTTTAGCTAAATCAGAAAATTGGCCATTTCACTGCATCACTAGTCTTTTAAACATCAAATTGAGTGAATTGCAGAAAAAAAAATATTTTAAATGCTGCTATTGCTCTCTGCTGTGGCCATCTGAGCACATGCTAGGCATTCACAACAATAATAATATTAATGAGAAACTAATTGTTTAGCCAGGATAACAATTCCATCCTCTCAGGTTGTGGCCATTTTCTCTCAGAGCACAGTGAGCATGGAAATGCAGCACTGAAAATGCTTACTGTTATCTTTATTTAAAGTGAAGCAATATCAGTGAGTCGCCCAAGCCTGTTATAATTTTGTTCAATTTCTGGTTGTGCTGGCAAACATACCGGATATTCACATAACATATAGTGTCTACATTTCATCTCTTAAGAAGTTAATATATACCTTCCATAGTTAAGTAGAAAGTATTACTTATATCAATGTTTTATACTTCTATAGAACCTTTGGATGTCAGATTATTAGTACTTAAGTAGATCCTCAAATACTTCTCAGGGAGAGATAAATACCATTATTATCCACAGCAGCACTGAAAGGAGAAGTAATTTTTCCAAGTCTATTCATTGAGACAATTTATCTTGAGAGGCTTGATAACACAGTTATAAACACCCAATAGCAGACTGGCCAACATCCAACATCCTTTTTTAAAGAGGAATTTTAAAAAATTATGACAATAACTTGACAATAACTTACCAATAACTTTTTTACCACTTGGCTTATAGTTTCTGAGCATGAAGAATACTTGTGCTTATTTGAGCTGAAGAGCTAGAAATTTCCTCTGTTTTAAATTTCAGTTGATAATCTAGCAGTTTGACAAACTGAGTCTAAGATTTGTAGAGACATCAGGAAGTATTGCTAAGAGTCAGAGTTACCCATCAGGCTTGTGAAGGCTTTGAGCCATTTTTCCCATAACAGAAACAGTTAGCAAATGAAATTATGTAGTGATCAATGAATTAAACCTAATCAGTGACCTTCAGATTTAATGCATGAGAAAGTTTTATGCTCAGATCGAGAAGATAGAAGGATGGAGGGTGAGTGGGTGAAAAGTGCAGTGAGCTGTCAGTAAGAAATCTTTAGTGCCTTCCAAAAAATCCCATTGCTTTAGCAGTGTGGCAAATAACTGAAACACGTATGATTCAATTGCACTTAAAACCACTCAAATAATAATTAATTTCTTTGTTCAGTCTTGATTAAAATATATTAATATAATCTTCTATATTAACATTTCATATTAATTTATAATTAGACAGATGAAACACGAAATCCTGTGAGCTAATCAATATATATTTTATTAATTAGAATAAGAATGCAAATTTCTTACAGCAAGTTACATGAAGGCCCAAATGCTGCTCTCATCAGTCAGACTGGTTATCTACAGATAATAGTTGTTTCAAGATAGTTTACTGGGAAAGCTGTACTCCTGTGTTTCCATGTCTGCCTGTGGATGTGAACGGATGTGTCAGACACATGACTTTATTCTGTGTATTTTCCTAGAGAAAGACTTAAAGACCCTGCCATTTATTTTTCTTGCCAGACTTTAATGTTTTTTGAAAATATGACATGTTCAAATACATAGATTAAAAGGAAGGCATGGAAGAACCTTTAACATTTCAAATCAATTTGTTATATGATGAAATGGTTCCTTTTGACTTGGTTGAGGACCAGTAACACTTGATTATCCTTCAGGTAACATGGAGCAGCTCTAGACACAGGCAAAATATCTCAGGCAGCAAAGTCATTATTGACCTTTCTTTGCACTGTGCTTGCAAGAGGGTCCCAAAATGCCCACTTCATTGCTCTTGATGCCACACAGAAAGACACTAGGGTGCCAAGTGGCTGGTGTCATGGGAAGGAGGGATAGACAGGGCTGGATCCCCCAAAATCAATGGTTGCATCCCCCATCCCTCCCACCATCAGAGGAGTGAGCATCACCTTTCATCTTTTTTTCTTCCTCGTTTCTGAAATGGGACCAGGAGCCTTTGCTTCTACCTTTGTATCTGCCCTAGCAAAACTGAGGGCAGCTGAAGCTGCTGCAAAGCCTCAAGGCTTGTCTGATATCCTCAGTGCACGTGACTTCGCTTGCCCCAGTGAAGGGAAGCTATAGATAGCTTCTCACTTTCTTCTGAGGTGAAACACTGGTCATTCTCCAGCAGCCTTCATCAGTAATTAAGCGTGACGTACTTGTAGAGAGGATATGTAATTTTAAAAACTCAGGTAGTTGTATGGTCTGTCTGTGTTCATGTTTAGGAATGCATTACATGAGATGACTAGAAGTATGAGGGCCAACAGCACATTGGGAGAGGTGAGAAAAGGGCTTACCATATCTTTTCAGTTTCTTCATCTGGAAAATAAATGTGATCGATTTGATATTTCTATTAGGGAATAATGGTAATAATTAGTTGATTAAACAGATCTAGGATGTTACCAAGGAAATATCCTAGTACAAATGTAGCTGGGCAGTTCATTACCATTGTACTTTTAGTTTCTACTCTTCTCTGTGCCAAAGCATGTCCTTGCTCTGACACACAACAGATTTCCTTTAAATAAAATTCTTCCGATTTGTATTAGTTGTCAGTGTTGCCACGCTGCCACCATTTGGTCCCATTGTGGGAGGAGGCCATGTTAGTCACAGTTGTTCTGTGGACAGGAAAGCTGAATCTCAGGACAAATTTTTAACAGAAAAGGAGCTAGACCCACTTTTTCCATTTATTTCCTTTTGGATTTTTTTCTTGTTTTAGTGTTCATTTTTGCAGTGTGGTAGAGGAGGAAGGCAGCCAGCATTGCTGTCAAGAATAAATTATCTTCATTATTTATTTAAATATACTAGAAGATAAGTTCATTTAGTATATGGACATATACAAGACTAAGTGAGCATCACTTTCATTAGAAATAAACTGATGCTATTTATGACAACTTCCTGAACTAAAGTCTTCTCATTGTAGATAGGAATGTTTTCTTAATCCACATCTTTAATGGGGGCATGAGCTGGGTAGTTCTGCTCTAGGAAAGTAATTAAGACGATAATATGACTGAGCTAGAATATTAAGAAATATTGATCCATGAATTTATGGTCTTAACTGGAATGAGTGCTTACAAATAGATGAGTAAAGCAACAGAACACACCAAAATCAAGTTCCCTAAGAAATGCCAAAAAATATTGTAAAATGAGTTTCTACAAAATTTATGACTTCTTCTGCTGATAACAAGATTTCATATCCTTTGTAGTTTCCTTTTCTCTCTGTTTCATCAGTCTGAAAAAATCTCGGCTTTGAAGCTCCTGCAGCAGAGAACATAACCAGTTCTGGCTAATCTCTGTTGCAGTTTTCTGAAGGAGCATCACTTATTGTCAAGAGAAAATAAGTGATCTACAATCATGTTAATACCGCAAATTAAAGTGCACTTTGTGTATTCTGGTTTTTATGTATTTGAAGGAAAAATTATGCAAAAATAATCCCATGAACATTAATTGAGGCTGTAAAGAGGATGGTAATATTTTCGTAACTGAGAACACAGCACAGTACACAACACTTACTTAAAGAAAAAATGTCATTCTCCTTGAAAGAAATATTCTATAAATTATCTAGCACTATGTCTACTGCAATTACTTTGAAAATATTTCAAGACATCATTTTGGAGGTGAGTGTAGGGAGATTTAGAGTATGAATTCATGTGTGCATTATTACGGTACTTGAAGAAAATTGTTAAAGGGGATAAAGTTAGAAATAAATATGCTAGATATGATTGCCACTTTCCCCTAAGGACATAAATGTCATGCATAGCTCTCCCTAAGCTGAAAGGAAAGGATGCTTGTACCTGGAGTTAGCAATTAGGTCTCTGGACCAAATTCAGCCTGACATGATTAGGTTCAGTTGCATTAACTTCTGAAGAGTTGCATTCACTCTGCCAGAGCTGGATTTGGATTTGAAGTTTTGACAGTCACCAAGAAATCATTAAAATTGCTCTTTCATCATATTCCGTGATCAGGCTTGCACAAATGAAAACATTGACAATGTGTGAATAGGTTCTCAAAGCTGAATATCACTAGCAAGACACTTCTGTGATTGGTTACAAGCTTACTCATCTTTATAATCACTTATTAATGTGGAAATTAATTTTAGAGACCAAAAGATTCTAGATCTTAGATCCATATAAATTGCAGGAAATATAAATTTTTAAATGCACTTTTTCTAGCTTGTTACATGATCTCCTGAGTTGACATCACACCGACTAACTTGAATTTCCTCGCAGAAATATTGGAAGTTATAAGCCAACATGCTGGCTTTGAAAGCATTGATTTAATTTTTCTGGTATTCAACATACTGTTCCACCCATTTTGTAGATGTATTTTGTTTTTCTGACAGAACTGAACAAAAGTGAAAGTCTTAATTTTTTTATGATGCATGATTCTAATGACATGATGTGAAGCTTACAACAGATTTTCCCTTTATAAGTACAGAAGACTTCACATATTCACCTGCAGAACACGAAACAGCGGTTGGTTCAGTAGATGAAGCATATTTTTGTATAAATTTGGAAACTGTTCTTTACTAAAAAACAAATATTTCTGAGAATGAGTGGCATGTTAGAAAAAGGTAATAATAATTACCAGATTGCAGTTACTTCTCTTTGAAAACTTTTCTCTTAGTATTGTTGGTAGCCAATATTGGAAAAGGTAGACATTTCAGTTTTCCCTTGCATGTAAATAATACGAATAACTATTATTGATAACAATGAATAATGATTTCTGTAGTGGTAAAAGGACACTAGTGGCCTAATGGTTCTAAGAATCTCAAGAATAGATGAACTATGCAAAAAAAGCCACTCTGAAGTGGTGGCTCCATGTAGGGCTGAAGGCAAATGCTCAGATAAGATAAAGCACACTCCTATTTGCCCAGAAACACATCATGAAGATTCTGCTTTTCATTACCATTTCGTTAGCTACTCAGCAAGCTGTATTAATGATAAAAATCTAACAGGCAGGAAATAAGAAATAAAGTATCTCATAGAAATATATTTTATTGTACCCAAAAAAAGTCACATCAAAAATATGTTCTGCAAAATATGCAATATTTGTGACAGAGGTGAGCTCTATCTGCTTGGGCTTTTTTTCCTTTTTTGCATGTCAAAGATAAAAGTCTAAATGTAGCATCAACAAAGGAGGAAAAAAAAATCTACATTTTCTTGTACACAGTCAAAGGGACCATAAACTGATTAATTGCATTAGATTTTGAGTTGCCTACACAGTCTTCGAAGCTCATATCTCATTGAGATGTGCAGTGTAGGAAGTTCATGCCCCTTCCACTGACATTTTTGGCAACCTTCAACTAAACTAGGCTAAACATGAGAACATCATATCATTTTAATATTAATCAGAGCTCTATTTAAAAATATGAAAAATTCTTAAGACTCACACTTATCTTCACATTTCTGTATCTTAATAAGTAGCCTGGTCTTAATCTTTCCAGCCTTCACAGGGGATGGGAGATATTCAACACAACTAAGAATCCATTAGTTCAATTAAAGACATTACCATGATGATAAATATCTATCATCAGGACGTCAAATTTGAAAATGTTGCCTTTTTATTTTTTTCTCCCAATCTAGTCTGTATATTTGTGAGTAAATAGTGAACTGTTTGGAAAGATGATGCACAAACACAGTTATCAATTTTTTGCTTCATATTCAAATCAAATGCAGAGGAGTTGGAGAAGTTTTTGTACTTCATGCAAGAAATATTTTCTCAGAGGTAGGGGTATAGTTTGTGATTATATTTACGCCCAGGATTTGCATCCTGTGGATCTGGTTCATAAACAGTAACACTGAATGTGTCACCTAACTTCATAGGCCAAGATCAAGATAAGATAATCTCTGCAGTAGTGACTTAAAAGAGAGGACAGAGTGCACCCTCAGCAAGTTTGCAGGTGAAACAAACCTGGGAGGAGTGGCATGGGTGTACAGCCATTAAGCCAGACCTTGGCAGGTGGAGAAGTGGGCCAACAGGATCCTCATGAAGACCAACAAAAGGAGGTGCCAACTGCTGCACCTGGGAATGAATAAGCCCATGCACCAGTACAGGTGGAGGGCTGACTGGCAGGGAATCAACGCTGCAGAAAAGTCCCGGCAGTCCTGGTAGATGTCTAGTTGGACATAAGCCAGCAATGCGACCTTGCAACAAAGACGACCAACAGCACCTTGGGCTGCATTAGTCAGAGCAGCACCAGCAGGACCAAGGGAGGTGATCCTTCCTCTCTACTCAATCATGCTGAGAAACATTTGGGGTGTTAGGTGTCCAGTGCTGGACTCCCCAGTATGACAGAGCTGTGGACATACTGGAGTGAGTCCAGCAAAATGCCACAAAGATGTTTAAGTGACTGGAGCACCCCTCATAAGAGGAGAGGTTGAGGCGCTGGGACTGCTTGGGCGCTGGGAAGGCTTGGCAGACCTTATCAATGCATAGATTGACGTGGGAAGTAAATACAACAGAGTCAGACTCCTCTCAGTGGATCTCAGTGAGAGCAGAAGGGGCAATGGGTACAAACTGAAATACAGGAAATTCTGTCTGAACATAAGAAAAAAGCTTTTTTCCTAGGAAGATGGTCAAGCGCTGGATGCCCTGAGAGACTGTGAAGTCTCCACCATTGGAGATGTTCAAAACCCAACTGGACACTTAGGAACAGCTCTCACTGACCCTGTCATGAGTAAGACCTAGCTTTAAATAGTAGTGTTAATTGACTGGGATACTTATGACTGAAATCTAATGCGAATTAATATATTTG
Organism: Caloenas nicobarica; assembly: GCF_036013445.1. Lineage (NCBI taxonomy): Eukaryota > Metazoa > Chordata > Aves > Columbiformes > Columbidae > Caloenas > Caloenas nicobarica. The sequence goes on along the minus strand of NC_088245.1, from coordinate 114,684,825 downwards.
CATACTTAGACACACAAAACTAGGTATGTATATGAATGCCTAAAAGAGTGTATGATGCAGGGGTGGATCATAGCAGTTTTTAAAGGAAACTGTTTGAATATATTCAGATAGGTATAAGCAAATTTAGGCAGATGAAAGGAATCAATGATGCAATTATTGATAGATATGTATTTGCTAGATGTGTATTTGCACAAATCAGCAGGAGAGACTTTAATCTCTCTTAAGAGCTTTGGATTATGAGAAATACTGGGTGAGAAGGCAATTTACTGCTGAAGAAAAAGTATAAAAATAGGAGTTCCTTTGTGAATCTGTTTCACAGGATTAACATTTAGATACATATCCAACAAACACATCATTTTTGAGCTTTGCAAAGTGGTTTCAAAAGTCAAACAGAAAAGAACTATGCTTTGCCCATAAGAGCAAAAATTGTCTTGTCCAAACTCTTTTCAGCAGTAGGATTCTTTTAAATAGCTGTAACCTTTATCAATATTAGTCCAAGGAAAATTAGGTTTTGTTCTTCACATGTGGGATATGGTGTCTGTACTGGGAGCCTGTATAAATTCTTTCAAAAGCTGTATTCTTTGGGATTCTCATGAGGAATCTTATGAAAGGCTGATGTGTGTTGTCTTTATCACAGCATGGTTTGACAGTAAAATGACTATCTATCTCCGTTCATTTGCTGTCTCCAAAGGAAACTGATTTACAGATCTTCCTGCTAGATCATCTCTTATTTAATCTACCTGCTTATAATTATTCTTGTAATTAATTTATAAATTATTAGTAGTTTATTCATATTTAGAGATGGGCATTCTGACAGTTGCTGTAATGACATCTGGCACATTCTCTTTTCTGATATTATCTATTTGCTCAGTTTTACCATACTTTTGCACTCCAGACTTACAGATTTCTACAGCTGAATAGACCACTATGATATCTTGTGAAACGCATTGCTGTCGAATGCTATGAAATGTGGCTGTTCTACTTCTGGACATTACTATTTCTCTAATTCACCCAGTCTGAGGGCATATGCCCATTCTCTTCACCCCCTGGGAGTTCTGGTAATTTGAGACAGTGAAATAAATTCATAAACACCCCCACTAGGAGAAAAATCTCAGAAATCTGGGGTAGGACTGCCCAGTATGGTTTCTTTACAGCTGACTTTAAAAATGCCTTTTCCTAATAATTTTGTAATGTTTCAAAATGTGAAGCAAATGTGGGGAATTTCTTCATTTTCACCTTAGGAAATGTTCAAATATGGAACCTCATTGTTCTAATTTTTTGCATGTGAGAAAATACTGAGAGGCAATGAGGTATTGCTTGGGTAAAGAATTAGTATTGCAGCTTTTTACATGCACCACTGAAGATTCCTAGCTGGCAGTGTGTCTAAAAACTGAAGAGGAGCAAATGAAGTCACAAGATTTCAGGCATATGCTATAGGAAGGAGGGTGACACATGCAGATCCTGTAAGAGGTCATGAGAATTTATTTCATGTAAGACGCAAGGGTGAACCTGGAGGGAGGTTCCAGCCCAAAGTCTTTTATGCCACTATGGGCAGCAAGAGGCAAAGGAAGAGCAATCAGTTATATAATCAGTTATATACTTGATATTTCATAGCCGTTTTTTCCAATGTCAAAATTGCTCCTGTGTAGCTCCTGTAGATGAACACAAAGCACTAAGTTATATTGCTGCCTTTGTCTCTTATTTTCCCTACTGGTCTAAAAGACTGTGATCTGGAACCCCTCTCCCCAGTCACTGGATCCCACTGCCTCTTCTCACATAAAAAGACAGTATTGAGAATTCAATGAAAATTAGTGATATATTCCCACACATATATACATGAATATTAAAAAAATTATAAATAATGGGAATTGTTGCTTCTTTAACACTATGTTAGTGATCGAAAATAGTTATTTTTAATTGTTCTTCTTAATACATCAGAAAAGAATATATAATAGCAAAAACTAGGATGAAGAGCAAATAATTGCAGACGTGGTTGAACTTTTACAGGGAGAGAAACTGAAGAGATTGAAGACATGTAGCTGACAGAGTAGGTGAATGAGAAGAAGCATGATAGATATCTTTAAAATAATGAATGATATATATTAAAAAAGAAGAAAAAAGGGGGAGGCAAGGTGGGAAAAAATAGCTCCCCACCTCCTTCCTCCCATTTGCTTTCTTTCCCTTTTTCTGGGCTGTACACCTGTGTCTTGCTCAGGACTTTAGTACTGTCTCTTTCCTCTCACTCTGATCTTTGAGGCTTTTGCACCATTGCTTGGTTTAAACCTTACACAGCTTTAGATAGAAGTTCCTTTGGAAAGTGCCTAAACTGCATATGAGCACAATAAATGAATTGTTCCAATAATATATACAGTTTGAAAGTTTAAAGCATCCATTTTTCTTAAATAGTCTAGGCTCTTTAGTTTGGGTTGTTTCAGGTAGATAGCAGAAGGTGAATAGATATTCTTGTGCTCACCAAGACTTCTGAACATAGATTACTGCAGAAGGATGGCTGAAACTAAAGCTCTATGTGGCATTTATCATAAGAACAAAGTCAGGTATTCATGACAGAATTTTCTATCTCCAAGGAATTTCTAGTGCTTTAATACAATTTACTAATGATAAAAAACAAAGCCCCAAAATATTTGAGGGGTGAATAACTGAATTATGAAAAATCACATTAAACCCAAGAACAGAAAGTAAATGCTAACCATAAAGAAGTGAGATTGTCTTGAAGATTCACACTATTTAGGGTTTTTTCCAATGTATTAATCTTACTCCTCCATCTTTTAGTAAAGACACCAAAAATTTCCATGACATTGTAAATACCGTTGGACCTGCAAGAAGAGAAATGGTTATGGTTTCCTATTGGTGAAAACAGTTTTCTCCAACATATTGTGGAGTCTTTTCTGTCAAGGTGATCCACAAAGCCAGTCATGAAATCTTTTTTTTTTTAAAAAATCAATTTTTTCCCACTAGTCTCCCTTATGAAAAAAAAAAAAAGCCCAAATACTTAAAGTAGTATATTATAAGTTATTTTGCACTTACAGCACTTTCTTGCACATTTGTATGACACAAATGTACAATGTAATTTGTGCAGTCATTTCTCAGTGATTTTCAGTAGGTCTGTATGTACTGACAAATGTTGAACGTGATTTTGGATAGCTGAATTGAGTCTATATGCAGATTAGGTGGTATGTTGGACTGTAATTGCCTTAAACCAATTGTACATGGAGTAATAGCTCAACAGGGAGTGATAGCTCAACATATTTACATAATCTTTATGAAAAAAACCAAAAACAAACCCAAAACCAAAACCCAAAATCTTTTTCAGGGATTCCCTGATAAAATTTGACTGATTTGCCCTTATATCAGGTTTTTGCCTGCCAGTCATTAATTGAGAACCTTCAGCGCAATTCTGTCAATTCAATCAGCACCCAAACAATGTGCACGTTATTGCTCTGTAACATGAACGTGCATGTTAACACCAAATGTGTTTGATCTTTCATCGGTGAAAGTGTTCTTTGTCTCTGCCGTAAGCCAAGATCAGTTTTCAGCTGTTATTTTCAGCTCCGAAGTAATTTTGGTGATCAGTTTTCAGTCATGATGACTCCTGTTATTCATATTAGAGGTAGTTGCTGGTTTAATCCTCTTTCATAGGGAATTCTTTATATTCTGAGTGGATGAGCATTCTTTGGGAGTGGAACTTGTTTGCTTTTGATCAACTCCTTTATAAGAAATCAGTGCTTGATTGCAAAGAAAGTGCTGTTGTACTCTAGGGGTCATGGAATGAGGGGACTTAGAGATCAGGGTGTGAAATGGGGGAAAGCAGGAGCAAACATCAGGCCTGCTTGAATGCTTGCACCATTTGTAAAGAAACCCATTCCAGCCATGGTGGGGGAAAAAAAAAAAAGAAAATATATCTTCTTGTTCCTCTGCAGTTTATATTCTAAAAAAAAATATATATATATATGTATTTATATAAAATATCTGAGCCAGGAAGAAATGCTCAGGTGAATAATTTTTCTCTCTTTTGCTTTTTCTGTATGAGTGAGAATTTCTGCCTGAAGAAGAATGAGACAAATAGATCATTTAGGAAAAGATGAACTCAAAAAGATCAGTAGTGTCCCAGAATGTTTTTGCTGAGAGACCCAGTTCTTTATAAATTGTGTAGAGCATATCTATACAGTTTCTTGCAAATTTCTATTCACTTCACTGGAATCTTTAGTGCATACGATATGCATCTATTTATTTATTTTTATCAAGGTCTGAGCTGTATTCATACACAACATCTTCAAATGAAAAAGATTGATATTGTCATCTTAGCTTATAATGCAACCTCAGTGGATCCATTTTCTGCATTTTTTTCTGTAGTGTGGTTTGTTGTTAGTTTTAGTCTTGATTTTGTCTTTATATTTTAGCTTGTGATCAGTGCCTTCTTTTTTATTTTTTTAATTTTTTTTAATTTTTTTTTTCTCAAGAGCTGCAGATGACTATATGTTAAAAATTAAACTGCTTTCCTAGCACTTTCCTTAGTCAAATTTCCCATTGGTTGTAGGGCTTTTTTCATTCCTGAATGACAGTGAGTATAGCTTAGCTACACAACCATATATAAAAACCTGTTCTGAACAGCACCACAGCAAAGAGGACTATGTTCATTATTAGGGAATTAACATCTGCAAGCAATGTTTCTGTTTCATAAAATCATAAATAGAATATGTGATTTGAATTATAATGCTGTTAAATACTGTTAATAAGTTAAAAACATGCCTTCTTACTCACTTGGGTCCAAGGCACCAGAAGATATGTAACATAAACTCTGAGACGTATGCCTATATTGTTGATCATCTGAGCAAAGGAAATCCAAAATAATAAGTGATATACAGATTAGGATAACCTTCTTCTAGTTCTTTAACAACAAGAAGAACTAATCCAAGCTCTGCTTCAATTATTTCACAGAATTTTTAAGGAGTGGGACACCAGTAGAGATATTGATACAGCAATCATTCCTACTTAGGTTGTCTGTCTTTCACTGGGAGAATGGCATCCAGTTCAGCTGTAAGAAACACCAAACAGAACAGGACTATATTATTTCGTGCTGCATCTACATTGTGCTGACCCTTCTGGATCAAATCACTTTTTCTGCTACCCTTAGAGAACCCAGCATCACAGAAACCAATATAGAACCATAGAATCATTTAGGTTGGAAAAGACCCTTAAGATTATCAAATCTAACTGTTAACCTAACAATGCCAAGTTCACCTTTAAACCCTGTCCCTAAGCACCACATCTACATGTCTTTTAAAGACCTCTAAGGATGATGACTCACACACTTCCCTGGGCAGCCTGTTCCAAAGCTTGAAAGACCTTTCAGTGAAGAAGATTTTTCCTAATATCTAATCTAAACCTCCCCTGATGCAACTTGAGGCCATTTCCTTTTGTCCTATCACTTGTTACCTTGAAGAAGAGACCAACACCCTCCATGCTACAACCCTCTTCCAGGTAGCTGTAGGGAGCGAGAATGTCTCCCCTCAGCCTCCTCTACTCCAGGCTAAACAGCCCCAGTTCCCTCAGCCAGCCCTTGTATGACTTGTTCTCTAGACCCTTCACCAGCTTTGTTGTTTTCTTTGTAGCGAGGGGCCATTTGAAGCATTTGTCACTCTTTCTCCCTTGTCATCTCAGTGCAGTCACAACAGAAATCTGATTACCTGTGTTCTGATATTTGCAACTTCCCATTGAAAGTAAATCTTGACAGCGAAGTTTAGTAATTGATAAACAAAATTGATTGCATGAAGAACAACCTCAAGTGAAGCAGTCACTTCTTCACAGCTTTTAAAGGTATTACTATTCATTGTAGGTGGCACACATGGAGATTTATAAGACAGGCTCTTTCCCTCTCCTTTGTAGACCCAGCTTAAATTATCATACCATCCCCACTGAGGCCAGTGCAACACCCAATTATGGGTTTTGCAAACTTCATCAAGTGCCAGTCTATAACTTTGCAAAAGCCGTCCTATGATTCTCTAGTGATAGTGTACAAAGACCTCATTAGATAAATGTTTATGCCAACCAGTATTTCTTTGTAGTAGTTTTCTGGCCTGCAATGCTTTGTCAACCAATTTGCTGAAAAATTCTACTCTTTCTTTAAAGGACACTGTTCACTTAAATCTGACAATAAAGAAAAAACCTGAAGTGCTTAGAGATACCATCTCTTACCTCCATCATCTTTGGACATTTCAGCAATTGCATTCCTTCACCATGTTCCCTCCTCCTGTTTTTTTCCTGTCATCTGTCCTTTGCATTTGTTGTTTCTCAAAAGCGTGTTGATGTCAGAAAGCAGTCATTTACTTATTTTCCGTCTCATTCTTTATCATCATTCTTGGTTCCTTGGAGGATATATTTAACACAGTTCCCAGATACCCAGTTTTGTGCCACAGTTATACTGCTTATTCTAGAAGGTCCTGAGGAATATAAGTATTATACATGCTGTAAACTATGTAGACAGGACCACTCTGCCTGGAAAAAATATTAAGTTTCTTTTATATTTAGGTTTTTTGTGACAACTGCTAAGATTATTCCTGACTGCACTAGCACTCAAAACTTTTGTGTGCTTTAATGTATGTCCAGCAGTAAAGAGGTAGCTGCACCTACCACTGAATGCTACCTTTTGTACACCAGCAAAAGTTGTGCAGAAAACATGTTAGACACAGCTGGCACATGGGCTAGCACACCAGGAACACACAGAGTTCAGCTTGGAGAATTGAGTAGGAGCGCAAGCCCAGGACACTGAAAAGTAGCCTGGATCTTTAATAAATACAAATTGTCAAAGCATCAGGTTTATATTCAGTTTGAATGATGGCTTCATCGTGGAACAGAGCCCTCAATGCCATCTTGGGGAATTGCTGATTTGAAATAAGGAGCATCACTTCTAAATCATTGAATGCTCATTTTCTCAAATTCTGATCCATGCTGACTTCTCTTAGTTTATGAGATCACAACCCAGCGTGACCTGGCTACAGGCCAAGGAGGAGAATAGAGTTCCAGGTCTTTCTGACTGCAAATTGAATTACTCCTCTTGACATTGAAGTCAAACCAAAGTCTCATCAGGACAACACTGCCCAAGCAGTCTTAGTGTGACGTGTTGACATATGCCTGAAATCTCTATTTTAAAAATTAATTATTTTTGCTCTTGCTATGCAATTATAGTACATTAATGTGAACAAACAATTATGAATGTATGCAATATCAGAATCATCTTGGAATTAGGGACTTCTGAATTCCAGTTCTTTTACTGACTTCTCTCTTCTTGAAAGTATGTCCTTGACAATTTGCAGAGTCCTTTTGAGACCTCTGAATACTAATTACAGGCTACTTAGAAAACTATGTGCACAGAGGCTATCCATTCCCTTGGATATCACACTGATCTTTTTTTTAATATTCACCAGCCAGTGTTCAACTGCAGCTTATATAGAAGTCACCTGCCTTTCTGCCTATAGGCATTATTTAATTATTTACAACTCAGTATTGTGCCTTAGTTCTTCAGCTGTACTAAAGAAACTACCTTTTTTTTTTCCCCAAGGATTGAGTACTAATATAGGATCTTTGTTTTGAAGATATAAGGCACTAAACAAATTTGAAAGGAAGCAATTAAACCAAGTCTATGCCACTTTGAAAGGCAGGCCTACAAATCTGCTGTGTCATTTACATGGTTGCCTAGCAAATAGAATACTATATGGAGTTTCTGGAGGGCTTGTTGTTAGTGACTCTGAAATATATACTTGAGGCCTGGGGATAAAGAAGACAGTCAAAACCAATCCCAAGAGTAATTAGAAGGCCACTTGTATCAGACAGTATAAAGATACTCTTCTAATCAGCCAGCTGCCCTTCACCTCAGTGCCGGTCACAGCAGAACATCGAATACCACGGAAACAAAATATAAAATATGAGAGAGACAATAGCTTGAGAATCTGGGAGTAAATGTCTTTGTGTAGTTAGCTATTCTCTCTTGCAGAATGTTCAAGACAAATTTTTAATTTTGAAGGTGAGAAGAATACATGAGGGTTTGTCATACTTTTAGCTCCTTCTATAATGGAAAATAATAGCTTTAATATTATGGTAAGATTCTGTCAGAAGCTTTTGCACTAGCACAGAAAACAATGTTTCTCAAATGCAGTGTTAACAGAAAAAATAAACACTTCATTCAAATATTATTTACCTAGCATCCAAGTAATATTTTACATTTCCACATGGCTTTGTTTTATTAGGTTATAGTCTGAAATAGGATTTTGGTCTACATGGCTTTACTAAATCTTAGATTTAGTCTTTAGAAAACACTGACTCCACCCGATTTTAGCTTCTGGCAGTCAATATAATTATCATTCTAGGGTATTTGCCTTCCCATAACAGTTTATTTTACCACTAAAGGCAGGAGATAAGGGCTTAATTCCATCTAGCTTTCTAGAAAACAAAAATTTGCCAATGCTCACTGACTGGGTGAAAGCTTTGCTGATGGTGAAGCTCCTGTTCAGGAGACTATCATTCTCTCTCCCTTTTACTTCATGACATCATACAGCAAATTCTCTTGCTAAACAAGCATGGGAAGAACAGAAATGCTATGAAAAGGTACTGGCTCAAGAAGTAAGCTGGACATGAACAAGCAATAGTACTTCAGTAAGCCAAAATCCAGGAAGATGGAATTGAACAGCTGTCCTGCAGTGTTGGCACAGCTGGCGGGCTCCTCCCTGGCTGCTGACTACAGCACCTGGCTACTGAAACTTACCCAATACTAGGCTCTAAACTATGCTGGATTTTCTCAGCGAACAGTGATATGTCCACATTCGCGCTGTGCAGGCTGCAGTGCTGCACATCTGTCTGCTCCCAGGCACATGAGCAGGTTGGCCGAGAACCTTCTGCCTCCCACCGCAGTGCCCGTTACCTCTGGGGTAGCAATCACAAGGAGTAAGTGGAAGAGACATCTGGGCAGTATAAAAGCAAAGCTATGGATTTAGGTGTTGGTGACAATGGCTGCTGGTTACTGTCTCCATAGGACTCCAGTACTTCAGATCTGTTTACCAAAAGAGCCACCTCTTGAGGGCTAGAGGTGTGTCTGAAAACATTCGACAACCATGAGGCTGAAGAAGAAGAATGGGGCAAAAAGTTACAGAAATACTACACTGAGGGGTAGTCATGCTTGCTATGCTAGTGAAAATGTCACCCTGGTGAAAATATGGCAAAATAACCAATCCCCAAACCACTTTATCTTGCATGCTCAAGTCTAAATTGCCTACTCTAATACTGCTGTTGTGTGGATAAAATCATATTTGTCAGCTTTCTTTTGAATGTTGATGGTATTACAGGATTGCATGATTCCTGTGAGGATTTAGCAGCTTCATTTGGCAGCACTCAAGCAGTTAACAAAGCATTAAAGAATTAAATAAAACAAATCCTTATATTCATTCCTCTGAGGATTGTCTAGTTTTCAGAATTCAGACATGACATAACTGAGATACATACAGTGACATAAATAGTTATATAAATTCAGATTAAAAACTAACGAGGAGCTTTCAAAAAAAGATAAACATTAGCATTTTTATATGGCTACAAAAACGAAGTAGATAATTAAGCTAAAGAGAGTAAATTAAATTACACTAGTTTCTGTTGCGTGGGTTTTTATGTGGTATATACCAGGAACTATAGATTTAATTGCACAAATCAGTCATTCACTAATGAATTTCCTACTCTTGTCCTCAAGCTGTAAAAAGCAAGCTCCAATATTTTTAGTATTCAATATTTTTCTTTCAAAATGTATTTCTCAATATATTTTCATTTAATTATTTTAATTTCTCAGGAAAATCCAAATAAGACTATAACTCTGGGGTCTGTCTAACACAGGCTGCAAAGGAACGACAGAAGCTGAAAAGAAGACTGTGTGAGAGATACAGGAGCTCTGTTGTTACCCCAAAGGTCACCTAAGTCTACGTTTCATGTGAAGATTGAGCTTGTAATGAGAAACCTTTCTGACAAAACTTAGGCAGGGAAGCCACAAGCAGCATGAGGGGATGGCAGCACACGGGCAAAGGTCTTTACCTATTTAGTACTTCTACTACTACTCTAAACCCTTCTGGGGAATTCAACAGCTTTAAGCCAGGTTTGTGACGTGTAAAAGACACTTCTAAGAAATTCTGGCAGACTTTTCAGCTTGTGTTGCGCTCTACCTCACAAGAATCTGAGTCTCATTCTACTTGGACAAGCTGAAATAATTTCTTTTGATGTGTTTTGAACAGTTCTTCAGATTTTCATTTCAAAGTGAAAAAAACATTCCAAACAATAACAATGAAAAAGTGAGTCAATTAAGCAAAACATTCTATCCATTTCAAAAGATCTTTCTTCGTTTCATAGTTGAAACAGAAACCCTTATTTCCACTCCTCTTTCCTTAGTGATGTGTGTCACTTCAATCTCAGAGTAACTTTAGTTACAAATAAAATAGTGACTGACAACCAAGCTTTTAATTAAATGGATTGATTCTGTTCTACAAAATGGTATCTCCAAACTCATCTATTTTAGACAACTTTTCCAATTTCAGCTTCCTTACAGGAACTGTGAATGAAGAACTAATTTCTATTTCAAAGAACCAATTATTCCATTTGGTACGGAAGCGTGCTAAAAGGCAGATAGCTATTTTCTCTTACATTCAAGCAATACACCTAGCCAGTGGTGTCTTTATTGATAGCAAATCTGCAACAAGACAAAACACATCTTCCAATTCTATTCTGGGCCTCATATAATTTCAATCCACCTTCCAGTGCAGCTAGGCTAATGAAAAGTCAATTATCTAGCTGGAAAGAAATGCCTGATCTTATTTACTGCCATGCCCATTGTAACTTCTGCCATGTACTGGGATAGTTAATAGGTGTACGGAAAGAGCACTAGTCCTCTCATGGAAAGGCAGGTTTAGAGGAGCTGAGGAGATTCATAAAGGAGCAAAACCTTGAGAATATTTTTTTGCCATTATGCAGAACAATTTGACCTTCTTTACAAAGGCAATAGTGTATTTAAAACCCAGGCTCTCTTTATGTCTCTGAAGACAGAGCATCCACCACCAGAAAAAACACAACCACCTTGTCTTACCTCCTACTAGTGAAGCTCTGTGAGCTCCTCTATAAGCAGCATTCATCTTATTCCTGACCATCTCATGAAAATGCTTCAGAGGGAGAAGCACAAAATGCAAGGTAAAGTACAAGGAGAATAGTAGCAAAATTTGTTCTGGAATTTGTCTGGAAACACATTCTCTGGGAGTAACAAAGGAAAAGCCTACATTGAACCACCAGATCATAGGATGGACATGTGGATTTGCTGTGCAATGAAAATGACAAATGCAACTAAAAGGATAATGTTTTTATTATAGGTACAGAAGCAGAGGGAAGTATGGTAAGACCTGTTCTAGAATCTTTTGAAAATTCTGGTTGCTTTTATTTAATTGGGATATAAATCTCAACAAGAATGGGTTCAGAGAAAGGCTACAACTATGGCCACAATAACTGAATTCCCATATCATGGGATGAGACCAAAATAGACTTAATTTTACAAGGCAGAACAATCCAAAGAGGGATTTTGAGAATCACCAGAAGATGACACAGTTAAATTCAAGGGTAATACTGCACAAAGAGCAATGGGCACATAACCTGTCCAGGAACTCAGGTTGGAAATAGTTAGGTGTCCTGTCATCAGAAGGTAAATAATACTTTCTCTATACTAAGAGCGAATAAGCTCATTTTAGAATGAGTTAGAGTTCTTTTATAAAAACAATTATGTAATGTGATTGTCTGCACTGGAAAAGGAGACAGGAAGTTATACAGCAGGAGATTGTATGGTCTTAAATTCCTTTACTGCTTAATGACTTCTTTATGTTATTTTTTCTCCAAAGTTAATGGAAATATCTCAACTGCTAGGGTGGCTGGTTGCAGGTACAGGAGGTGTAGCAGACTATGTACATTTCCCTGGCTTGGTCCTTTTGTCCTTTCTTTAGCAGTGGACCCCAGTTTTACACAGGGTATCACATCAAGTCTAACTCCAGTTTCAAGAACAGATTAATTTTTACAAAAGGAAAGGATAGGTGAATGCTGTTATGTTCTCCAAGAGGCATCTCTTTCCTGCACGGATGGAGGCTAGCAAAGGCTTACAGAGTTATCTATTCACATGTGCAGATGACTGCTTGTAAAGAAACCCTCTCTGCTCCTCTGGGGGATGAACACCACCATGTTCTTCTCCAGAAACAAACACCCTGCTTGTTTGAAACAAACTCACATAAGAGCAGGAAACCTTGACAGACCCAAGATCTTCTAGACTAGGAGGACTTTTCTTTGTAACTGTTCAGTTCTAGGCATTTAGACTTGTTAAATGTGGTGCCAAGACAAATAAAAGACCCAATGTCTTGTTGATCATTGAAGAATACAGTAGGGAGTATGAAAACCATGTGGGGTGATCTAGAAAAATAATCATATAAGCATACACAATCACTGATCTTTCTATATGTCAGTCTCTGAGAATGGTCTATCTCCACCGCTCATTGCACGCAGTATTTGAGCTGTCACTATTCTGAATAGAAATTCTCAGGAAGGTATCAAAGCACAGCTTTGAAAAAAACTGTATTGAAACTGAGAAGAAATTATTTTTTGTAGATATGGAATAAGAAATTACTCCTCAGTCAATTCACACACAGACTAGTTTCTGAAAGAGTTTATAGTGAAAGGCATGCATTGTTACAGGTAAAGGAATTCCTGTTCTTTACCACAACTTACTTTGTTTGAGTATTAATTGAAAGAAATATGTATGCATGTGGTTGTATATACAAACACGCATAAAATAATCATCATACTATCTTAGAACAGAAGTCATCCACTGACTCAAATAAACTGTGAGCCACATTGGCAAAATTGGTTACATCCCACAGAAAATACTATGAACAAATGCAGGATATGTCTATATGAAAAATACATTTTCCCATCAGGAAAAAACATATCACACTGCTGACACAGCTCTGTGATTGTACAATGTATGTAGAAACATACTAAAAGTCTTGTCCTGCTAGTTCACTGCATGGTGCTTAGCTAGAAGGCTATTGTCCAGCTAGAACAGAAAGATCAAGCCCATAGTGTAGGATATGACTGATTTCTCCCTTGACAGACAGAAAGATCAAAACCTCTTCCTTTCCAAGAAACGACGTTCAACACAATCTGTGCCTTCTCTCTTTGTGTATACATTTCTCTGCTTCAGTCACTACCCAGAACATGGCAGGACAGAACACCTGAAAGAATGGAATTTTTTCAGGTTGTAAGAAAGAGTGTGTTGCTTTTCCTCCCAGCACTCTTTAATGTCGTACACCTCTGGCTTGACAGGTCAGGACGATTCTATGTCCCAGTAGTTTTCAGGAAATACCAGGTCTGGCCTTACTGCAGCTCCCATTTGCACTGGCAAACTCCTCACGGGATGTAACCTGAGCTCTGCATAGTAAAGAGTAAAATAAACCACATCTAGACCAAGGTAGTAGGTGCACTGTCAGTTTATTTAAAACTAACCTTTTAGCCCTTGGGAGGAGTTTGTCAGGCTCTGAGGAGCTTTCTGAGGAATGGACATCTATAAAGCAAAAGCGAAAGGAATTTAGAAACGTGGCAGTGTCATGATGCTGGCCGGGACCTGTAGACACAGCTGCAATTTGAATAGTGTGCCCTGAATTAACAAACTGGCAGTTTGGCTGTTCAATGTGATTAACAGCTGGTTTATGGGTTGTCTGCCTCATTCGGTGCATGTGTGTACTGAGGACTGCTGTAGTGATACAGGAGAATAAATAAAGTCTCTGAGATGGTGGAGAAAAACATTCTCTGCTGTTCTTTAAAGGAAGCTGAAATACATGTGACATTTCGATCACGTAGTTTAAATCCAGTTCAAAAGAATTAAAATGTCCACCCTTTAAAGTGGTCTTTAGTATGATAAATACGACATTACAATAAAACAAGAAGTTGTGACTTTGTTGTTCTGCTGTTTTATAGTTTGGCAGAGAAAGTGCTGATGAGCACATGAATGCACAAAGGAGACTGGAGAATCTTGGCTGAGTCTCTGTTAATAAGGCTTTACTGAAATAAAAATATACTACAAAAGTACAAAGCCAGCTAAAATATCTCAGAGCTAAATTAGGTCGACTAAGACAAAGCCATCCCATTGGATGTTACCAACACTGCTACCTCACATTGCTAAAGAATTAGAGTTTCAGTTTACTTGCAGAGACTAGTTAGCTGCTTTCCTCTCTTAGTGGGGGTCTGTCAGCCATATAATACAAATTAATTGAACTCCCGGGATTCCTAAAGATGGCTTCTTTGGTTTTGTTCTTTTTCAACACAAACTTACTTTTCAACACAAGAAAGGCAGATTATAGGGGAAGGGGCAGAGGTGGTGGCCAGTAAATGTTTTTTATTCAATAATTTATTTTTTAAAAAGCAGGTTTCTATATTTTTCCCAGTTTCTCTTCTTTGAATATGGGATGGCTACTTCTGTTACTTTTGTCTTCCACTTTGAAGAAGAAAAAGCTATTACTTTGTAAAGAGTTTTAATTTCCTGTAATTGGCACTTAAGCATTCAGCTTCCTCTAAAAGACTATGCTTTACTCTTGTGAAGCTGAAATGGTTCCCCTTTTCTTGGAAATACAGAGAGAATAAAAACTAAAGGTTTATTAAGGAAAACACATTATCTTTCTTCTTTTGTTCAGTCTGATGCTGTGGGTCAGAACTGCTGTAAATACTGTTTTCTCTTTGAATATTATTTTAGCGTTTCTAAACTTAAAAACACATGCACATATCTGCAGTCCTCATGAGAAAGATAATTGCTTTAAATTCCATGATCTGTCATATTTTGTTCACAAATCTAATCCAAAAAGCCTCTGCTGTTTTATCATTTCCATTATATGTGGAATAAACTTCTATGATTTCCACAATCTCTTACAGAGAAGTCCCTTGCTACCATATTTATTTATATGTTTTTTTGTTCTTTCATTTCAGTAGAATGAGAAACCATGAGCATAAAGGACTTAAATATTAAACGCCTTATAGAGCTTCCTTGTGTGGGAAACAGTTTCTTGCAAGAGGCAGTGGTTGTTCTGTGTTGAGGCATAATTGGAGTTCAGTAACAGCAGAAAGTGAATTTCTGTTTGAGGGTTTTCTGAACATCACGTGGAAGAGTACACAAACCAAACTACAAAGACAGTCTGAGTGGAAGAACATAGTAGTGTGAAACCTCATCAGGGCTGATACTGTCCCCAGGAACCAGAAAAAAGCAAGAGGTGAGTGTGCTTCGCTCTATGGATATGTCTATATGACAAAGCATCTGTGGGTCATTGCAGCTCAGCCTGGGAGCTTGTGACCTCCCTTTTTCATGATGATGTGCTTGTTTTATCACAATATTTGAGTAATTCCTTTTCTCTGTGGTTCTGCAGTAAGCCTGCTGGAAGCCCTGTGAGATACCACAGCCTGCTGAAAACACACTTGGATTTCCTTTTGCCAAAGGAAAGGGCCTCCCTGGGAACTGGCCTGGGGTGTGTTACAGGGTAGCTTGCTTTCCTTTCACAAACTAGAAAGCAGACCATTGCATAAGACTTTAAGGATGGAAATTTTTGCAGTTAGCCATCATTCATAGATTTATTGACCCCCATGACATATAATAAATGCATTTATGATAGTAACAAAAAGTTGTAGACCCACTGGAGGAGCTCTTCTGATGGCTATGAAAGTGTAGCAGAAGAGCCTGTGGCTCACCCAAGGGACTTAGGGACATTTAATGAGCAGGAGTATGGTTCCACAGAAGCAACTCAAGCAAATATTTGTAGTGTCACTGACAAGAACTTTGCTGCCTCTTCTAATGCCATTTTCTGCATTGAGACCGTGCAGTACGTCATCCTGGCTGACTTCATGACTTGGTAATGCCTGCTGAGATTGTTAAAATGTAGTTTGTTTTATGTTGGATACATGTAATATTTTTATGGGTACAGCATTGTTAATGATAAGGGTTGTTAAAAAAAGAAAATTACGTAACTGGATAACTATATTTTTGCAGACTGGTCTTGTTAGTTCAGTGAATGTAAATAATATGGCCCATTGCTTGAGACAGTGAAAAGGGAGCATCTCCCTTACGAGGAAAGGCTGAGGGAGCTGGGTCGCTTTAGCTTGGAGAAGACGAAAATGAGGGATGACCTCATTAATGTTTAGAAATATGTAAAGGGTGAGTGTCAGGAGGATGGAGCCAGGCTCTTCTCGTGCCTACCAATGATAGGACAAGGGGCAATGGGTACAAACTGGAACACAGGAGGTTCCACTTAAATATGAGAAGAAACTTCTTCGCAGTGAGGGTGATAGAGCACTGGAACAGGCTGCCCAGGGAGGTTGTGGAGTCTCCTTCTCTGGAGACATTCAAAACCCGCCTGGACACCTTCCTGTGTAACCTCATCTAGGTGTTCCTGCTCCGGCAGGGGACTGGACTAGATGATCTTTTGAGGTCCCTTCCAATCCCTGACATTCTGTGATTCTGTGATTCATGCCAAATAGTGCTCCATTTTCATGCTGAAAAAAAATTATTTTCAGAAACACAAGAAATAATTGATCCTACAGAGCTTCTCTCAGGTGATTTGTTTCACTCTTCTATCATATGAAATTCTTATAGATTTCCTATTTATGAAATTCATATGGATTTTAGAGAACATCTTGATTTTACTTTTTGGAAGTGCATGTACAGATACATTTACTTACTCTGGCAAACTTCTAACCAATGTTGAAGAGACTAGTTTCTTCCTCTAAGAAAGGAAGCATGGTCACAAAATTGCTCCAGAAACATACTAATAGTTTAAGAAATTATAGACTTTATTGTAATAATAACCCAGCAGTTTATATGAATGCTCCTAACCTGTTTCACTGTAAAAACAGCCAATTATCTAGAAGCATTTTGTTTTCCCAAGAGATCTTGTGACTACATTCCAAATCACAGAAGTTTTTTATTCTCTTCAGAAAATTCTGTAGAATTTGGCTCTTCTCCCAAGTAGCAAGTGATAGGACAAGAGGTAATGGCCTTAAGTTGTGCCAGGGGGAGGTTCAGATTGGATATTAGGAAAAATTTCTTCGTGGACAGGGTTGTGAAACACTGGAACAGGCTGCCCACGGAAGTGGTTGAGTTGTCATCCCTGGAGGTCTTTAAATGACATGTAGATGAGATTCTTAGGGACATGGTTTAGTGCTAGAGTTAGGTTATGATTGGACTCGATGGTCTTAAGGGTCTCTTCCAAACAAAATGATTCTATGATTCTAAATGAATTCCTACAAAAACTTGAGTAAACCTGAATTTAGCCTGAAAACCGGAAAGAACAAACCAAAAAGTAGCTCTATGATGTACTGCTGTGTCTGAAAGACATAAGGAAGCCTTGTACTTGACATGCTTAAATCATACATTCAGGTAGAGATAAGGCTTTTTCTAAGTGGCTGTGAGAGAGTCTATGTGGAAATCACCATTACTAGTGGATTTAGTGAGAAAGTTTACACACAATACAAGAAGTAAGCTGAGAAGGGATGATCCTTGTAGCGTTGATCTTCTGCACTTCAAACTAGGACTGAAAAATAGTTTCCAGTGGCATTGCAGGTAATGTGCAGTACTCTGATGTATTATGAAAAGAAAACCAAGTAGCAAGTAGAGAAAGCTAATACTCCAAGATCTAAAGATTTCCCTGACAGGCAAATTTGAGGTAGTGCTCTCTGGAATTGGTGCTATGCTTGGTTAATTAACTAAACTTGTCTTACTATCCTAGCTGTAACTATCCTGTTATAAATCCTGTCAGAGTGCACCTGCTGGGTTGCAGCTCTGGTGAGCTAGTCTGAGAAGGGCAATCGAGCAATTCGTATTGCTTTGGTGATTGTGGACCCTTGTGTAGCTGCACTAATTTATGCCATTGCCCTTGGAGAAAAGCAGAATAAGGAGAAACATAAATGATTTTGTTCCTTTGTCCTTTGGGCTTTCAGAAGCTTAATGCGCACCATGTGCAAGAATTATTTTATGGTGACAAAGGCACAGGAGGGAACTATCTCAAAGGGACTGTGAATAGTTGGAGAGGTACTATAACATAGTGAAATATGTTAATGACATGTTAAGTATTCAGACACAATTTATTTACATTTCATTCTTTCAGCTGTTAGAGGAGCTGTATCTAGGGACAAGTGTTATATGAAACAATCTGGGTTTCCTTAAATTAGGATATGTTTAAAAAAGGCTGATCAGGAATGTAATTTTAAATATGACTTTTTGCCTGTGTATGCATGGTATTAACAGGCTCACAGGCTGAATGTAGGCTTTGTTCTTGTATAGGTCTGAAGTCATCGGGAAGCAAGTTAGGTAGGAAGATGTTTTTGTTCCTGCAGAAAGGAAAAATAATAATATATTCATCGATTGTATCCAGCCCTGGTCACTTCAGCTCAGCAAACACATTAATAGATTCAGAAAGGAGCAACTAAATATTTAAGGCAAGAAAAAAAAATAATATCACAACATTTAAAAGATTTGGATAATTTGGATAGTAGGGTGAATAAAAAGGGACATTCGGAAGGCATATGAATGCTCTGAACAGGTTACACATGAATCATGACATGGGTTGGATTCCTTTGTGGACAATATAAACAATTATACTAGCATTTATAGCAGTTTATTTTGAAAGGGATAAAACTAGTTACATTTTTTGGGAACAATCTAGTCTATATCTGAAAAGAGTTAAGGACAAACCTACCTTGGAAATACAATTATCTTCCATCCGGTTCAGCCTCGTAATTACAAAATGAGGCAAAAGATATTTTACTGATTATGTTTATAAGATATTCTTTTTAACAGGTGGACCATAGATCAATACAGAGTTGCTGACTGAGGTGCTTACTGGCTTCCATTATCACTGAGTGCATTGAAATTCTTAATATTTTTCCATATGAGAGGCAAGGAACCAATCCATTGTGCAAATAGGAAACAGAAGTTTGGAATAAATACTTAAGTGACTTGTCCAAGGTCATGTGAGGACTCTGGCATGCTAGGGACTCAATGTCAAACTCTTTTAGCCCACTAACTTACTTCTTTACTCAGTGGGCTACCTGATGCTGGTGTGAGAGAGGTTGTTAGAAGCATCCAGTTTTCACTGCCAGAAATTCAGGGGGCATCACAACACTCAAAACCAGACCTTGTCCTGGCCCTTTATGAATCTGTGGAAATCTTTCTTCAATCTTTTCTGAAGGAGCATCAAGATTCTGTGGGAAGCACATAAGCTCAGGTGGTGAACACACCCCCAGGGGTGTCAGACTCATTTTCACCGGGGGCCACATCAGCCTCACAGTTGCCTTCAATGGGCTGAATGTAATTTTGGGACATTTATATAGCCCTAAAGTTATATTCGGCCCTTTGAAGGGAAACATGAGGCCGACGTGTCCCCCTGTGAAAATGAGTTTGACACCCCTGCCCTAGGCAGCTCCCTGCAGAATGCCAAAATCTGATGGTCCTTTGGGTAGGACCGATGAGTCTCCCATAGGGAGCCACTGTTGAATACAATTTTTCTTCCAAGCCCTGCCTGAGGAGCCAAATACATAAAGCTCTTTTTATCCTGCATATGTCTCTTCATGTATGGCCTACAAATGTGTTCCTGCATGCATAGGAATGAGGACAGTGATTTAATTAGTGATTCTGGATGATAAATTTTGTGAAGGTACACAGAACACTTCTTATAAACACAAATAACTTCAAAGAGCACTAGTCTTTGATACAAGAAAAACAAAAGGCAAGAAAGCAAAAAACTATTATGAGGATACATGCATCTAGAAATTGCTGAAGTAGGTTTCAAAATGTAGTTATAAATTGTCCAGACAAACAAATGGAGTGAAGTCAGGTCTTTAAAACAGCCAAAACAAGTTTTGGAGTAGTAAAGAAAGGTTGATAACTCTTTCAAAGAATTACCTAGCTTTAATTTAAGTGTTTCTTCATGAATTGCAATGATGTTTGCCTTGAACGACAGTTTTGCTTTCTGTATATCCAATATCAAAAACTTAGGAATACTTTTACTTTTCTTTGTAATTATTTTAGAGCTGTGGAGTGTTCTCGTTTCAGTAACTACTGGGAAAATAACATAAAAATGGCCTTTGGAGAAACAATTTTTTGTAGGCTTTGTGTTAGTATTCAAAAATATTTGGCCTGTTTAGGAGGCTGGTTGGCAGAGTCCCTTGGGAGACAGTCTTGAAGGGTAAAGGAGTTTAGGAAGGCTGGTTGCTCTTCACGAAGGAAATCTTTGAGGCACAGGAGCAGGCTGTCCCCATGTGTGAAAAGATGAGCTGGAGAGGAAGACTGGCCTGGCTGAACAGAGAGCTTCAGCTAGCATTCAGAAATAAAAGGAGAATTTACGTCCTTTGAGCAAAGAGGAAGGCAACTCAGGAGGACTACAAGGATGACATGAAGTTATGCAGGGAGAAAATCAGAAGGGCCAAAGCCCAACTGGAGCTGAATCTGGCTACTGCCTTAAAAGACAAGAAAAAATATTTCTGTAAATACATGAACAACAAAAGGAGGCCTAAGGAGAATCACCATCCTTTAGTGGATGGGAGGAAAACAGTGACAGAGGACAAGAGAAAGGCTGAAATACTGAATGCCTTCTTTGCCTCAGTCTTTAATACTATAGTAAAACCAGTTGTCCTCTGACTACTCAGCCCCCTGACCTGGTAGACAGGGATGGGGAGCAAAATGAAGCCCCTGTAATCCAAGGGGAAATGATTAGTGACCTGCTACACCACTTAGACACGCATAAGTCTATGGAGTCAGATGGGATCTACCCAAGGATTCTGAAGGAACTGGTGGAGGTTACCAACAAGCCACTTTCCACCATTTATCAGCAGTCCTGGTTAACCAGGAGGTCCCAGATGACTGGAAATTTGTGAGTGTGACATCCATCTACAAGAAGAGTCGGAAGGATGATCCGGAAAATTACAGACCTGTGAGTCTGACCTTAGTGCCAGAGAAGGTCAGGGAACAGATCATCCTGGGTGCCATCACGCAGCACATACAAGACAACCAAACAATCAGGCCCAGTTAGCATAAATTTATGAAAGGCATGTCCTGCTTAACCAACCTGTTCTCCTTCTATGAAAAGGTGACCCACTTAGCAGATGAGGGAAAGGATGTGGGTATTGTGTACCTAGGCTTTAGTAAAGCCTTTGATGCTTCAAGACCTAGCAGTGTGCCCATGTTGCCAAAAAGTCCAGCTGCATCCTGGCATGTATCAAGAATAGTGTGGTCAGGAGGACTAGGGAAGTGATCATCCCCCTGCATTCTGAAGTATTTCAGAGTGTTTTCTCTATTGATTCTAAACGTGTATGCAGTTTGCAAAAGTGCTGCAGCCAAGTGGATGCAAAAGTAATGCTGATGGAAGATGAAAATGAAGTACAGGTGAGAAAACTGAATAGGAAAAGAAAACAAACAAACAAACAAAAAAACAACAACCGATCAACCAACAAAACCCCCTAAGAACAAAGAAGGCAAATGCAACCACATTACAGCATTATAGGTATATTTCAGGGAGTGTCCTGTGGTCCTTATTGATAGTGCTAGATTAACAGTAGGACTTGATGATCTTAAAGGTCTTTTCTAAACAAAAAAATTTTATGATTCTATGTGTACACTTTGTCACTGTTATGGCTCCATTTTTGGGACACTTTTACTATCTCTTTGCATAGTTAGAATAGCTCTTATTTAAGAAAAAAATAGGGTATGCCAGCAGAGCAGGAGTTTTGATGCACACTAAGTGCTCTCCAGTTTAAGACAATGTATTGCACACCACAGGGATACAACAGATAGGATCCATTCATGCTACAGAGTGAATTTAGCTATAGCATAACTGTTCTGCAAATCTTGCGTGCTGTTATTCACTAGAGCAGTTGTGTACCTGGTGATTGTGGATGAAGTCTTACTGCACTAATAGAATAAAGCAGCAAGATGGAGGAAAGTAATTAATAACAATCAATGAACATATGATTAAATCCTACTAAAGGGAAAGAGAATTACATGATTAAGTGCTCTTCTGTTTTAGACAGAAATTTAAGCATGTGTTTATGAAGCTCGTAGAATAGTTTCAGTAGGCAACTACTTTCCTTATAAATACAAGGTGCACAGTCTTTCTGTATTAGAGCTGAGGCAAACTGCTTTATTTTATTTAATTTAGGTACAGACTAGGGAACCTGACATGTTGTCAATAAAGCCTTTGAGCAAAGTTTAAGAGTTCCCGTGTGATAAGAACTTCGAATAGAACAAAGAATGGACAGAAAGGAATTTTAGACTTAAATATTTGAACTACAGAACAAATGGTCAAAAATTTGTCAGTGTGACAAGTCAGAGCCAAATGCTTTTTCTCCAACACCTGTTTCCTCTGCTTTTCACAGCTAGAGGCAGGGAAGCATGAAGATTGTGAATAAACAGGGCTGAGAAAATATTTTAATATATTGAAAGAAAACAAGCCTGCCCCAGTTCCATAATTGCTGCATTGTAAATTTACTAGATCAGGTAGTATTTGTTTTTCAATAAGTGATGGCTAAGTATCAGGCTTTTCAAGAGTGTTCTGTTCTCTCTGTTACTTCCAAATATCTCCAAAAGACATTCATAATCTGAAACAGTACAAGATTTCTATATTTTTCTTCTCTGTCTTCTGTAAAATCCATGTCAATAGTTGCTCATGTAAAAAGAGATTTTACAGCCTCTAAGAATGCCAGGTGTAGTAAAGAAGGCATACAAATTACTTTGTGTAGTGGTGTTTATGTTATCTTTTAAAAGGCATGAAAAATGATAATGGTATAGTCCTCATTTCTAGTTTTGTTTCCTTAAGCATACTGCCTTGTGCATACGCCTGATAGGAATTTTGAAGACTCTGCTAATAAGTTAACTTGAGCTCAGATGAACACCACAAGTGCCACTTGCATGGTAACAGCTCTGTGGCATAACTCTGCCCTCTGCTTTTCACGTTCATTAGAAGAGGTTTCAAAGCGCGCACAAGCAATAAAGAATTTGTATGCCACAGACTTTAAATCCAAGAAAATATCCTTCAGATCCATTTCTGAAGCGGCCCTGATTTTCAGTGCTGATGACAGTGGAGCTTTTGTAGTTTTATTGGTTCATTTGCAGCGGTGAAAAATGAGATGTTTCGAATTTTGTTCTTGTTCACCTTTAAAAATAAGAAAAAAAGAATGTAAGAAGATGAATAAATTAAAATAAGCATGTCTTGTTTTGACAGTAGAGCATGCAAGTCCCTTGTACTACCTGTGTTGTTATGTAATGCTTCTGAGCAAGTGTCCCTTTTAACAGTTTTTCATGATTAGACCTTTTGGTTCTTGAACCGATCAATATGTTGCTGATTAGAAGTGGATGAAAGGGCAGTACATCAGTCTTTCAATTCATGCCTGCAGAAGTGAGAACACTTTTTTACCACACACAGTCTACACCAAATGTGAAATGCTTTATCTTCATTTCGGCGCATCCAGGTTGCTGTGGGTGATTCCCTTCCTTCTTTCTTAATTGTGCCTCTGTTTTGTGCTGTATTGGATTCTGAGTAAAAATCTTTTCATTATGAAAGAAACAGGGTGCTTAGGACTTCATAAACTAGAAGAACCACTAGTTAAGGTTTGGGGGAGAGGACTTGCTCCTGCCTGTTTCCTTGCAGCATCTTGTCTTCATAACCTGAATAGCACCATTGAAAATCTGCTCAAAGGTCTGAAAGAAAAAAGAAAATAGCACTACAATTTTTCTGTTTTTCAGAGTGTGGCCTTCAAAACAACTCATACTGCTTAGATGACTGTTACTTTATATTCTTTTTAAGCATTGTGGTTATCACAGAAGCATCCCAAAAATCGATTTAGACAGGTGATAAGCTCCAAACAGACTTTATTCTAACCAGAATTGTTTAACAGACAACCAACTAAAACCAGGGTTTATCCAAAATCATTGAGCACATTGACAACATTATAAAATACAGACTCAGATACCCATTGGGAATTCAAATGCTACACAGCCGATTCAGACTCATGGGATCCTCAAAACTTTAGAATGATGATTCAAAATGCACATTCATTCACTGACAAAAAAATGAGGACTCTCAAGGGTAACCCAGAAGATACAGTCACTCACCAATAAAGCAAGATTTCTCAATCCTAGAGGGAATTTTCTTAGATGGTGTGCCAGATCTAAGAAGAGTCTTTAATTGCAAACCCACTACTGCAAGGAGACCAAGTCAAAGCAAGTCTCCAGGAGGCTCCATTTATACCCTCGTTGCATCTGAGCTTGTAGTCATTTTTAGTAACGGTCTAGAACTTCTCTCAACAAAGGCATTTCATTGCTCAAGGGCCCTGTCTGTCAACTAAGAGGCCTGCACATGACCATAGTAGTCCATCAATAGAGAATGTTCTGGTATTTTGAAGGATGGGGCAGAGAAAATACACCTGGCATAGTGGTCTCTAGAAGTGTTAAGGTATGTAGAACTTCATGTGGAGAAAGTCTTGAGCTTCTACACAGCTTTTGGGTATTTTTCGGCAATGTTTTTTCCCCGTTTTTATTATTTTTCTTTTTTCTCAAGCTGCATTTCCTTAATACCTCCCACTCTTATCTCACAGGAATACATAATCATACCTCAAGCAGATCCAAATACAACATAGAATAAATTACACCACAAAGAGAAAAATATTAAGTAGGTCCCTTTCTTTTTCATTTAGATGGAGAAAACACTGTAGTGTGAGGTAATTCAGATTTTATAGCTCACTGCACATTTAAATTAATTTATGTGTGGTTTTTATAGCCTTGGTTCTTGAAGAAGTGAAAATTCCATTTCTTAAACTTCTATTTGGATATCTTCACCCTCCTGTAAACAACATTGCTAAATAGTTTCTAACAACGTTGCTAAATAGTTTCTACCAGATCTTATTGAAGCATGAGGTCTCAAAGGTGTTCAGTTTTAACAAGCTTAGTGAAATTGTTGGCCAAAGAGAATGACTAGACCAGCTTATCTGTCTTCAGAAAGGAAAGGCAGAAAAGCCAGCATATAGAATCACAGAATCGTTTTGGTTGGAAGACACCCTCAGGATCATTGAGTCCAACCATAACCTAACTCTAGCACTAAACCATGTCCTTAAAAACCTCATCCAAACACCCCTTAAATACCTCCAGAGATGGTGACTCCACCACCTTTCTGGGCAGCCTGTTCCAATGCCTGACGATCCTTTCTGTGAAGAATTTTTTCATCATATCCAATCTAAATCTCCCTTGGTGCAACTTGAGGCCATTTCCTCTTGTTGCCTGGGAAGACAGACCAACAGCCTCTATGCTACAACCAGGTAGTTGTAGACAGCAATAAGGTCTCCCCTCAGCCTCCTTTTCTCCAGGCTAAACAGTCCCAGTTCTATCAGCAGCTCCTCATCAGACTTGTGCTCCAGACTCCCCACCAGCTTTGTCACCCTTCTCTGAACTCTCTCCAGAACCTCAATGTCTTTCTTGTAGTGAGGGCCCCAAAACTGAACACAGGATTCACGGTGGGGCCTCATCAACACCGAGTACAGGGGCACAATCACTTCTCTAGTCCTGCTGGTCACACTATTCCTGATACAAGCCAGGATGCTGTTGGACTTTTTGGCCACCTGGGCACACTGCTGGCTCATGTTCAGCCAGCTGTTGACCAACATCCCCAGGTCCTTTCCCCACAGGCAGCTTTCCAGCCACTCTTCCCCAAGCCTGTAGCGCTGCCTGGGGTTGTTGTGACCCAAGTGCAGGACCCAGCACTTGGCCTTGTTAAACCTCGTACAACTGGCCTCAGCCCAACGATCCAGCCAGTCCAGATCCCTCTGTATGGCCTTCCTACCCTCCAGCAGATCAACGCTCCCACCCAATTTGGTGTCTCTGCAAACTTACTAAGGGTGTACTCAATAATACTTATAATAAAATAATACTAAGGGTGCACGTAATAATAAACTAACTCAATATGTTTTACTAGACATCAGTGAATCAACATTGGAAAACACCATAATCTCATAGATTCATAGAACACTCGGCTTCAGGATCAAAACCTGGTTTGCTTTCTGGGAAACGCTCTGGATGAAAGACAGAAAAAAAAGGAAGCCAAGTTGTACAAAGAGGCTGTAGAGTTGTGGAAAGCATTTTCAATTTTCGTAAGCCTGGAAGGAGCTTTTTTAATCAGGTGACACTTTTTAGTTTATGTAACTGTTGTTAAGATTAGAGACTTCTTTTTTTAAAAAAAGAAGAATTCAATATTACAAGTGAAAGAAACATTTCTCCTAAAAATCAGAGTATGTCTTTTATTGGTACTGCCAATCACACGAAGAAATAAATTAATTTATTTTGTGCCATATCTAAATACATTAAAGCAATATATTTTAAAAGACTTGGCTCATTTTTCACTCTACCCAGGAGACAAAATATAAGATGTTAATAGTTTGGAAAATATCACTTGGAGAACATACAACTTGAATCACTTCTGGTCTTGGCTTGTTCTTAGGAAATTTTAACTGAAAAACTTGCCTCTATTCCTCCAGCAGATTTTTGTGTCCCTTTCTGTTTTTTCTGCATTAGTCATGTGGTTTTGATTTGCACTTTAGACTTTGGATTTCTGATTTATTTGTGCTGGTGTTCAGTCAAACTTTGCACTTATTTGTTGATGCCATTCATCTTCCTCACTCATACTAGTGAAACCATATCTTCTGGAAAAAAATTGAAAAAAACTTTTATCTCTCTAATTGTAGTGTGTCAAGCACATGAGAGTATGTGTTGCTACATTAAATAGTCCTCCCAACACTTTGAGTTGAAAGGCACTTTAGTTACAGACGAAATTACGTTACATGCAAGGGAAATACCTTTAGACTTAGCAGTTTAGTGCTGGGAAGCCAGAGGGCAGGTCAAATTGGTAGCAATCTAGAGAAGATTTTTTTTGTTTTAGAGCTGTAAAAGTGTTATGTCATTGCACTAAGGTACATAAGACTGTACAGGACCTTGTAGGTAAGGAAGACTAATCATCTGCCATCACAGAGACTGCACAACGTAATCACTTTCATAAACTTACCTGAGGAAAGTGTTATAAATAATTAGGGGTTTGGTATGAGGTTTTTTAAGTCTCCAGTGCAGGGGACTGGAAAGCTGTTCTACATTTCAAATGTTCAAAGCTCTAAGAATTAGAAACCTTATCATTTCCATAAAATGCACTTATGAGCATTTTATATCTCTGCCAAATATGCAAATACTTTGTCTTGTTTTAAATAGCTCTTCTGTCTTGTTGATATTTTTGCTGAGATGCATTTTTACAAAGAAATCATGGCCCACCTTCTCTTTTCTTTGGTAGAATAAATCCAAAAATGTTAAACAAAATGTGAAACAAATCTTCACTAATACCTCACATCTGATATTTTCCCTTCAGTCCCAGTACAGTCACATGTTACAGTCCCTTCCTTTAACACTTTCTTGTCTGCTATTTGATTCGTCACTTAACTTGTGTCTTCAAGACACTGAAAGACCACAAAGGGAGGAATTGTCACATTTCTATTTTCTATAAAGTTTATTAAAGTATCAAGCAAGCTAAGCCAATTTATTTTTGGTAAACTGCGTTACATTTTATCCTCATTTCCCTTTACATCTGAGTTTGTCTTGTTTCCTTCAAAATTTATTCCAAAATTTTGAATACTTTAGGCATCGGATTACCAGGTGTGATAATTCTTCAATGACTTTTGTCTTTTTTTCTTAATTTTAATTTTTTTTCATTTTAATTTTAATCCAAATACTGTGTCCTTTTATACCCATTAATCCAAGACTTGACAGAGTTAGTCAATATTTTTGTTACCACACTTAAATTATGCAACTTACCTTTACATCTTCAAAGCATTCATAATAAATAATTAATAACAAATAAATAAATAATAAATAAACATAAATAAATAATAAATAAATAATTCACAATAAATGAATAAATAATAATAAATAAATAATTCATAATAAAAAGTCTCAGGGACGGCAGTGACGCGTCGCTGCCCGTCAGGTGCTGGGAGGGGTGACCAGTGTGTGAAGCGAGCACCACCCACACTGTGCTGCAGCAGTGAGTGTGGTAGCTCCTGCAGCAGGGTGCAGAGGTTTTCACTCCTTGCTTATTAGACCATCTCACCTATTGCCAGTGTCCTTTACTGCAGCTTACCATGGTATCCTCTAGACAGAGAGCTTGTCACAAAAAGACCCAGACGGAGCACCTGCCCCGAACCGTGGCTGTTCAGGTCTCCGGCTGCCGGGAGTGCCACAGCCTGCTGCTGCCGGGGGAGGGAGGCAGCATTCCACCTGCGTGAGGTGTGAGCAGGTGCAAGATCTGCTCCGCATGGTGGTGGAACTTGAGGAGGAGGTCGAGAGACTGAGGACCATCAGGGAGTGTGAGAAGGAGATTGACTGGTGGAGTAACTCCCTGGAGTGCCAGTCAGAAAGGCCCCAGGGAGATACCCCCGCAAAAGGTGACGGACCCCCTGCCCTGTTGGGCAGAGCGGGGAGACCCAAGACAGCCCTGCCCTGTTGCTGTTGGGCAGAGGCAGGGGACCAAAACGATGAGGAGGGTTGGAAGCAAGTTCCAGTTCGGCGTCATGGGCAACTCCCCTCCCTACCTGCTTTGCTTCCCCAGGTGCCCTCCGTAATAGGTTTGAGGCCCTGGATCTTGAAGAAGAGGTAGGTGGGGATGTGGTGCAAGGCCCACCTACGAGGTCACATAGGAAGAGGCGGGTGACTCCACAACTCAAGACTGCCTCCGACAAGAAAGAAGGAAGGGTAATTGTAGTAGGCGATTCCCTTCTGAGCGGGACAGAGGGCCCAATATGCAGAGTTGACTCTCATTATAGTGAAGTGCGTAGCCTACCTGGAGCCCGGATCAGGGACATCACCAGGGTGCTCCCCAACCTGGTGCACCCAGCGGACTACTGCCCACTGCTGATCTTCCAGACAGGTGGGGAGGAAGCTGCTTCCCGTAGTCTGAGGGGAATGAAGAAAGATTTCAAGGCCTTGGGATGGTTGGTGAAAGAGTCTGGGGTGCAAGTTATTTTCTCTTCCCTTCTTCCATTTTCGGGTGCCAATGTGGGAAGGAATAGAAGAATTCAGTCCATAAGTGATTGGCTACAAGAATGGTGCTACAGGCAGGGCTTTGGATTCTTTGATAACAGCTGGTTTTATAAGACACCAGTCCGGACAGTGATATGTGGGAAGGATTTATCTCACAAGGGCAAAATGATGCTGGGACAGGAATTAGCAGGGCTCATTCGGAGAGCTTTAAACTAGATTTGAAGGGGGATGGTGTTGTAGCTGGGCTTGCACCAGTGGGGCAGCACTCTAGAATTGATGAAGACCGGCAGGCCTCCCATCCCCCTAGGGTGAAATCTGTGTGCTCAGCTCGCTCCCTGAAGTGCCTGTACACCAATGTGCACAGCACGGGGAATAAGCAGGAGGAGTTAGAAACCTGTGTTCAGTCAGGGGATTATGATCTGGTGGCAATTACAGAGACATGGTGGGACAGCTCACATGACTGGAATGTGGTCATGGATGGCTATGCCCTTTTCAGGAAAGACAGGCCAGCCAGGCGAGGTGGTGGAGTTGCTCTTTATGTGAGAGAGCAACTGCAATGTATAGAGTACTGTCCAGGTGCGGTTGAGGAGCGAGTTGAGAGTCTGTGGGTGAGAATTAAGGGGCAGGCTGGCAGGGGTGACACTGTTGTGGGTGCCTATTACAGGCCACCAGATCAGGGTGAGGAAGTCGATGAGGCCTTCTACGGGCAGCTGAGAGTGGCTTCACAGTCACAGGCCCTGGCTGTCGTGGGGGATTTTGACTACCCTGATGTTTGCTGGAAGGACTGCTCAGCCAGCCAGCCTCAGTCTAGGAGGTTCCTCCAGTGCATTGATGCACTTCCTGATGCAAATGGTGGATGAGCCGACTAGGAGAGGAGCTCATCCTCACTAACAAGGAGGGTCTGGTTGAAGTAGTAAAGGTGGAGGGCTGCCTTGGCTGCAGTGACCATTAGATGGTGGAGTTCAGGATCTCATGTGGCAGGAACAGAATAGCAAGCAGAATTGCAACCCTGGACTTCAGTGGGGCAAACTTTGGCCTTTTCAAGCAATTGCCAGGGGAAATCCCGTGGGCAAGGCTGTTTGAAGGTAAAGGGGCCCAAGATAGTTGGTTAACATTCAGGGACTGCTTCTTCCAGGCTCAAGGTCAGAGCATCCCAACATGTAGGAAGTCAAGGAGGGGAGCCAGGAGACCTGCGTGGTTAAACAGGGAACTGCTGGGCAAACTCAAGTGGAAGAGGAGAGTTTACAGATCATGGAAGGAGGGGCTGGCCACTTGGGAAGAATATAAGGCTGTTGTCAGAGGAGGTAGGGAGGCAATTGTCAGAGGATGTAGGGAGGCAACTCGGAAAGTTACGGCCTCCTTAGAATCAAACCTGGCAAGAGGGGTCAAGGACAACAGAAAGAGCTTCTTCAAATACATGGCAGATAAAACTAACACCAGAGGCAATGTAGGCCCACTGATGAATGGGGTGGGTGCCCTGGTGACAGAAGATACAGAGAAGGCAGAGTTACTGAATGCCTTCTTTGTCTCTGTCTACTCGGCTGTCCTGAGTAGCCCCGTACCCCTGAGGCCCCAGAGGAAGTCAGAACAATGGAGGAGTCTGCCTTGGTTGATGAGGACTGAGTTAGGGACCAGTTAAGCAATCTGGATATCCATAAATCCATGGGTCCAGATGGGATTCACCCCCGGGTGCTGAGGGAGCTGGCTGAAGTAATTGCTAGGCCACTCTCCATCATCTTTGCTATGTCGTCGGAAACAGGAGAAGTACCTGGGGACTGGAGGAAAGCAAACGTCACTCCGGTCTTCAAAAAGGGCAAGAAAGAAGACCCAGGTAACTATAGACCAGTCAGCCTCACCTCCATCCCTGGAAAGGTGATGGAACAACTTATCTTTGGTGCCATCTCAAGGCATATCAAGGATAAGAGGGTCATTAGGGGCAGTCAACATGGCTTCACCAAGGGGAAGTCATGCTTAACCAACCTCATAGCTTTTTATGAGGAAATAACCAGGTGGATAAATTATGGGAAAGCAGTGGATGCAGTCTATCTTGATTTCAGTAAAGCATTTGACACAGTCTCCCACAGCATCCTCACAGCTAAACTGAGGAAGTGTGGTCTGGACGATCAGGTAGTGAGGTGGACTGTGAACTGGCTGAAGGAAAGAAGCCAGAGAGTTGTGGTCAATGGAGCAGAGTCTAGTTGAATGTCTGTATCCAGTGGAGTGCCTCAAGGGTTGATACTGGGACCAGTATTATTCAATATATTCATCAGTGACTTGGATGAGGGAATAGAGTGCAGTGTCAGCAAGTTTGCTGATGGCACCAAACTGGGAGTAGTGGCTGACACACCAGAAGGCTGTGCTGCTATCCAGAAAGACCTGGACAGGCTGGAGAGTTGGGCGGGGAAAAATGTAATGAAATATAACAAAGGCAAGTGTAGAGTCTTGCATCTGGGTAGGAACAACCCCAGGTTCCAGTATAAGCTGGGGAACAATGTGTTAGAGAGCAGTGTAGGGGAAAGGGACCTGAAGGTCCTGGTGGACAGCAGGGTGATCATGAGCCAGCACTGTGCCCTTGTGGCCAAGAAGGCCAATGGCATCCTGGGGTGTATTAGAAGGGGAGTAGTTAGTAGGTTGAGAGAGGTTCTCTTCCCCCTCTACACTGCTCTGGTGAGACCTCATCTGGAATATTGTGTCCAGTTCTGGGCCCCTCAGTTCAAGAAGGACAGGGAACTGCTGGAGAGAGTCCAGCGCAGGGCCACAAAGATGATTAAGGGAGTGGAGCATCTCCCTTATGAGGAAAGGCTGAGGGAGCTGGGTCTCTTTAGCTTGGAGAAGAGGAGACTGAGAGGTGACCTCATTAATGTTTAGAAATATGTAAAGGGTGAGTGTCAGGAGGATGGAGCCAGGCTCTTCTCGTGCCTACCAATGATAGGACAAGGGGCAATGGGTACAAACTGGAACACAGGAGGTTCCACTTAAATATGAGAAGAAACTTCTTCTCAGTGAGGGTGACGGAACACTGGAACAGGCTGCCCAGGGAGGTTGTGGAGTCTCCTTCTCTGGAGACATTCAAAACCCGCCTGGACGCCTTCCTGTGTAGCCTCATCTAGGTGTTCCTGCTCCGGCAGGGGACTGGAGTAGATGATCTTTCAAGGTCCCTTCCAATCCCTAACATTCTGTGATTCTTTGATACCTAGTTATCTACTCTCCACTTGTAAAAATACTTATTTTGTTTTCTTCCTAATTTTATTCCTGGTCTTGTTTTCCAGAAAAATATGTCCTCTTCTATCTTTGTCCACCTGTCCAGATGCCTTGGAAAAAAACAGAAAAAAATTTTCTCTCTATTTAAAAGTCAGCTTGTTTAGCAAATCTTCAGTTCTTTAATGTTAGAAGAGTGCCAATTACTTCCCTGTTCTGTTTTGTTTGTTTCAAATCTAGCTAAAATTTAGTTCCCTGGCTGGCAGTGTTACAGAATAATAGTAATGCTCAGAAATTGATTGAACAGCTTTATCTTTCCAGAGAGCAAATTAAGTCAGAAACGCACCTTTATAACTGTTGCTGCCTTAATTTCCTTAATCTGCAACCAGTGCACAGGAAACTGTTCCCAGTCTAATTATCTGGAACACTAAGATCTTTTAAGAAGTCATGAGGAGCTCAAGGACCCCTCCTAGGAACATGTAACATGTGGCACTTAGAGCAGCTCAAGCCAAAACTAACATCCCTGCAAGAAGTTTAACACATGAAGAAAACTGTAGAATCAAAGTGAAAATTTAATGTTCTGTTTTCAGTGTTTTGGTTAGGAAATTAAGAAGTTGTCTAAAACTGCTTCATGTAGCTCAATTACATGAATGTAAGAAGAGCAGGAAACATTACATGAACTCCATGACATTACTTTCAGGGAAATGTTGTCATTAACAATTATTTAATTATTGTAAGCTGCTAATCAGTATTTCATAACTTAGCAGTTACACTACTTTGCCACATTTTCAGTGCTGACCATCAGACAAGGCCCACCATGTACTGATAGATCCTTCCTAGAGGGAAAAGTGTGGGTAGCACATCTTTGGATGCTCAGATTCTTGCTCTTTATGACACCACGAGAGTCCACAGAGCGTCCTAGTGGAGCTAAGTGCTTTCATTACCACAATGGTTGTGTATGCCTAACTAGCCTCAAATGTGAGCAAACAGGTTGCATGTTAGATTCCTGACAGGTTTTGTAAGGAAGACTCAAACAGACAATTCTGGTTTACTCATCTCAGGAGATGTCCTTTCTGTATTTAGCCAAAATACTTCTCAGCCATGTCAATGGGACATAAAAGGAAAGATCCCAAAGGGTGAGGAAGAGTCTAAGAACCCCATGTGAAGAATCCTTAACGTTGATGTCACCATAACATTCTTCTACATCTTCCCTCACTTTTAAAATATGCTATTAGAATAAATGCACAGTATCACATATTGTTTTAAATTTTTGGTTTAAAGGATGTATATACACTTATCAGTGTATATCAAAGGCTTTTCCTGTCTAGAGAACACTATTCTTTTCTGCTGTCTACTAACTTCTCTTTTGATTGTTTGAAGTCTGTGAACCTCTCTGAGTCTGTTAAGGTTAAAACTTCTGGAATGTTTCTTTTTCCTTTTCTTTGTCTTTCACTTCATATATGGATCTCATTGTCTTCTGATCAGAAAGACCCCGGTCCCCTTCTAGATGGTAAAACAGAGTAGGAGATTTATTTCTGGCATCATCCAAGGAAAGTTCAGTAGCCTTTCCCCCACAGCTTTTCTTTTGAATTGTATGAACATATATTGTATTTATAGCATCTTATTTCATGCCTCTAGCTTTTTTCAAACACAGTTTTGCACTTTTTTTTTCCCACACAGGAGAAAATACTTTAAGTGGATACGTTTACAGTACTTCACAGTACTGAGGTTAAAAGACCAGCAACTGTGCTCTGCCTTAGGAAGGGAAAAGAAAAAAAAAAAAAAAAAAGTATTCTGGAGCAGTATCGAATGCTTCCATTTCCCATGTATGTTTTCATAATATTACTATAAATTAGTAAATATACTGATGCCTCTGAGTATTGAAGTTAAGAAAATGGAACCCAAACAACCATGTAGTTAAAGAGTCCCATTGCCTTCCAGGGAACTTGAATTTCAACCACTATGAAGAATGCTCTATAAAGAGGTAACGCTTGCTCTAATGCAACATGTGTTTGCTTGTTTTATATGTTTGCCTGCTTTCCAGTTCATGTAGTAATTCAACCATCTCCATGTATTCTTGTTTAGGAATAATACATACAGAAAAAACTGAAATAAATTGACCTACAATTCAACAGAAGAGCTGGGCTGTTGGAATTTTTTCCCAAAAAAATCTGAGAAAACATAAAAATAGAAAAATATGTAATACCAAAAATGTTACACAAAAATGATAATTAAAAAAGAATATTCAATATGGTTTCTGTAGTATAGAGTGTAATATTTTCCTTATAAAAGTATGAAGCAGTTAGCTTATAGCTGTTAGTTGGTCAAGAATCTACTGTTTGGTAACAACTTTTTGCTTTGGTTAATTAGTAAATCACAGTAACATACTCTGAAATCTGCTGTACAATTGTAAGTTAAGACTTGCTGTGCTTCAGGCTACATATAGCCATCAGAAATTTCATTTCTTAAGTTAAAAATGTAATTTTTATAAGGGAACAAGTATGATGCACAGCCAACAATTTTGCTGCCGCATTTCTTGACTTTCAGATACGGTATTTTCAAAGAAAGCTCAGAAAAGGGCTTTAGAATCATTCCAAGAAAAAGAATGCAGGAACTGTTTTTATACTGTTCCTGATGGGTGAAATTTTTTCCTATTAACAAGCAGTTCAGACTGAATTCGCTGAAAAGTGGAAGAAGGAAGTAAGGAGGAAGTAAAGAGGAAGAAGACTCAACGATGTCTGTCTGGGTTTAATTCTCCCCTTCATGTATGAAAAAAAGCCTGGAAGTCAATATGATAGCAAAGGGTTGCAAAATGAGAAACCTCTTCCCAATGTATCCACAAATTATTACCTATTTGTCTTTTGGTTTCTCTCCCTCTTAAGTAGGAGTTAGGTAGCTGCACAGTAAACTCTGTTTCCTAAGCCTGGAATTCAGCAGTGTGCTCTGCCACATGCAAGGCCATGCAGTGACATTTTTGACATTTTCTAAGAGAAAAGAAAAATAAAAATAATTATGGTAGGCAGGGAATATTTTTCTTTTTTGCACTCAAGATCTATACAGTAAAAACAAGTTTTTCAATTATTTTGAGAACAAGATGTATTGAGAAACACTCACTAATGCTGATTTGTGTATCAGCTCCCAGTGCCCTTAGCACAAATTGCACATGCCGATTCATGACAGCACACACTTCAGAATTGTCTTTCAGAATCAAAGGGAAAAAATTAAAAGGAAATAAAGTGCTTCACCTCATGTGCAGCCCTTCTCACTATTTCAGAATGTTCAAACAATTGTGGCAATGTTGGAAATCCAATTTCATTGCACTGAAATTCCTCAAAGCTTAGGAAATTTCACATTTCTCCTGTCCTAAACCAGACATTTCATTAAATGAAGATAAACTATACAAACATTAGCAGCTCATATGTGTGTTACTTTAGTAGCCTCTTTCAATTAAAAGAATGATTAAATACAAGACATTTCAGAGAGTTTTTGTGCAGCATACTATGATTCTCAGATTAAAGCAAAAAATAATGTACTCCATATATTTTTACAGAAAAATAAATGACTGTCCATGTGCATGAAAAACTATTAGAATTTAGTAAAAGAGGAGATACAGTCCACTCTCATGAATTAGACTTCTAAATTTGTTATGCAGACTTTCATCATGCCCTTTTGCACATTTTCTTCAGCAATGTAGAACAGAGAGGTGATTTCACTAGAATCTGTTTCTTATTTGTCCTATGACATAGACACACAATGGTAGGTCTCAAGTTTTGTGGTTTAAAATAATTTTTAATTGCTCTTTTCTGCACTTTTAGTTTATGTATTGCAAGGGACAATTAAGAGGAAAGAAATAAGTATTAATTTGGAAAATTAATATGTATTAAAGCATGCATATATTTTTTTCTTCATACATATGTATGCACAGACTGTAATGTATATTTCAAGAGACAGCACGTATGAGTGCATCTGCAGGTGACAGTGTACTCATATGAACAATGACTATCTAAACTGTGACTCCTCTAGTTTGTCTCTCAATTTGTCAGTTGAAACAACAACAAAAGACTTTTAATGATTCTCTTTGCTATGTTGTAACTGGACTACAGTGTTTTTACCACCTTTGATTGCTGCACCATACTGCAGTGAAATATAAACACTTGCTGCATTATTTTACCAAGTGGAAACCAAATTTTACTCATATTGCTTTTAAATGTGGAAGGTACTTTAGGGGCTTTCAGGGGAAACACAGTTGGGCCAAGCTATGATGCTTTAGTTGAACAATGTGTGACTTGACTGATGAATCCAGACCTCTTGCTATTTTTGTGTTTTCTGTGGAGACTATTTTTTGCTACACTTATGTTCCATGCCATGCTGTTGCATTCTGAAATAATTGTTTAGCAGCAAGTTAAAAATATACCTGCAGAGTATAAAGATGTAAGTGGGGTTAAATGCTATAAATCATCCTACGGAAGCTTCTGGGGAAACCCAAAGATTATCTTCGAGACCAGATTGCAAACCTATCTTATACCTGCCTAGAGAGCAAAACTAAAAGCTGCTTCCAATCCTCACCTCCAGGTCCAGTTGAAGCCAGGGAGCAAAGAACAACTAAAGCAAAGGTTTTCTCTCTAGAATCTCTGCTAATGAAACATGACTCAGGAAACAGAATGATCTTGGCAGAGGGTCTTTATATAGCATTGTTCAGGGCAAAGTAGTCTGGGATGCCTGAGGCTGAGAAAATGAGGAAAACTGGTATGTGGCCCTGAAAGAAGTCTAAAGAAGGGACTTTCGGGTCACGGCATTGACTAAGAGACGGAGTTGGGAGAATGTCTTAAACTGTTATAACGTGCTTAGTTTGAAAGGGCCATCCTACTGTCACTATAATGGCAAATCATAACTTGAGTTAGTATTATCAGTTATCCTTCAGAATCATATAATTTCTCAAATACTCAAAGTCATAGTTTTTAGTCTAGGAGCGATATTTCTCTTATTATACATTGCACTGATTCCTACTAGAGATAGCAAATCACGTTGTTGAATGCACAGGTGGGGGGAAGGGAATTATATCCAATTCTGTTTCCCAGATTTTTGTAGGTAAGCCTGTAACCCATACCATTTGATATAAAATCTTTATGATTTACACAAGACTCCTTTCTTATTTTGACCAAGGTAAAGCTTTCTTATCATTTTCATTTTAAATTTTAATCCGACTTCATTTGAACAAATTTTTAGGGTACCATACTAAAGATTTTAATAAAAAATGTACCTGGATGACCTGGATGTATATTGCAAATTACAAATCAAGTTCTGTAATTTGCAATCTATTAGACAATCTAATAATATCAATATGTGCGTTTGTGTATGTATGTATCCACATATATATAGGAGTAATTACTAAAAAATAATTTTTAAAATATTTTATCAGCATAATTTTATGGAAAATAACTTACAGTTATATTGAAAGAATATATTGTTACCTTCCCTTATGAATGATAACATTATAACATGAAAGGGAATCTAATAGATCTTTCAAAATAACATTGTTAACAGTAACACTACATGGCAATGTGAGTTGCATTTGCAATAAATCCTTACGAAAACACTGGTTACAACTTTTTACTGTCCTGTTACAAATACTCTACCTAAGCCCTTCTCCAACAATCCCTGATAAACCAACAAATCACAACTACTTCATCGCATAAACTATTCTCACCTACACAATATTTCATATTACATTGTGCTTGCCAGTAGTGCATTAAGTAATGTGTTTACAGGTTTCCCACACACTGCCCACATTTTCATCATCTGATTTGTCATATCTCCTCAGAGTATGCAAAGAATGCGTTGTTTTGGTAAGTAGGTACTTTTCAGTATACTCGATGCTATATATTTATGCTAGGCAATATCACAAACCTTTACTCATGGCTTCTTTGATTTTACAGTTTCTGTAGGAATTGATTTTTTCAGTCTCAGACTCTTGTCCCCACCTTTAGATCAACTCCGCCTTATTGTATAAAAATAAATAGTTCAGCTGTGACAATATAAGGTTATTAAAGGGATTATTCAAACTGGACCTTCAGGTGTATCCTAGCCTCCTGTATATGTAAAGACTAGCTAGTGCTAGTTAATAGGAAGATAATTTGGACAGGTATTGTGTATTCATGTTCATGCAATTTCCTAATGCACTGATGGTCACGTTTATCATTGAAAAGTGGTAATGAAATGCATGAATAAAGCCAATTGTGTTTGTTAAGATAGCAAAGTGCTTTTGTAATCACATCAGTATTTGGTATTAATGAGAAACCTTATACAATTTTTCAAACTGCAGAAAAAGATTGACCCAATGTAGCATTCAGAAATACTGAACTGTACTATGGCTCCTTCAAAATGCTTCTCTTGAGCAAGCAGTTTCTTCCTTGGGTCCAGACTCAGCAACCTCGTTGCCATTCATGAACTGATCATGTAAAGAAACAGGCCTTCTTGGGAGCAGCGGGCTGATTTGACACAGTGATGCATTGGCAGAGCTGCATAATATCCAGCACGTGTTTAATTCTTTTTGTTCTGACTAGGCTCACACAGTGGCATAATTTCTTCTTTTCTCCAGAGGAACTACTTTTATACCCCATCCTGTAAGGCCAGAGCTGGAGTTACATCTGGCTGTGACTGCTTCTTTTATATGTTCCTGAAAAAAAGATTCTGACACATTATGCCTGATTTTTTTTCTTCTATGTCAGATAACACTGAGTGACCCTAAAATAGTGTTTCTAAATGCTGTAGAACTGTCCAACAGTATAAAAAATACCCACTGCTATTCATGAATAAGAGTAAATTATCTACATCTTTACTTTCCAAAGTAAAGACTGATTTCAAATCGTCCTCTGCCTAGAAGAGTGAGATGAACTGAAAGCTGACTTCGTGGATATCATCATCAGTATTATTTTACCTACATGTTGTACCTGGATATTGTTGCTGACTAGAACTGACATAAGCCAGGTAAGCTGAACAATATTGCTGCATGCACGAAGAACTCGTGAGTATGACTTTCTCCGTGTGAATTTGCAGTGCTCATGGGTCTTTTTGCCAGTCCAGAGAACCAGGATGTGTGCTTTAACCTTTTCCTTTTGAAATGGCCAGAAAGTTTTGATACCTGAGCAAATGAGCTATTAATGAGCAGCTCTGGGTGAGATGTGTGCCTACTGTTTGGTATGGACCATGCCATGGGTGTGGGGAGCATGTTTCTCCCTTCTTCTGGCTAGTTTTCTCTCTCTACTATATTACTTTCACTTTATTTTTCCATCTGGTATTGAAAGCCAAGGAGACTCATGTGGGTAACAAGGGGGAGAAGCTGTTGGTAGGACAGTTGGTCAGGCTATTCAAAGGTGGGCACCAATAATAATGGCTCATTTTAGGAATGTTAAAATTCTTTATTTCAGCCTTTTGTAAAAACATTTTTTACTGTTGCTTTTGAATACCATATTCCTCTTACCTTTTAACAGTTAACTCCAAAGGGTTATGCGGCTCTAAAAAAAATTATTTTCTTTAGTTTCTAGATTATTGAACTGTTTTGATGAGCAAATGTATTTTAAGATTTTAAACTTTATTCTTAATTTGAAAAAGAAAAAGTGTGTTATGACTGGCCTTGAATTATCTTTTAAATTATTTACATGGTGGCTTCAATTCCCTATTTGCTTGAATTATTTTTTTTAAAAAATCAAATTAAATGACTGATTTTTAGTATATATGACTTGAATCTGAAGCTGATCTCTTGACCTTCTAAGGAGAAATTATAATTCAATTATCCTTTTTTTTTTTTTTAAATTATTTTCTGTATTTATACTACAGCTTTTTACAGATGTTATAGCCTTGAGTTAGAATAACTAAAGCTGCCTCTTCTGTTCTGCCAGCCTGGGCGAGAATAAGAATGCACCAGCTTGCTAAATGCATTTTCATCTCACCCATTCATGCATAGTTTAGAATCAATCATAAAGCTACACTCATTTAAATTCCTTACAATGCAAAAAATGTATTTCCTCCTCTATCGAAGTTATGAAGAGAGGTGTAATCTATAAATCAGCTTTGGGGATTTTTTGTATTTGAGGATTTTCTGGTCTCTCCCTCTGAGGATTAAAAACCACGTCTCAAGGCAGGCCATTAAGTATCATCTATCTATCTGAGAGATTTGTAAGTGCAAGAAAAATGGTGGTTAGGCTTGATCAGGGAAAGAACTACGGAAAGCAGAAACTCAAATTCTTTATTAGTTCTGCTCTGCTGGAAGTTAGACACCGCTGTAGCTTTCATTTAAACTTAAATACATTGCATTTCACTATATGAATCATAACAACTAGTATATTTTTATGATAAATTGGGAAGGACAGAAGAACATGACACTGTGCTTTCACAATTTGCAAATTGTTTCTCTCTCTTTTTTGACTAGCTTAAAATAGAAGATGAGAAACAAGGCTTCTCTAGGTTAGCAGGATTTTTTTGGCAAGGCAGGCCTAATAATAGCATTAAGGTTGTCGAAACCAGCACATCAAGTTATTAAGAAGTAGTACTTGATGTGAACACTATTAGTACCTAAGTAAACACTTCCTAAACTTCAGCAGGGATGAACAGGGAATGATACATGCAGCGGAAGATAACAATATAGGAAGAGAAATTAGGATTTGTTTTTTCTCAATAAAGTCTCGGTGGTCTATCAGAATTATTAAATATTTATCTCCACTCTGTTATATCCCTGAGAACAAAAGACAACAGTAGAACTTCTGTCTTCTACTGCACAATCTTTGGAAGCAGGGATGATGCAAAGCAAAAGACTGGGTCCAGAATCTATGCAAAGTGAAAACTCAGAGTCACAGCTGACTCAGAAATGCAAGTACGTTTTAAAAATTATTTTTATTTAACATCCTAAAGGCAGACAGTGCATGAAACAAGTAGTACACATAGTGAATTACTATTTTTCGAAGTCCTGTTTTATTAAGGTGCATGTGCAATTATTAAGTCTCCATATTAAAGCAAATTCTCACAGCATTCCTAAACAGTAGCAGTGCTATCAAATATTGTGTCTGTGTACCAAGTATCATTAGGAACTCAATATTCACTCCCTTCCTGATACCTAAAATAGCTGACAGCTTCTGACATTTTAGTCTCGGCAGAATAACAAATATGGAGCTTTCTATATACAGCATTCTCAGTACTGTTCTAATTGTGTTTTAGCCATATCAAAAGGTATTATTTCATCATGAATTTACTACGCAGCTTTTTAAGGTCATGGGGAACGAGTTGAAAAATGAGCTTCTGGGTACGAAGTGAGTCCTAATCATCTGTTTGGCTCAAGAATTTGGAGAAGCTGTCAGGGCCTGAGTACTCCTGACTTATTGACATTAACCAGCGCTATCCTATGTTTCTTCCTGAGGACAGTAGAGTGCAAGTTCAGCAGGACTTTGTGAGAGTACAGGAGATGTTCTGATGGTCTCCATTTTCTGCTTAATTAGCAGGCAGTTGTGATCACATCTTTCTTCCACGAACAGCACAGACTGTGTTGCTGCTGCACCCTAACGTCTACGGTGACCATCCAAAGACCAGGATGCTGCAGAGGCTGTGGCAGCTTGGCCTTCGGGCTTACCTGGAAAGCCTGTTTCTATACAAGGCACCACACGAAACAGGCTGCAGCTCTGAGACCTGCAACACAGGATGTGGGGACCAGATATGTCCTAGACATAGGCCGTGTGACTCCTTCCACTTTTATGTTAGCTTTCAGCAGCTCCAAATGTGTACTGGCCCACAAGGAAGCAGAGTGATGACAGAGCATGTGTTGAGCAACAGCATGACACTTTGCCTTTCTTGGAAGGCTTTAGATCACCAAGCATCTTCTAAGGGACATGCAAGTGATGAGCTGCCAACTGGCTGGAAACCATTGCTACAGAAAAAGAAACATTACAAGAAAGTATGCTTTCTTGATTTATATTAATTGAAAAATTGATGGCTAATATAGTTTCAAGGAAACCATTCCCTTAACACATGGAATTTGTTAACAAATGAGATTTGTTAACAAATGAGATTTGTTAACAAATGAATTTGAGATAGAAAAAGAATTTGCCTACTGGATACTTACCTTTCAGACTAGTGTCAGGTTATTCCTCTTGGCTTCTTTCAGAAACAGTAATTAACAACTTCAGGTTTTGGGTGGAAAAGAAATACAGGTCCTCTGGAAGGCATAGTAAGAAGTAGCCACATGGCAAATGGAACTGACTTTTTCTTCCTGTCTTTTTCTTTCTTTCTCAGATGTACAGTGGAATATGGAAAGTAAACAAATAATTAAATTGCATTGCTTCTGCGAACTTCTGCCTGTTAGTGTGTTTGTTTGTTGGCTGAGTTAATTAAACTGCAAGCTTAGTATCATCTAGATTAGAATCAGAAGTAGGCATGATACCTCTCAAAGTTAACAAAAAGTTTCATTTCCGTTCTTGTTATGTGATTCACAATCAGTGGTAGTTATCTACTAACACATACTTTGTCCTGACATCTGTCAGCTTGGTTGTTTTTAATTATGTTTATTTTGCTGTGACTATTTTTGGAATAGATTATGTTACAGACTTATTACATCGACTAATAACTTGTATGAATATATTCATTTAATACTGCTCCAATTTTGCTTTGCTGATCTTTCTTAGTAGTAGAGGAAATTCATTATCATGAAGAATTTTAATGTTTATGTCAGTCCCTGATGATCACTGATGTATTCAAGCTGTTGACAGGCCAGCTTGGAATTCAATGTTTAGGATGTAGAGGGAGAAGATATTTCCAGTTTAGTCACCAGAACTATACAAAGCTGCTGAGATCACAGTTTCTTATGTTGACTTATATTATCCAACTTGTTTTGTTAGTGGGACTTGTAGACTTACTCTATCTTAATTCATCTGTTATTTCCTGCAGTCTTTTAGGGAAAGAGACTGTCTTTTTGTTCTATCACTGTACAGTGCTTTAGTGCAATGAGGTCCTGATCTATGAAAAAAGTCTGCCAGGTACTTACTAACACAGATGAGTGAAAACGCTGTTAGCGTCTGCTCATCACTTAATACAGAGAGTAGCCTTATGGGCAGAGATACAGTTCTTCAGCCTGCTAATCCTGTGTGAGAGACAGGGAGAGACTGAGTGAGGGACCAACCATGAGAAGCACTTTGTTCCATAAGGAGTTACTCTAAGAGTATCTAGTAAATCCTTTTTGCTTCCTCCTGCTGTTTTACAGTCTGCCTTTCCTTCTCTTTTTCTGAATAACAGTTTCTAGTCTCACCTTCAGTCTTTACCTTGGACATCCCTCTGCTGAGATGGATAGAGCATGCAAACAAGCCATTTACACTTGCAGACAGGCCCAGAAGCAGTGCTACCTGTGAGTCACATTTATGAGTCTGTCAGAGTCTCGCTGTTAGAGAAATCCTTCTCTCAGCTTGGCCTCCATTTTATATGCATCTAAATGAAAGCAGAGAAGTTGCTAGGATGCTAACTCTTCTGTTACAATGTGCTGTAGGAGTATCAGGTATCACAAGGCAATAGTCAGATTTTCCTTTATTAGATATGACTGACCAGACCCATTAATACTTAATGGGAACCAGAGTGTTGGATTGTCTTATCCAGGATGTGCAATGGTTCTCCAGAGCATTATAAATTGCTTTAAATCCTAGATTCTTCCAAGTTCATTAGTCTTTCTGCAGGACACTGTAATGATTGAAATTGACAGAGGCACTCATTCTAATGACTTCCTAATCAAATTGGAAAATACTATTTTCAAGGATGGAAGATCATTTCTGAAACTTGCTTCCTTCCCTTTGGACTATCACTGTCAAAAATAGTTGGCCTTCTGGTTACTCAGCAAATTTCATTTGTTGTCCCAAACTTCTTTAATGGCAACAGAAGTGGTAAATTGATTGGAGTGAAAATCTTATGATTAATGTGCTTGGAAGATTTAATATCTCATATATATATTTATATTTAAGTATGTATGTATTCTGTCCTTTGCTCAGTAGTTTTTATAAAAATGTATAGTTTGATTTTACACCTCAGGAGCCTTTGGTTAGACATATCTTTATCTTACTTTGAATTAAGAAAAATAAATCTTTTCTGGATAAAATATACTTCTGAGGCTGAGATTATATTGTTACTTTAAAAACGCTGTTTTTCATAGAAGAAAAACTGAAGAGGTTTATTAGAACTGGAAGTCAGTTAATAAAAACCGAAAAATGTTCAACTTCGCTTCCTGTTTTGATTGCCTTCTCAAGACAGTCTCTTTCTCAGCACTGCAGTAATGACCTTCAGCTAGGTCCATCACAGTCATTAGGTAGATTCTTGACTGTCCTGTGCCTCAGTGTTTCTCTTGAACACCTACACTGTGGGACTAAAGAAATTGTCACGGGGGGATAAGATATATAGCGCTGGTGGCACGGCAGTCTGGACAATCTTCCT
Organism: Caloenas nicobarica; assembly: GCF_036013445.1. Taxonomy (NCBI): domain Eukaryota; kingdom Metazoa; phylum Chordata; class Aves; order Columbiformes; family Columbidae; genus Caloenas; species Caloenas nicobarica. Next base: position 114,640,013 of record NC_088245.1, on the reverse strand, counting down.
AAGCCAGTTTTTGCTTTACAACAGGAAAGTAGCAGCAAACTGATGGCATCCAGCTGGCATGGCTGAACAGTTATATATGATCCAACCCTGTGTCCCTGAGCCATCAATTATGACCAATAAGGATCACTAAACAGATTAACTACTGTAGACTTTGAGGTAGCTGAACGTGGCGGACTGTGGGATCCAGAAGATCATTCCTTCCTGTGACAGAGCTGTGGGAGGATGTGCTTTTCATCCCATATCCCAGTTCCAGCCACTCCTGAGCCTGATCGTCATCCTCAGGGAAGGGAAAACCACTTTCATAGGTCTTTTCTTCCCTACTGACTTGCTACTCTGACCTGAAGTTCACTAGTTGTTCACACACATGCACATACTGCGAATGGTTGCAACCGCTGTCCATGGCCTGTGCCTTCTAACTCAACCGTGCTCTTCCTGAGGTGGGGGCACCAATGCTTCTGTCCCACCACTGACCTGTCCCACTTCAAGGTCCCTGGCAGTGCGCACCCGCACCAGATCTGAAGTGGTGGACAACACTCACTCAACATTGAGTTAGAAATAGGATTTCGTAAGAAAATAGAACAGACTATAGCCATCAAGCATAGCGCTCTGAAAAAATTGACTGTTTGGTTGTTCACTTACATGTGACTGGAACCTTTTACCCTCACTCCTCTTTTTCCTATGCTTGTTCCTCTCTGATCTGCCTTGATCTCTTCCTTTATCAACCTGCCTTCCCTCCCCTAAACATCCAATAGGTATTGTATGAACTTAAATGTCTCATCTGCTCCATCTCAAAATTCACTTTCCCCTATACTCCAGCATTGATCATATACCCCTTTAAAAGGAACTGGCTTAATCTGTCAGGCAGAGTTTCTTTGTTGAGTTTCACAGCATGGACACAAGCCTGATCATTCCTCGCTGTGCAAAAAAACTTGATGTTTTCTGTACTTCACTGATCTGATCACTTGGGTTCCTCCACCTGTCAATGATCCTCTGCCCACTGCTGATTAGCAATTTGATTAGGCTTTGATCAGATAAACCTACATTTAGCCTCCAACCATGGAGAACTTTCTCTATGGCTATTCCTTGGAACGATTTATTCAAGAGGCTAAAAAAACAATGAAATTGAAAAAAAAGGCCCTGAGTGAGGCACAAGGTCTAGATACACTTAAACACAGAACTGGGCAAATGTGTTTGTGTGTAAAGGAACATGTGTATGGAGGAGTACCTGCTCCAAAGAAAATACTTCATTTCGTGGAATTAGGCATGCAATTTGGGAGGGGCTGTGTCTTGTCCTTACATAACGCTGTGTGATTAGCAAGAGAAAAGTCATTCTCTGACATCCACAAAAGGCTTGATGTAGCTTTTCCCTCAACCTTGACATTGAACCAAGGAAGCACAGGTGTCTTGCTGAACTTAAAAAAGAGTAAAACTTTAGTGCTGAACAAAGATTGAACTTCTTGGACGCAGGTAAACTGTCAGAAGACTACAGTCTGGAATGCTGATCTTAAAAAAGGAAGAGTCTGCACTTCAGAAAGGTGGGAATGCACCCTGTTGATGTTTGGGAAGAAAAGTATGTAGGTTCCCAAACCATAACCATTTGCAAGATTTTCTGGTTTCAGCCTCATTTTATATATCATATTTATATAATATGATAGTATATATAATTTTATATATCATAACATAGTACTATTTTCAAGTACAATTTTGGATAGCGTGGAGAGGAAAGATAGATACGAAGCTCGGAAGACAGTGGCTAAGCAAAAGAGTTGTGCATATGCAATAACCTGGGAAGTATACATGTTTTCTTGGCTGGCTGGTTTTGATTGGTGGTTTGCTCTTGGCTTTTACTTTTTTACTGCACTGTAAACCTGCTAAACTCCTATGTGTTGCAGAAGTTTAAGCACCTATGATTTTGCACGATTTTGACTAGAATTTGCAATGCAGGGAGAGGGGGGGCTGCATATATACGGAGACCCATAATAATGCACTGCAGGTTACTGAAGTGTGTAGGATAAACAACCTTAATAATAATGACATCGTAAATTTCTAAATTCCCATTAGGGAGTATGGCTTTGGGAGGCTTGTAGCAAAGGTACAAGCATTTTCCTGTAATTGCTCTATAGTCATGTAAGTCAGACTATTTTCTCCCTTTTGTTTTTTCTTTTTTTTTTTTTTTCCTCAGTGGGTAATCCCAGTTCATGCAAGCTGGTTTATTCTTGTAGGTAACATTCCTGTTGCTTGTGCACAAATTTGAAAAATGGTTTCTGCATGTGTGTGTACACAAACATGTACACATATGCATAGTTTAATCTGATATTATCTGGAAAAGCCTAAAAAGCCTTTTTGTGTTTTGAGAAAATTGAACATGAAACTTGAAATGTGCGCAGCTTGTACTCTCGCTACAGACTTCCCTGTTTATATAATGGGATTGTCAGGGCTCAGGAAAGACTTGTGCTTCTCCTTGATGCTGTGAATCAAGCAAATTAAATCAAGGATATGCTGGATTTCTTCAAGTGCCTTGTGAATAGAAATCACTGAGAATAAAAAGCTCAGCACTTTGTAAGCCACTCACCCATGCACCTACCTTCCCCATACACCTTGAACATTCACCTCATAGCTCCTTTGTTTTTCCTTCTTTTTCTCCTCTCTGCCTAGATCACTTTCTTTTGTCTCTTTTGTGTACAGTCAGTGTTATTCTCTCTTCCAATCTGCACTCCATGCCAGCTCTGTCTTCCCAGGAGCAGGCCCCTCAGAGGGCGACTGCCTGTTCTGCTCATAACAATGTTTGTTGAGGTGGATGGAGATATGGATAAGCTGATAGTTCTGCATCTAGAAAATGTATGCAAGGCCACGATCAGTCCACACATCCCTCTCCACAAGTCAGCACCAGAAATGGCTGTATGAATCACATATTACTCAATAGCCTCTTAAGCATTAAAGAAGGCACAATCTCCTACCATTTTCCAGGGAACTGTACTGAAGAGCATTTCATTGTACCCTGGAGGGTCAACTGAGAAACAGTTTGTAAAATTATGTAGTATGCTAGGCCTTTACGCTCTGTGCAGCTGACCCTTATGTTCTCATACTGGTATTCAATTTATCCTTGTCAATTGCCTGATGCTAAGACTAATTTCCCACTTCACCATTTCTTCAAATTTACTTTTTCATAGCAAATATTTTAAATATCCAGAGCTCAGCACAACACAGACCTTTTCCTTTCCATACTTCATGTTTTTTAAAGTATTACCGGTCTTCTGAGATGTCCAAAATTGACAGAGTTTAAATGCAAGAAAAATCCAGTAAAAACTGCTGAAAATAATTTTTATGGGCACATATAATTCAGTGGGCTTCTGGCTGCTGTAATATCCTTTTTTTTCAATCAAAACCACAGTTCTTTTATATGTGGTAAACCACCGTGTAGTGTGGATAACCTTGACAGAGCATTGGAATATTACGGCAAGTTCTGAAGAGTTTGTATTCCTAAACTATTCAGACGTTGTAAAAATGTACAGTGAAATACTTTGTGCTTCAATAAAAATGCCCAAATGCTATTTCTTTCTTTCAGTGGATGCATTTTCTACCATTGCCATTTTTTGTGTCTCAAAACTGTGTTCTCAGGTGATCCTCTTGTTTGTACGGAACAGAGGCTTAGTCTCATTGCCTTTCACTGCACAGTCTCCTAATGACTGTTTGGAGGTCAGATTTGGCAGATGTCCCTAGGATATCATTGCAGGGAAGCTCCCAGGTCACAGCTGGGGTCCCAGGCTGGCATAACTGCAAGCACAGCTAGTGCCTTGGTGCACTGGATTAAACGGTGGCACTGTTTTAGATGAAACTCCCAAGGTTCTGCTTGGGCTAATGACAAACCCCAGCAGAGATGTTAGGAAACAGAACAGAGGTCTAGAAACCATTTTGAAAGTGTCTGAAAAGTATCTCCAACATAGTGATCACTGTGACAAATCAGTATGTTATGCTGTTGTCTTCATGAGAACTAGGATTTTATGCACAGAAAAGATAAGTTTTTTAGAATACTAAATATTTAGAAGCTTATAACAAACTATGGTAAAGCAATGACAACTACCCCCACACCTACATTGCAGAGAGCTTCATTAGCAAGTATAAGACTGGTAAGCCTGAGGAGTTAAGGTGAATAAAGAAACAATTTTAATGGAATGGCAGATTGTTTAAAAACACATAATGATTTCATATAGCAGTACACAAGATAAAATGTTCCTTTGTCACAGATAAATATCCAAAGACCTAACCGAAAGCTGCCATGTATAGTGTCCATTTCTCTACTTCTTAGATGTGCATAGGCACAGGTAATATCTAGTTATATGAATTAGAACTTGTGAAAATTTGGTTTATCTCATTGACTGCGGAAAGCTGTGGCATATGCTATTATTACCCCTGATACCATAAGCCCTGATCCCCGCCCTGTATATTACAGAGAACTAAAGGAGATAGTTTAAGTTTCCAAAGCTTATGCTCTAAGAATAGAAAGAACTGTAATATGCATAAGATGCATGCAGGGTGTTACTGTGCAACTGCCAGCGTGAATTCTGTATTTTTAAATTGAGATGGGAAGAAAGAAGAAACAGCGATTTAGTGGGGGCGGGGGTGGGGGGAAGGAAAGAAAGGGGATACAGGGGAAAATAATATTAAGAGATTGGCGGAGAAAATGTGTTGGGGTTAAGAGGAGAAAAACAGAAGGAATAGCTGGAGCTAGCAGCTAAGTAGAAAGACAAACAGTATTCAGAGTAAATACTACAGAAAACAGCTTTCTATCATCATCAGCATTGAAGGTCAAAGCTTAAAATGTTTCTGCAGCTGTTCTTGTCAATATAAGTCTTGGGCTGCTTCTATTCAAAACAAATCCCAGACACTATTTAAGTGATAGCTGGCATATGCATTTCAGAATTTGGGGAATGGTAAGCTTTCTTCAAACATCATCTGCTGAAGTGATTTTTCATGGAAGTGAGCTTTCATGACTCACCTAGTGGGAATATAATCTTATTTTTCTGCAGTAGTAATGTCAGAATTATTAAATAACAACTAGCTTAAGGTGATGCTTATGTTTCCTTATTACATTTCCTATTTTTATTTATAATTTCTGTTATGTTGTGGTGCTTTCCAAATAGATAAAATACTTAAAAAAATTCCAAAGATTCATTTTTCAAAGGGAGTAGGCAGTGAGGAGCCTCTGTCCAATGAGCCTTCAGCTGGGGGTCTGACAGACATATGGCAGCAAATTGTGTCTGCTAAAATAAACCTAATTTAGCACATGTCTACACTGCAGTCACCTCTCCTCTGCTCTCAGTGCCTGTGCTAGATGATTTAAGCAAAATCACATATGCATAAATGAGTTGTCATCTCCATAAAGCCTGTAGGACAGACAGTCACTACAGGCTTAGACAATCAAACCAGATGGCTGGAGAATCCCTCGCCTGAGAGGTGGCAAGAGGCACTGATCACAGCTTGACATTTAGACAATGTGCTTTGTCCAGCTTCACAATCTGCAGTAATTCAGTGTCAAGCTTTGCCATGGAAAAGGCATGTTGGAGTCACTCAGGCTAGAAATGAGGAAGAAATTTTTTACAATGTGGGTGGTAAAACACTGCCACAGGTTGCCCAGAGAGGTGGCAGATGCCCCATCCTTGGAAATATTCAAGGCCAGGCTGGACAGGGCTCTGAGCAACCTGATCCAGTTGAAGATGTCCCTGTTCATGGCAGGGGGGTTCAACTAGATGAGCTTTGAAGGCCCCTTCCAACCCAAACTATTCTGTGATCCTATGATTGCATGGTATCGATTGGTTTGTCATGCCATGATCCCGTGGGCCAGTGGTGATCTCCACGATCTTTCTTTCCTTCACCCTACCTACAGAAAAGCTCAGAAATGGAAAAGAAAGAATCACTTCTGCTTTGTATTTTCCTTCCTCATACTGTGGAAATCAGGACTATCTCTTTCATTCCTGCTTGACTACACAGAAAACCTCCATGAAGGCATCTGTGTGTTCAGCCCTTTCCCCACAGACTTAAGAAAGCTGAGACATGCAGAAAACATTACTCTGTTAGCACTTTCAGAATCTCCCTTCAGGTCTTGGGTGTTATCAGCAAATCTAAGATGGGAGTGACCTCCTGAAGGCACTAGGCAGGCCCTGCAGGGCCACTGGGACTGGTAAATCTGCAGCAAGAGTGTCCATGATTTAGAGATACAACCTGCGGGTATACTCACTGCATGCAGCTGAGAGCATCTCTTGAGTCTCCTGAATGCAGGGAGGGAAACTATCTCATACAGAGCCCATTTCAACAAAGCCACTTTCATCATGTCATCATATTTGCTGTCTCACTGGAATTATAAACTTGCTGCCATGAGAGAAATCTAGGAGCCCTACTGATGGGCTTTTCTTTGCTAACTTCTTTAGTCTGCTTTACTGTTGTTCTCACTTCTTTCCAAACAACTGTGAAAACTTCGCAGCTTCCAACCTTTCAAAAGGATTTTTTGTGCGTAACTTTTGCTTCATTGAAGGGTAGAAGGAAGCAGGAAAAAGAAAAGTCTGTCTAACAATCAGCACACTTTTCTAACACAGACATTCTCCCAAGTCTGTGAGTTGGCAAGGTCTTATTTTTCTTACCTTGAGACAAGATATGCATGCTGTTCAATTTAAAACAAGGGAAAAGCAATCAGCTGCTACTATAAATTCCTGTAAATAAATAAACAGCTTCTCAAATTTAATCTCAAAAAGTCAAACTCTTACAGCTTCATCCTCCTTCAGTTTTGCTCCATTACTAACCTTTAGAGAGCAGAGCAAACAATTGGACTCCACTGACCACAGCTCATTAGTTCCAAGCAAGGTCTAGTATGGCTGTGATTTATGTTCTGGACCTGCAGGTTGTAGCGCTTCGTTTTTACCCTCCTATGGATTTATTCTCAGCTGCTGAGGTCATGTCCTAACAACCCCTGCTTTAGACACACTTTCTCAGCTATCTCTTGTTGGTTGGTCTGTTTTCTTTTCAATTCATGTGCAGCTTCACTTTTTCTAAAGATGAAAAAATTCAGTTTGTCACCTCCAATGCCATATGCTTTTTTTTCACATATAAGAATAAATACAAAATGGCTGCCCTAACAGGAAAGTAACATAGAGTATCTTAATTACCATGAGAATTGCTAGAAGATGCAGAAAACGTCTTCATATTTTGCCTGCTGGCAGATGCAGAAATTGCAAAACCATTCTGTACCAGCAGGGTGAAAGACAGTCCCTTTCTTTTTAAATTTGCCTGAGAGATAGATAAAATATTCCAGGTCTTCCTTATAAACCATCTGCTTTGACTGTGATTGTCCCTCAAGTGGAGGACTTAGGAAAGCCCAGAGATCTCTGCAACCTTTTAAAAAAACACTGAGTATCTCTGACTACAAATACTACTCTTTTGCTCCATTTTTCTTTGCTGAAGTGCGTGTATTCATATTCAGTTTACCACCATCACCCTAATATCATAATGACAGATATGCTAGCTATCAAAATATCAGAATTTGTAAAGTATAAATTAGTATCAGGCACATAACTTTTTGCCTGTGTGTTGTATGACATTTCTGACCATGTCAGTTAAGATGATCATAGAAAATGAATTTCTTAAACTCCTGAAAAAACACCTCCTAGAAAACCCAAGGCTACCCTTAGAAGACTGTGGGCTATCAGTTTGCTTGCAGGTGATCCTGACAGAAGATCTGACAATATATTTGTTTGGCTGCCGTAACATATATTAAGCTTCACTGCATCGCTCTGAAGATTTAGAACATGGATGACTTCTAGAATAACGGAGGTGCATTATGCTTTGATTACTTACCCCTGCATCCTGCAGCCTGCACAGGCAAAGATGCAAAAGAAAGGCAGAGATTCAAGGGGAAACTATTTGGTGGAATAAAGGGGGCCTGTAATCTGGAGTGGTTATTATTCAGCTATGATTTTCTAATCAATAAGTCTGGCACTTTTCCTTGCACATAATTATATGATTAGGTTATTGACATTTAAAAATAGATAAAATCTTTTGTATCTAAAAAATAATCTAAAAATATACATCTAATACTCTTAAATATTTCTTAAACATGCACAGTCCACTTTTACAGGATATATTTATAGGGCTTTGTAAGAATATTTTTCCAGCTCTTTCTCTGAAGTGGAGAACCTTAAAGCTGAATCAGAGTATTTTACCTCCTGGTACTGAGGAAAGTAAAACATTTTTCCCTCCTGCTGTACGAATGCAATTCAGGAGTCATGCTACTGACCTTTTACTAATATTAACTAGTACTTACATAGTTCTCAAAACAAAGGGAGGCAAAGAAATTATTTTGCCAAGGCTACTGAGCAAGATCAAGAGGAGAATTTACGTTTCCTGACTCATAGTGTCATGCTATTTACATTAAATCCCACTGCTTCTCAATAGCCTATCACCTCTGCGTTTGCTGTACAAAATGTTGAGATTGTTGACTACCATCTCAAATTACATTCAGAGGAAACTCATAAAGCATTAATCTGACTAACGCAGATGTGATTATGCCCATGGCAAGGAAGTTTCTTTAACTGTCCTTTTCGCAATGCACATCCATTTGGCTCTAAGCATCTCTCAACATACCTGTGCAGACTCCTTGCTCAGGATCCTTGTCAATTTTAGCAGTTTGTAAGCAATTCCGAAAATTGCTTCAGAATTCTTAAAACTTTGATGTATAAAACATGAGCCTCACATTTTGCACTTGATTTTCTCTACAATAACAAGTGAAATAGTATTTGCCGTTTCTGTAGTTTCTGTAACTTTTATGTGACTTTGGGCCTTAGGATAATCTTTTGAAAAGAAACAAGTCCTCTGCAAAGCATAGTGGGCAGCTGGCCAAAAATAACCATAAATGCTTTCTCAGCAGTGTGAAATGTCTGAAATGAAAGACAGATGTGGTACAGTGCCTGGGAAAGGAAAGGAGTCTTGACACAATGGCTCCTGCAGAAATACAGCAGACTGATATAAATCGATGGACTAATGCAATGCGTAGCTGTAAAGTTTACAGGAGGGCATTTTAAGCCACAGAGATACAGGGCTACCTTAGAAACGTTCATAATGAATGTTGAGGGAAGCTAAGGTGGACACATCTAAGGTGGAAAGGACCAGGTAGTAAAATCTGCATTGGTACAACTCAAGCTGCAAAAGTATTTGTGGTGTTATCCTGCTGGCTTCATGATCTGGAAAAGGGGCTGAGTGCAAAATGTAGATGGAGACTAGAAGCTAACAAAAGAAAAATACAAGTTATATTTTTGTGACCAAGATTTAGAGGATACTTTAACTGAAGGTTTAAAGCAGGGGTGTCAAATTCATTTTCACCGGGGGCCACAACAGCCTCACGGTTGCCTTCAAACAGCCAAATGTAATTTTAGGACTGTATCAGTGTAACTACTCCTACAATTATATAGTCCTAAAATTACATTTGGCCCTTTGAAGGCAACCATGAGGCTGATATGGCCCTGGTCAAAATGGGTTAGACACCCCTAGTTTAAAGCATCACTACTGAATCACTGGTTGCAATGGGATGGCAAAACTTCTATTTGTTAAAGACTGAAAAGTTATCAACTTTTGCTTTTGATTAATAATGTATTCATCAGCTACCAGGGGTGTCATGTTAGGTTACAGTCTGTATATCTTATTTGTGAACAGAAGCAAGTAATATATGCTTACACCTGAGCTAGCCACTACTATCGGTGAAATTTCATTCCCCAGTTCATATCATGTTACTAAGTCAACACTAAGTCAGAATAATCCTGGATGAGAAAAGACTTCTTCATTAATTATAACTGGTCTTGCTTCCATGAAGTTTTAATAAAAAGAAAAAGGTGGGTAACACTATGAAGGTTTTTGTTCAATTCTGAATCTCTTATTTTCCTTTGATTTTTGCTTCTGGCCTTAATGGGGAAGCCACTGATGATCTGAAAGCAAGTACATGGCTATGCCTACATTAGCAAGCAGGTTAGCTCAGTAGGAGCAGAGCATTAGATCAAAGCAGTTGATACTGGAGTACAAATATTATATGCAATTTGCACATTTTACTTTAGGCTACATTTAGCCTGGTCTGCAGAACTGAATGTTCTCACCCTGCATGTGGTTTGAAACTGTCCTGAGCCCATATCACTGGTTAAAGCCCATTACGGTTTGTAGTGCGTTAGATCTGCACCTGAATCAGGGATCTCTGTTTAATTTAATCTGAAAGAAATCCAGTTCTCATGTGCCGAAAATGCTCTATAAAATGGTCCAAAATGCTAATGCAGACACAGCCTGTGTCAGCCAACAATATGTATACTTTTTTCCTGTCTTTCTGCAATATCATGTTAACTGGAAAACGTACAACTTTACAAAACCAAAGATATTTCAAATTACATTATATTCTGAATACATTTTGAACTAGCAGTATTATGCATAGACAAAAATGATATTGCCTCAATCTCATAACTGAAGGGTATATTCATTTAGTACAAAACACATAGTCAAGGGGTTGGTATTAATAATCAGTGCAATAGAGCTCCAGAAATTCACTTTAAATGGACACAGAGCAAGTTATTTATGGAGTGACTGAGTGAATTTTGAATGCTTTGAGAGACTGCCTATTGTCGTTTTCCATAGAAGTTACTTGGTTCTTGATATTATAGCAATCTAAATATTTTCATTATTGTGCTGACAATTGTTGTTCAAATAGTGGGTTTTCTCTTACATCTCTAAAAAGATTTAGCAGTTTATATTAAGTGGTGCAACTTCTACTTGTATGCCTACATCTATTAATATATTCCTAAATTCTCCAGATCTGGAATCATCGGTATCAACCTTTTAAATCTGTATCGTGTATATTTGTGCCTTTAAACATGTCTACCTTCAATGAAGGCTGAGATACGTATTTTTATGAAAAACAGCACAGATATATGCTATATAACTAAAAAGCCATTTTCTATTTTATATGAAAAAGACAGATACACTGCAAGATCTTGCACTGCATCAGTTCTCATCTAAATAAATAGAAGTTACAGACATTCACCATTTCACAGAATTAAGCAACCCTTTTAGGAAGTGCTTCACTTGATGGTTTACATAGTTCCTGGTTTCACGCTATGGTGTCTATTTTGTTGGCAATGTGTTTAAGCCAAACACATGTAAGTATCTGCAGGTGTTACCCTATCCCCTATTTTTTAAGTCAAGCTCTTTCTGTACTTCCTGAAGGATACCATGAAGCCTGCTGTTTCATATTAGTTTTATACTTCCATTTTACGTGCTTATTCAAAATCAATCAAACAAAAACCAAACCAACCAAACAAAACCACTTATCTACTGACCAGATAAATGGCCCCAATGATAAGAATTGTTTACCAAATTAACACATAGCTCACCTCTGTTAGGATGTGTTATATATTCCAGAAAATTAGAGTTCATTTACAAAATACCAGCATGGTTTATGGTATAGGAGACATCCATGTTGTCTGTAAGACATAGTCATTGAAATGGGACAAAAAGTGGATGTGCTCAGCAAGGGTTATTTTTAATAGATAAAGCCCATCTTTTCAAATCAATAGAAGCTTCTGCAAGCTTTCATTCTAGACTATAGCTTTTTCTATATGCTGTCAACCGCAACCAATAAATCTAAACATATGTTTACTCTACATGCTCTACCACAGTGTTTTTAGCAGAACACGTGTTCTAACAGCTGAACGAATAGGCAATATACAAGGACCATTTTGGAAACAAATGATCTTTCCTTTTCTTACAAAATACTACTTGCTGCCAAGATAGATGAAGAAATAGGGGATCAATATAAGGTATTAATCTCTTCAGAATTAAAATTATACACAGTCTTTTAAGCACATGTCTAGAGCTAGTGAATTATTGTATTTGAAGTCAAACTGCAGATTAAACTTGGAGAATGCAGAGGGAGGCAGCCAAAGAGAGAGCTAGAAATGAATCTGTATAAGGGGGAGGGGAGTGACATTTTGATTTGACACGTTAGAGTCTTTATATTACTGTTCTGCCAGTAAAGAGCCTCTCTGGAGGTGTATGAAAGATTTTGCACTTAAAACTAAACTGGCAAAATAATCTTCTTTGCTGTGTAGATTAATGTTAGGAAATTTTCTTTTGCTTGTCTAGAGCAGTTCTGATTCTTTCTGAATACATTTAAAACATCTTTTTTTTTTTTTTCATCTTCCCCAAGTTTGGGTTCCTAAAATGTGCTAGTCACTATGGGAGGGACAAAAACAGTCACAGCTTTATACCTCATTTTTTCTCTAATTGAAGTACCTTCCATACTTGTCACAATCTCAGAACAGAAGGCGCAGGGAGGTAGAGGAGGCTTCAGGTGGCAAGCAGGCACATGAAAATAAAATAAATCGAAGTTCCAAAGACACAAGTGAGAATGAACTATTGTTTAAAAGACTTGTTTTCTCATGGCTGTATTTCTATCCAGCCCAGACTCACGTTCTTCTCCCAATCTATATATCTACTTACCATTATTTTGGCAATGTTTTCATTATACATTACACCTCATCTTGGTTCCTTCTCTGTCATAATTTGCTCTTTCTTTGCCCCTCAAATCCTATGTGTAAACATCCCCACTTTCACTGGGCACTGGTTCCTGCCTTAGAAGATTTTATGATTATTGATTGAATTCTAGACTCAGATCCCTTTGGTGATATTCCTACTTCTTCAGAGATCAAATTTAAAATTAATTTTCCTTCCACTCCCCACTTGCTCGTTTTGCCAGTTGTGGTTGCAATTATGATGGCAAGTACTGACTGTCTTTCAGTCAGACAGTGAAAAGGGAAAAAAAATGAGGTCTCTCTTAACTCTCTGAACTCTCTTGACTTTGGCACTCCTTCCTCTATGATTTGAACATACGAATTTGAGGAACTAGAAGAGAAGCTGAAAAAAAAGCAAAGATTACAGAAATTACAGAAACACCAGTCTGTTTGCACAATCAGTTTCTGCTGTGAAGAATGCAAGATCCAACTAAAGGCAGATTTACTACTTTTAAACCACAAGTAAAAGCCAACACAAGTTTAAATCCCTTTCATCTCTTTGCTTCCCTTTTCTTAGAATTAGACACTATAATTCTGCACAAGGGTTATTTTCTTAATTTGTTTTTGTAAAATGCAACTCAGAGCCTCTTTAATCTTGATAAATTCTCAGCTTTGATGACTTGCAGCAGCAATGAGTTCCACGGTCTATTGAAAAATACTCTCAGCAGACATTTCCACTTAGCAGTTTATGATCCGTCATCACTCATTTTCCTTGCATTTGCATCCTTCCTCCCTGAAGCAGGAGGAAAGTTAATTTAAAATTGTTTAAAATATATGAAGAATGTATATATTTTTTTCCCCAGTGTGTATTTTCTGTTTTTTCTCAGTATTGAACCTAATGATGGCCTCTGTAAGCTCAGTGTCTGGCCTCTCTGAAGTTCCTCACAGTCCTCTCTGCTTTTCCGTAACCCACAGAACTTTTACAGCCTGCTTACTTTGCTGGTCTCCTATTCCAGACCATGGCTATGCCAGTAAATGTCGATCTGAGGATGGGATTTTGAGGCACTCTGTATTTTCCCACAGCAGAAACTGACAGTTTAATTCTAGTCTTTCTCTTCTGCCTCTTAGGCAATTTTGATCCCCAGTAATGCTTTAGCTCACAAATATTTACTTACCTTACTAATATCCTTTGCAGGACCTTGTCAAAGGACCAAATAAACTGCCTGCTATCTATTACTTTGGTGACACTCATTGAATTTTAACACATCAGTGAGACTCTTCAGAAAACCACAGGCTAGGCTTTATCACAGCCTGGCTTTTCAGGTGTTTGTTGTTTTATTTTCCTGATACAGATGCTAAGTTTATTCATCTGTAACTTCTTGGATCACTTTTGCAGCCTTTTTAATTAGAGGCATAACATTTGCCATACTCAAAGTTACTGACACAGTAGGTATTTTTAATTAAAACCTGTATACTTTGTTAGCTGCTTTGTCCCCTCAAACTTAAGCTTTATCTGAATTCTACGGTTTCTATCATTCAGGCCTGGTGACTTGAGACTTTTAAATTATCAGTTTCTTTCAGTATCTTTTCTTATGATAACTCAATCATTAGGAGCTCCTCATCATTATTGACAGGCGAAGCCAGCCCAGCACAGAAAATGCCAGTCAGCAGAGAATGATGCGAAGAAACAACTGTGTTAGCACTACCTGCATCTTCTTTAATTGTTTTTTTTATCTCCAAGGACCTCTGCCCAACTGAGCCAGAAACTGTGGATTTGCAGTTTCACACATGTCCATATAACGAAATCAGGCCTTAATGTCCATTCACTTTGGGTCTTTTCTTTAGTGATGCTCGCACAAATTATATCTTCATTAGCATAGTCCCCTCTTAAACACTCGAGTCTGTAAGTTTTTACCCATGGTGCAAGGACTTTTCCCATAGTTTTCCTTGTTCCTTCCAGCCAAACTACAAAATTAGCGGTGATCCATAAATTGCCACACTCCATACATTCTTGGAGAAAAACTATACATATTTAACTAAACTGCGATTGTTCTCATACTTTATGTTATAGACATAACAGAAAAATATAACATGAATATAAAATTTGTTTTAAACATATTTCAGGGAAATAGAAAAAATATAGGTAATACTGTACATGACAAAAAAAATGTTAATCTTTATTGAATTAAATGCCACCCATAAACAAGTACTTAAATGTTTTTTTTCATGAAAGACAGAATTTCCTAGTCTTGTTAATGTAATTCAGTAGCTGGCCAAAGGGGAACTGAGCTCAGAAAAAAATCCTACTGCCAGAGTTTGAAATCTGAGACCCTAAATACAAAGTCTGATTTCAAATTTTAAGACCAAGAGCTGTCACTAAACTCTTCCCAGAAGGCAAACAGGATTGACCTACTGTTAATATTTACAGAAAAGGAAAAGGCCTATTAGTACATTATCTAGCAATGTGCAGTAGAAACTCACGATAGAATATCACCATCTGTGCCTGGGCCTAAAATGGAGCTTACTTTTGAAGATGTGATTTAAATTATTTCTTTACCGATTAAAGTACCAGTGTGCCAAAGTGATGACAAGCTTTTCCCTGTCATCTTCTTAAAATTATGACACAGTCTTTTTCATTTTTTTCCCATCCTCTCTCTATAAGTTCACAGGAAATAAATTTTCAAAGTAGTGATGTTAATGGGACTCGTGCAGTTAAATCCCTGTGCATCGCTTTGAAAATTTACTTGCTAGCGTACTAATGAAAATTTAGGTCCTTAAATATTTATTATCCTCTATGGGATATCATAAATGTAGCTCTTATGTAAATAAATAGGTGAAAAATCTGCCATGTATGCACAGTTTGCTGACATTCATGTAATTGCAATCAAACTGTATTGTTCAATAATATCAGATAAATTTCTATTGCTACATTCATTTGCTGTTTGACCCCCTCCCTCCTTGATAATTGCAGGTTTCCAGATGGATTTCACTTCCAGGATTCAATCTCCCACTTAGAAGGACGGTGAGATAAAGACCAAAAGCATGGTGAAGGAAAGCATTTTAATTGGAAAAACATATTTGAAGTGCTGATAGGTATTAATTTTCCTGGGAGCTGCCTAGCTACTATGTGGTTTGTTTGGCTTTGAAAATTTCCGTCAGCTACTTGCTAACAGGCAACCTCTTGGATGGGTGCTGAGGATGGGAAGGAAGGGACAGGGATCGTTGGTGTGGGACTGTGATGGAAGATTGTTTTAACTCTAAAATATGACACAGCTACAAAACTGTGATTACCTCTGGACCTTAGCTCTTGATGGGTCCTAATAAATACTCAGAAACAGATTCTCCAGCAGGACTACTACTGTGTCTTCCTGCTGCTGAGTGTTAATCAAACACTATTAGAAATGAAAATTCAGGTTAACTCTGGCATGAATTATCCAAATTGCCCCATTGCCCTCTGTTGCCCCTTATATATCCCACGTCTTCACAAACAACCTCAGGCTTTTGCCTTATGCTGCTTGTCTGCTTGGACAGGATTCCTGTCCCATCCACACATGAGAGAGGAAGATGCTTAAAGGGCTGGTTTGTGGGATTATGTTCCCAACATGCCTTCACAGGAGATTGTTACTCTGTGTCTCAGCTGCCTGCTCTTTCTTCTGTGCACTATTCAAAGCACAATGAGAAGTTTGTCTCTTCTGCTAAACCAATTCCTGCTACCCCAGAAATCACAAGTCAGAGTATTTCTACATCGATGTCATCATGTGGACAGTTAAAAGTTGCCGTGTCTTCCTATCAAACTAATTAGTTATTTATCACTTTAGTGTCTGAAAGACTTTTAGAGCAATCTAGTCCTTGGAGAATGAAATGTTTTTTATAAAATGCTACCAGCTGAATAATGGCACCAAAATAAAGTAATGACAGAGCATTTGTTCATCTAAGGATTCAGTGGAGGAGGGACCATGTGCATAGTGGGTTATGACAGCTTGAATTGTGCAAGTAGCAGAGTTTAAGTCTTCATTGTCTTTATCCTTTGAAAACATAATTAGATCTACTTATTAAAATTATATCTAATAAAATTGAGGTTTTCATACTAGTTATATAAAAGAATAAAAAAATAGAATGTGACTAAACAACATTGATTTCTGTCTTGTTACTGAATGACTTATGTCCCTGGAAAACTCTAGTTTTAAAAATACTTAAATTCATTAGTACTGATATAAAAAGGATCTGTGAGGGACAAGAGTAGGTTTAAAAAAGGGGGGAGGGGAAGAAAGGGAAACAGAATCTGGGGAGCACAGTTGGTATCTTCTCGCTTAAAATCTTAAGCTAAGAGCTGCCTTTTTTTAAAATTACCAGAGCACTGTTCCTTTTCTAAAAAGAAACCCAAATCAAAACCACAACCCACTATTCGTTCCATTGATGCTTGTCCCATTTATACAATCCTAGCGTAGAATAGTCCTTGTTACTTTAAAGACTAGATATTTTTCTCAAGATACGCATGTGTCTATGCATATTTGATTTTATACAAAGTTTGTTTCCTTCTTGCTTTTGTTAAAAAGTGGCATGCTTCAGGTATCTTTTACTGCCTCAAGATTGTTGAGGATGTTTGTATTTCAAAAGTATAATAGTTCTTGCAATCATTTCCTGTTAGTCCTTTAGGGACTTGAAAACATAGTAATCTGATTTCATGCTTTGCTTTAAAGATCCAATACGTATCTATTATGTGTTGGCTAAAGGGACCAAATATTTTGTGCATGTGAAATTAAAAAAAAAAAATAAATAGAAAGAAAAAACTAGGTAGTATGTGTTGCAGCTCCTCTTTCCCTGTCACAAAAGCAAAAATGAGAAAAATAGGATCATTGTTGCTATGCATCTTATGGTCCTTGTTCATGTCCCCATGGTAACTAGCAGAAGTCATTCACATTCTGTGAAAGCATCAGGGAGATGCATGCGTGCAGCAGTTCAGAAAGCCAGACGGTCCAAAGGAGATGACAAATATGGCCACTTTTGAAAGGACTTCAAAAGGTCACTCTCAGGAAGTTAATGAAGTCCTGATAATATGTAAACCATGCCAAAACAATATTTTTATTTTAAGGATAGTTTGAACCTACAGTAATGGGCAAAGCTCTGAAAGTTTGTGGTGGTGTAATGTACAGTTCATGACTCAGGTCCTCAAATGTTATCAGTAAGTAAAAGTCCTCTGAAAGAAGAGATAATGACATTTTTCAACCTCAGATTTTGTCCTAATTTTTACTGCATACAAAACTGCACTTAAAAGTTTAATGTTTTAGTTCACTGTTGCATGCCTGTTCTCTTCCATCCCCGGAATCTCCTCGTCTGTGCCTTAAAGATTTGCAAGACTGATAAATATATTTTTTTATAATAGGTATGCTTTCATTGGAAATGTCACTGTTCACTTTTATCTGTATGTGCAATGGCATCACTTAACATAACTTACAAAAAAATCCTGATGAAATGCAAGGAAAATGAAACAAAGCAAATAACAAAAAAAGTACTAAGATGAAAATAACAATTCTGCATGTTGAGGAATTCTGACCTACATTCCACATGCTTTATATGCAGTAGCTTACATGAGTCTTGAGAAAAGACTGAATGTTTTATAGATTTATTTTTTTTTTTTTTAATTCCAATTTCTCTTTTCTTGGCTATTCTCAATGCTGAAATTCCAATTTCTTTTCTCTTCAAGGTATTCAGCTCCAGCTTCCTATTAACCTTTAATGATATTTCTCTCAGAACAATCCCACAGGAGTCTACCCCTGCTAGTATTAAAAGGGTGAATTTTTTTAATCTATCATTCTCCAGAGTGCTTCAATCAATATTCACTATGGAGCATCTGTTAGCATTGAATTATTGGGATTTTTAAGTGTATCTGTATATGTGTATATAAATCTCTCTCTCACATAGAATCATAGAATGTCCTGGGTTGGAAGGGACCCACAAGGATCATCGAGTCCAACTCCTGTCCCTGCACAGGACAACCCCACAGGTCACACCGTGTGTCTGAGGCCTTGTCCAGTCTCTTCTTGAACACTGTCAGGCTTGGGGCCGGGACACCTCCCTGGGGAGCCTGTTCCAGTGTCCACCACCCTCTGGGGGAAGAACCTTTTCCTCATGTCCAACCTAAACCTCCCCTGGCACATCTTCCTGCCATTCCCTTGGGTTCTGTGGTTGGTTGCCAGGGAGAAGAGATCAGCACCTGCCCCTTCTCCTCCCCTTGTGAAGAAGCTCTAGCCACCATGAGGTCTCCCCTCAGTCTCCTCTCCGCTCCTCCAGGCTGAACAAACCCAGTGACTTTAGTGGCTCCTAGCTGTATGCACAGCCTCATGCACAGATGCACCCCCGTGGCTGAGGCATATTCTGTTTCTTCCAGTGGCATGACACTGTGATGGTACAAGGCAGAGTGGGGTTTCCTTGAGGGTGGGAAAGTGCCCTGTTGTCACCTTCTACCCCCTGCCAGAGCCTGAGGGTGATAAAGTGGGAAATGCCCATCTGATTCCCCACCTGGCCTGGCACTCTGCAGCCCTTCCAGAGCTGCCAGGTACTGCCAGATGCTGGAGTGTACTTTGGTCGTGCTTTCTTCACACTTGTATATCACATCAGGATACACAGGAAGCTTTGTGAGTCTGCAGACACGTTTCTAGCTCAGGACAAGTGCCAGGCACACCCTGCTGTACCCATGCGACTGCTGTCAGGAGCTGTGCTCGTGCACTCACCTTCCTAAACCCTGGCACTTGGAAGTGACTTGAGAGGTGCCAGGTGTGGTTTTACTGACATAGCAGTTCAGTTCTTGCTCCCTGTTCAGTGAGTGGCAACAAGAGTGGTGACTACCACTGGTGAATCATGACAGGTGATCATGTGAATCAGCAT
The DNA here is from genome assembly GCF_036013445.1 of Caloenas nicobarica. Lineage (NCBI taxonomy): Eukaryota > Metazoa > Chordata > Aves > Columbiformes > Columbidae > Caloenas > Caloenas nicobarica. The sequence continues at coordinate 114,620,598 of NC_088245.1, read as the reverse complement.
TATAGAAAAAATTCTCCGTGAAAGTAATTCACATGAGGAAAGGATAAAGCTGAGACTGCTATGCTTTCATATGAAGAATTAACCTATATTCTCATAGCCCAGAAATACCTATATATGTACTTAATAAAGCCTGAGGTCATATGCACATAACTCGAGATATGACTATATGACAAATACAGCAAACATAGTGGTTCTTTTCAATATAGTAATATTTGATCATCTGAAATATTAATATAATAGGGTTTAAGAAAGAAAGAAACAATTTTTGCAGTCTTTCTCAGGATTAAATATGCCTTAGGATACTGAGCTACCTAAATTCTGCAAAGCAAACTTCACATTTAGGCCCGCTTCCCCGACTTTAAGTTTGCTACAATACCCAAGCTCACCGAACTATACATAAAAACATTTGCAGGGCTGCTTTCTTGCATAGCTTGAAATTTTTATTTGAAGCATTTTTTCACCCAGTTTCACACCTGAATTCACACTCCATGACATCAGCTCAACTTAGGCTTGTATATTTAGTGCCTTATATGCCTGTAGTTGATTTGTCTATGAACTATTGAGTAAAGCACATTGTTCTGTATAGTCATGCAGAATATTTGCACAACAATAACATTATAAAAGCAATGCATTTGATTTATGACCCTACATTTCTGATTGTGCATGTATTGGAGTAAAGAAATAAAATAATATATTTTTAATTGATCAAAACTTCCTAAATTATAGCAATTATAGTTCTAAATTTTATAGAATACTTTCAATAGAAAATATTTATTTTTGCTACCCATAATTTCTTAACAGTTAAAGCATTCTTAATATGTACTTGAAGTAGACTAAAAACCGCTGTAAGGTAAAGTAAATGATCACAGGCTAGAAAATAAAGGTTCCAGTGTCATATATGTCTTGCAGTGTGCCCTTGGACAACAAAACACATCTCCGTTTTCCTATCTGCCATGTAAGAGAAATAGAGGTTGCCTTGCAGAGACACTATGAGATTTCATTAGCTAATGTTTACACAGAGCTTTGAACTAATGAAACATTACAGTGCAAAGCATTATTTTCAACCACGGTACTTCAAGGATGTGGAAAGGATCAAATATCCTTTTCACTTACACACATTGAAGAGGAGGTCTGATTTTGTTTTGAAGTTCTAAATCCTTTTGGCTTTTTATTTCACTTCAAGGTTGCTCCTTACCTTTTATTGACTACTTACTTTAAATTCCTTTCTCTGTGTCTTGTCCTTTGTTATAAAAATTGATTCAAGGTTTGCATGCAGTTGCTTAACTGAATGCTTGCAGGAAGGAGTAATGCATCCTAAAAAAGGTTATTAATTTCAAGAATATTGCATACTGCAAGGATATCCATGTCTACTGTTCAGTTGCTATTACTAGAGTGGCAAATGCTTGGTCAGCATTATCTTGAGTCTACTATATCATAGTACAATTGAAAGGTTTTATATCTTAGGTAACGTACAGTGATATGTAGGCATCCTTATATCATTTGCTGCTTGTAATGAGTAAATCAATGTTTGCTTTAAAAAGGAAGCCACAAGTGTGACTTGTATGCCATGTATTTTCAAAGTATGATTTTTAATATTTTTTTCTTTTTGAAAGAAAATAGCAAAATTTGTGAGAGGTAGAGGGTTTTTTTGTTTCCCAAATGATCCTCCAGTCTCATCAGAGTGCATTCTAGCAGCGGTAATGTCTGCAAGATGAAAGGCTAAAGTTTCACCACGTTGTACAGAAATGGCATAGTGAATTTTATTTGCTGCAAGAATAAGAACTGGTTTTATTTGTTTTAACTATTTCTATTTACTCAAAGGTTACTACCAAATGGTTAAAAAAATTAAAACTTGTGGCACGGCTTTGTTTGCTGATGGTCCAGATGTGCAGATAATTTCAGAGGTTTGAATCATGCCTGAACCAAGTTTCACATGTAGTGTAAAGTCAGCAGGATCATGACGGTATTCTCCCAAATTTGTCATGAATAATTTGGTACAGCTATGAACAGTTTAAGCAGATTTCCAAACATTCAGCTTAATTAATCATTCCCTCTCAGTTGTAAGACTGAATTTTCAACAATAATTTCTCCATTTTCTGTCTTATTACAATTCTCCCTACTTCTCATCATCTTTCCATGAAGACAAATTACTTTCTTCTCCTACTGTGGTATTGGTGTCCTGTCACTTCTTCAAAAGGTGCAGAGCCCTCAGTACAGAAAAGAAATGGACATGTTAGAGAGGGTCCAGAGGAAACCACCAAGATGATCAGAGGGCTGGAACAGCTCTGCTGTGAGGACAGGCTGAGAGAGTTGGGGCTGTTCAGCCGGGAGAAGAGGCGGCTTCGGGCAGACCTTAATGCGGACTTTCAGTACTTAAAAGGGGCCTATAAGAAAGATGGGGACAGACTTTTTAGCAAGGCCTGTTGTGATAGGACAAGGGGTAATGTTTTAAATTAGAAGAGGCAAGATTCAGGAGAGACATGAGGAAGAAATTTTTTACAATGAGAGTGGTGAAACACAGGCACAGGTTGCCCAGAGAGGTGGTAGATGTTCTGTCCCTGGAGACATTCCAGGCCAGGCTGGACGGGGCTCTGAGCAGCCCAGTCTAGTTGAAGATGTCCCTGCTCATGGCAGGGGGGTTGGACTAGATGACCTTTAAAGATCCTTTCCAACCCAAAGCATTCTATGATTCTATGATGCATTTCAATCATCATGCTAAAAGGAGAGATACAAACTCCCACAGCTGAAAAGGCAGATGAGTCATGGGATCTCTGGAAGTAATTACAGTGGTCTGGAAGAAAATACAGGGCCAGAAAATGCAAGGACAAATCTTATGGATATAGAGGATGCTGGAGGGCTGAAATGAAACAACAGCAAACATCGAGTAATCAAGAAACATGAAACTGGCAAAAGTGCAGCTTTTCTTTTATCTCTTTCTAAATAAAGAGCTGTGAGTGCAAGGAACATC